>NC_056563.1:12699821-12778605 GCF_013358625.1 Macadamia integrifolia | reverse complement strand
TTTTTTTTTTTTTTTGAGTAAAGGGCTATTTATTAAAGCGCAAAAAAGATGTGAAATCGGAGTAACATGAATCCTGAATCCACGGAGTGGATAATGGCCAATCTACCCTACATGCCTGGGATAGGGCTTTCCGGGCCAAAGAATTAGCTATAGTATTGCTGTCTCTAGAAATCTGGGCAAATGAACATCGCAGAAAGGGCGATTTACATCTATCTCCCCTGTCGTTTGCCGAAATTACATAATCCCCCCTGGGATTTGGAAAATTACATTTAAACCCAAAAAGTTCACACTGTTAGAGAAGTGTTTGTTTTGAAATTTTACTGATGGAATTGCCCTTAACCCTTTTAAAGACTCTCCTCTCTTATTTTTTATACCCAAAATCCATAAGGTTGAGAGAGTGGAACAGTGGACGAGGAGAGGAGGACCTTCTGATATTTCGTCGGAGGTTTCAAGCGACGTCTCCGGCGAAGGTTTCAGTCTCTCTTCTCTCTTCTCTCTTCTCTCTTCTCTCTTCTCTCTTCTCTCTTCTCTCTTCTCTTTACTCTCCTCTCTTCTCTTTTGTACCCAAAATCCATAAGGTGGAGAGAGTGCGACGGTGGAGGAGGAGAGGAGGGCCTTCTGGTATTCTGGAGGAGGTTTCAGGCGACGCCTCTAACGAAGGTTTCAGTCCCTTTTCTCTTTTATCTCTTCTCTCTTCTCTCTTCTCTCTTCTCTCTTCTCTCTTCTCTTATAACTAATCATTTAGTTAGTATTATTCCTTAGATTGAAACCTATCATCGATTTTGAGATGTTAGGGCATCAATTTATTCATTAATCTATCTAGACACATTCATTTAAAATCAATCAATAAAATCAATCAATTTGTTATTGAAGTGCAAAAAAAAAAAAAAAAAAAAAAAAGCTAGGCAATTGAAAGACACAATGCAACTCAGGTTTGGATGCAGAGATTGTATCTGGGTATAAAAGAGAAGAGAGCCTAAGGCAATCTCAGGTTTGGATGCATCTAATTTGTTCCTAAACCATTACCTAGCATGATTTCATGGTACAATTTGCTATGGTAGTAGTATTACTGTCCAAGGAAGATTTAATATAGAATTTAGGAACAGCCAATTCCGGTGGGCTGCATCTGAGAAGATAGGGCAGGTGATTATACATATGTGTTTTGGTCAAATTTATTTTGATTCCTCCATTGCTGCTCCTCTTCTTCTTGCTTTGTCCAAATAACTTTGGAAATAATATAAGAACAATGGTAAATGAACATTATCTAAGGATTTTTTTTTTTTTTTTTGTGATTGAACTCCATTTTGGGGGGAAAAAAGGAATTAAATTGAAGCATTCAACACCATTGTTTTTGTTATTGCCTATTTAGAACTATTTAGCTATGTTGGTAATGTATTTTGGGTGATTTGTATTCTAATAATTTTACCTAACTATATTGTTATTTGGGTTTTGTAGATACATAATGTCAACAGCAAGTGTGAAGGACAGCAATCGAGGTTCAGTACTGAAGTACTTGAACATTGCATGCCACTGCCAAAAAAGGGCACTGGTTAGAATTTCAGAGAACGCTAATAGTAAACACAAGTTCTACTATTGCTGCCCCAATGCACCACATGGTTGTGGATTCTTTTCTTGGTGTGATCCTATAGAAGAACCAAAAATGTTGCTTCATATTGGAGACAATATCACCATAGTCACTCCATGGACATTTGTTGGTGGCCGAAGTCTTGAAGATCAACAAGTGAAGGAAGAGACACGTGCTTTGAAGAAAAGAGTGAAGGGATTAGAGAAGTCTGATGGAACTCTTCAAATTATAATAGTGGTGCTTGTTTTGATCATTGTTATCATGTTTGAGAGAAAATGAGGATTTAGGAAGACTATTGTACTAGTTTTATTAAGTTGTAATGACTAGCTTTAACTCTTCAACTTTCAATTCTATTGTACTGGTTTTATTAATTTGGCCCTCGTGTCTCTGTATTTGTCTATCCCATAATTTTAAGCCAATGGACATTATTTCCTTTCAACATAGAACAATATGACAAACCTGTTAAAATGCATCTCTAGACATATAAGTTTTCCATATCACAAACCTGTTAAAGTGCATCCATAGAGTCTACCAAATAAACATCCATGTTCCAAAACTCAAATAAACATCATTGTTCTGAAACCCCTAGACATATAAGTTTTCCATATCACAAACCTGTTAAAGTGCATCCATAGAGTCTACCAAATAAACATCCATGTTCCAAAACTCAATAAACATCATTGTTCTGAAACCCAAATAAACAAACAATTTGTTCCATAACACAACTAAACATCATTGTTCCAACACATAAGGAAACAAACAAATAGCTCCATAACCCAATACATAACAACTTTCTCATCCCATAAAAAAGAAAAAAAAAACTTGTTTCATATCCCAGTTGCTCTCTCCCATCACTAATTCTATATCCCAGCTGCTCTCTCCCATCACCAACGTACATTTTCCTACTTCTTCTTAACATATTTGGTCCTCCATTTCAAGTTCTTAATAGCATGCTGGGCTAAAGCTCTATCCTGAATTGTTTGTTGTGTAGGCTGATATGTTGCTTGTGACCTTGTTAGTACTTGGGAGTTACTACATTCATGTTGAATCTCATCCCCTTGCTTTTTATACACAAACACAGAAAGTAAATTACAAAAGTGAAATTGACAGCCATGTAAGTTAAGTAAGTAATGATCAATTGTAAATTACATGTGAGGAGTCATACCTTCTTTCCTGTTTTGTTATTTTTCTTCGATTGTTCGTCACTGCGAGGACATGTTCTCCTCTTGTGGTCAAGTATGTTGCAGATATCACATCTCAAACTTGAAGATTTATTCTTGGCAGGACCCTCATCGAATTTTCTTTTCCTACTTTTTCGAGGTCTACCAGGTCTTCTCTTAAGTAGTGGAGGTTGGACAATCTCAAAGTTGGTATCAATCATCAAATCAGCCAATGCTGGTAGTGGTTCGATGAACTCATTATATGCCTTGAGATCCATATTGACACTATAGTATGAACTGCAATAAGCTTGAAGTGACTCCTTATTGTGTGTGATAGCTCCTGCTGCATGTTTGCATGGCAACCTCGTACAATCCCAAAGCCTACAACCACATGTATTAACTGACAAATTCACCACAACCTTGCCACCACGCATATCTACCACCTCAAATGAATGTGAATTGGCTTGGTGCATAATGCATTCTCTTGCTTTCTGTTGTACTTTGTCTAAACTTGTCTTCATATCCGATGTGCTTGGACCAGATACTGGATAACTGCAACCATTCTCAAAATGCTTAAACATCCTATTCATTATCTTCAGCCTAATCTCATCTATGAGCACCATAATAGGTTTGTCTCTGACTTATGCTATCCAATTGTTGAATGACTCAGTCATGTTATTGGTTAGCTGTGGACTCTTAGCAACAAAATCAAAGGCATATCTTGAACCAGTACTTTGTAGGATTTTCCATCATCCAATCATATGCATCATTGGATATATCCTTGATGTCTTTCATTTCTTTCTCAAATTGGATGACTGTTGTTAAAGAGGCTGCTAACCAGAAGTGCTTCCTAAGCAACTGTCCTGAATGGCCTACTGACTTGAAGTTCTAGTATAAATGTCTGACACAACACCTTTGGTGGGCATAAGGGAATACTCTACTGATGGCATCCAATAAACCCTAAGCATTTTAAAAAAGAAAAAGTTAAATATTTATCATTGATTAATAGGAACAAATAAATAGGGTGATTAACAGATTGGTAATATACCTTTTGTTTGTCAAACATTAAAGTTAGAGCCATATCATCAGATGACGTACCGAGAGCTTTATGTAGACATTCAAGGAAAAAAATCCAGTTGTCTTTGTATTCAACTTCAACTACAGCATATGCCACAGGGAAGATTTCATTATTCCCATCATATGAGACCACTGACAAAAGAATACCTCCATATCGACCCTTTAAGTGGCAGTCATCTACACCAATTAATAGTCTGCATCCCTTTACGAACCCTGAAACACATGCTTTAAAACTAACAAATACTCTCTTGAAAATAGGGTTCCTTGATAAGTCACGCATCTCCTGGTACTGGATCTTAAATAGACTACCTGACATCTTAGCCAACACCATCGTACCATATGCAGATAGATAGGAGTATGAATCCTTATGACTAACTTGATTCATTTCCAGAGCAAGCATGCATGCCCGATACAACTTCATGCAAGGGGGCCGAACCTTGTAAGCTTGATGTAAGAAGGTACGCACGGACTTTATTGACATATCTGGCTAAACTCTCAAGTGAAGAGCAAGTTTTTCTACAATCCATTATGATGTAACACTCTTCTGCTGGATTGAAAAAATACATGCATACTTGGGATTGTACGAATTTATCATAAATGTCGTAGAATGCTTAACCTTATCCTCATCAATCGATGAAACACGTACTCGCCAAGTACAACCAGAAGCCTTACACACTGTAGTAACTCTAGTTTTCTCATTCTTAATCTTCAATATGTCAAAACGCTCTTAAATCACATATTGTTGGCCCTGAAATGATTAACATTGTCATATGTAGCTCCTATGACCAACTGTATCATACCATCCTCAAAACCATCATCATCATAATCAGCAACATTATGCAAATCGGCAACATCATCATCATCATCATCATAACCAAAGTCCATACCTGGATACCCCTATACATCATCAGCATCTGTCTCGACTTCATCATGAGGCATCCTTCACTTTCACTGGAGTCTTCCATAGACTCATGTTGTTCTACCCATTTTTCATCACTTATAGAAGACTAGAGCATTTGAGGCAACGTAGCTCATGCATCTTCATCATGACTAACAGAGTTAGGTACCATACCAGAATGTGACTGAGTTACCTGTAAAGACTCATCATCTGAACTATCATTAATGTTTTGAATTTCCCTTCCAACTCTACTAGTATCTCGTCTCTAGGGTGAACCATCTGTACTAGCAGAACTATTGCTAATAGCATTCAACCCACTAGTTTGAGCAACACTTGTATCAGTTGATCTACCAGGAGTAGCAATAGCAATAGCAGTAGCATTGGTTGTAGCCTTACCCTTATCTAGAGCATTAGTTGTAGCATTAGAAGTGGCACTATCTTGGCTATCATTGCCATCACTAGAAGCACTGGTGGCAGCTCTATATAGCCCATCACGTCTCTTGAAAGGAATCTTTTCCCTCTTTTTACTCCCTAAATTATAATCCAGCTTCCCATCATTCTGGCCAACTGCATAAGTTTTGGGGGTAAATTTATTGTGATCTTTTGAATCTCTAAAAACCACATCACTAGAGTATTGGTTTACTTTCCACTTTCCTTCTACATCACTAGGATTATCGTCAATGTCATAAACCACTATTTTGATAATATCGACCCCATCTAAACCAAATAAATTGAGTGTACTGACATCATCTGTCACTTCCATATGTACTGCATCAGAAATCTCACATCTGACTTTAAACCTCATATTACGGCCTTCCGGGATATGTCGATGACTGAATTGAATATATTACATATCATATCCAAGTGGGAGTAAAAATCAGGGTCAATAAGCTTTGTGTGGACTCTCCCACACCAATTAAAATGTATAGGACACTTCACAACCATTGTTGCAAAATTTTAAGGTTAGATTGAAACATATATCAACACAAGCATGAAGCATGACAAATTCATAAGAATACCAGAAGTGAAAAATTAAGAATGATCTTAAAAAGTAGGATAGAGCTTTCTAATGTATCCAAACTCATTCCTACTTCCAACACAAGGTCAGTAATCCTTTCATTGAAAGCAGATATAATGGTAGAGAACTCAATTGGTTGGATTGAGTTGATTTTTTGACTTTATGTGATATAATCTGTGGGTTCGAAGGCTTTGTTTGGTTGCAAGGGAAAAATAATGAGAAGTGAAAATTTCAAACCTGAAAATTTCTTTTTAATTTCACTTGCTACCAAACAGCGCCATAGAGGATAACCTATTCCTACTTGTATATGAGCAATCCAATGAAACCACAACAAAAATAGAGCATTTTGGTTTTCTAAGAACTTGAAAGTATTTTGCCTTGCATTTCTTGGACTTAGCTTCATATATAGAACATTTTCATTTTCAATTTGCAAGCCTTGCATTTAGATAATCTTACTTGGAGTTTCATCTTCTGTAGATAGATCACTCGATTATTGAGAGTTTGGTGGCAATGGCAAAGCTTGTATCATAGCGAGGGTTTATCCTGAACTAGCTATAAACGACAATGCACACTTGTATGTATTTAATAATGGAACCAAAAATATAACTCTCAAAATTGAAAGCTTAGAGTATGAAGAAAGCTCAAATCATCTATTAAGAAGGAGGAGGCAAAAAGAAGATAAAAGGCATAGAAAACCATGGTGAAGATGCATCTTGTCGAATTATTGGTTCCAATCATCCAGTGAAAGATTAACTCATTCAACAACTTACCACACTACTAATAAGCTATTTTAGAATGATCAACTGAAATAGAGGTAACTATCATTTTGAGAATAAGGCTGATAAACCGAATTACCTTATCCTGACTTAGGAGTGTTCTTCATGGATGAATGTAGATGGCAATTAGCAGCAATGAAAGTAATAATCAAACCCTGCTGAAGATGCTCTCTAACCCTGTATTTTTTAATGGAAATCTCATAAGAAAATTGGGGAAATTTTGAACCTAGGGCAAATCGCAAGGTATGAAATTACCTAAAATCTTTCCTTCCTTCTCTTCTCGATTGTTGAATACACACATACATGAGGTGAAGCCAAGTAGCCGTCACTCGTTGCCCATCGGATTGCTCAGTACCTCGTCGCCCATCGCCCGTCACCTGAGAGGATAAGGGCAACTTCCATCTCAGAATAAGGGGAAGCCAAGTAGTCGTCGACCGTCATCCTTTGGGCATTCCGAGTAACAGTCATCAGAGAGGAGGACCTTCGTCAGAGAGGAGGACATTCGTCATTGCTCACGGCTTGCAGACCCAAACGAAAAGGATTGAAAAGGTATGAGGGCTTTTTTGACTAAAAGGTATGAAGGATTTTGGGGTTTTCAATTTGTTTCAATGAAACTAATGGCTTAAGCCAAATAAGACACTAACGGTGTGAACTTTTTGGATTTAAATGTAATTTTCTGATTTTTAAGGGGTATTATGTAATTACGGCAAACGACAGGGGAGGTAGATGTAAAAAATCCTTACAGAAAATAGGTAGACATATGTAGGATGTCATGAACAATGGGGTAGGCAGTAATTGGTGCATGGAGCACATCCTTGTTGAGTTATGAAATCAGGTCCTTGTTGTCTGACTCGATTTGGCTCCTCTCAACACAATCAGCAATTGCTTGCAGCATACCACATCTGATTGACATCACCTCATCCACCAACATAGACTGGAAATAACATGTTTCAGATATTGCAGCTGTAGGGATTCCCAAATAGTTACGAAGACTAGCACCTAGTCCACCACTGGTCTTCCATTTCAGCATAGAAGCATCACAATTTAACTTGTAAAACCCAATCTATGGGGGGACCAAGTGGGGGGACAACTTTCCTTCTGCATAGCACTCCTGGGAGCAGGTTGAGGTTGCTTTCTTGCATTCATAAATCATTTGAAGATACGATCGTTTCTAGCTCGCCATATACCCAAAATGATATAACTGCAGAGAGTCGCCAGTTTTTTCCTTTCTGATTTACCATGGCAGCGTAGGTCTTCCCATCCAAGAATCCATTGATGAAGAGATGGGTCTTCATCAATTGGGGGTATAAGATAGTGGACTACCGAACCATATAGCTCTGGCATAGTTGCAACCTAAGAGAATATGATCAATAGTTTCTAGGCCATTGTCACACCTTGGCCATTGGGGATCAAGGGGAACCCATCTTTGAGATAGGGCAGCACCTGTCGTCACACCCCCAACACATGTTTTCCAAAGAAAATTTTGAATTTTTGGTAATTTGGTGCGTGACCATATGTTCCTCCAGAGATCCGATGGACCAATGGGCTGCACAGTTCAGGAAGTTGAGGCTGCTCGAGTGGTAGCATTATCCTGTAGATTACAGAGCATATGATAAGTAGACTTGACACTAAATAACCCAGTTTTGGATGCACCCCATTTCAAAGAATCCTCACAAGGAAATAGAGATAGGGAAATTTGAAGGATGGCAACAATGTTATTTGGGTTGAAGAGTTCCTGTAGAAGGTTAAGATCCCATTTTCTGTTGGCCTGATCAATGAGTTCACAAACCCATGATAGCGGACAATTCAAAGGTTTTGCAGTTTTAATCTTAAAATCAGGGGACAACAACACCCAATTATCTTCCTATATGCGAATTTGATCCCCTACCTCCACTTGCCATATTAGCCCTTTCTTCAAAACTTTCCTTCCTTCTATGATGCTTCTCCATGCCCATGAAGTGTTTGAGCCCATGGATGCATCAAGAAACTCAGCCCTTGGATAGTAAATAAACTTCATGAAAGACACCCAAGTGGAGGGAGCATCACCGAAGAGATGCCACGCGACCTTAGCTAGCATAGCTTGGTTGTGTAATTTAGGATCTCTAAAGCCTAAGCCTCCAGATGCTTTCGAGCGATAGAGTTTGCACCACGAAATCCAATAATGTTTCTTCTTCCCATTATGTTCTCCCTAAAAGAAATCAGCTGCAATAGATCTCAATTTGTCTTGATGCCCAATTGGGAGTTTAAAATGTGCAGAAGCATAATTGTTCATGGATAGGACCTTTGACTTCAATAGAATTTCTTTTCCTGCAGGTGTAAGGAGCTGTTGTGTCCAATTTTGAAGAAGATCAAGACTTTTGTCATTGATGTTATAGAAGACTTGAACCTTTGATAATCCAAAATCCGATGGTAATCCCAAGTATCTGCGGGGGCCATCTTTGTATGGGATTTTTAGAACCCGTGAAAACCAACGTTTGAAACGTGGATGGGTATTGGGGCTGAAAGACATAGAGGATTTTTGTAAATTGATGGCTTGGCCACTTGCATTGCAATAGAGCTGTAGACAATCCTTGAGAGTACATAATTATTCTAACTTGGCTTCGGAGAAGATTAAACAATCGTCAGCCAACAATAGGTGGGTGATTAAGACTCCTTGATTCCTTACTTTGATTCCTTGAATATGTCCTTCTTCTTGAGCAAGTTCAAGTATAGAGCTCAATGCCTGAGAACAAAGAATGAACAAAGCATAGGACAATGGGTCACCCTGTCGTATTCCTCTTGTAGGGTGGATGTCATTGCATATGTTACCATTGATTACCAGTTTGTAGGATGCCAAGTAGATGCAAGCCAAGACCAGTTGGACCCAACGACTGCAGAATCCCAACCTAAGGAGCATCTTTTCGATGAAGGTCCACTCTAATTAGTTATATGCTTTCTTCATATCCAACTTTATTGCAACCAATCTCTTCTTTCCTTTCTTCCTCTTTTTAATGTAATGATACACCTTATGACCAGTGTAAACATTATCGAAGATGAGTCTATTTGGTATAAATGCAGACTATGCAGGTGATATGAGAGATGGAAGGAAGGTTTGCAATTGGTGGGAAAAAATATTAGTGATAACCTTGGTTGACACACTGCTAAGGCTGATGGGGTGAAATTGGTCTACCATCTCAGGTTGGTTTGTCTTCGGAACCAAACAAATTAGAGCAATGTTGGTTGAAAGAGAAATCTGACCAGTGCAGAAGAAGTGAAGAACAAATTCAACAAGATCTTTATAAATGAATTCCTAATACCTTTGAAAGAAAGCAAGGGAAATACGTTAGGCCCAGGGGCTTTTAGAAGACTCATGGAGAATAAGGACCTTCTTATTTCATCCATACTTAGAGGAGTACACAAGCTAGATGATTCTTTAGGGGTCACCATTGGTTTGACAGAGCTAAGGACAATAGAGAGGACTTCTTCATTAATGCCTTCAGCAGTAAAGGCTAACTTGAAGTGGTTTGCTACCTCAGTACATAGCTTATCCTCAGTTTGAGTCCCAGTATGAGTTTTAAGCTTAAGACTCCTATTGTGCTATATGTGTTGGATGGAGGAGGAGTGAAAGAACTTTGCGTTCATATCCCCATATCAGAGCCAAGTAATCCAAGATTTTTGATGCCATAATTCCTCTTCCTTTGAGATCTCTTTAGCAAGCTACTTGCTTATGTCTTTCCCCTTCTATTGGCGGGCTGCAATGATGGGCAAGTGTTGGATACTTGCCAATTCATCCTTCAATTTTCTAATGTTGGATTGAACATGTCTGAAGGTGGTTTTATTCCAACTACGAAAGACCTCTTTGCAATGGTCCAATTTCTGATGCAACTTGGTTGATGGAGTGGCTGTCAATGGGGCCGAGCAAGCACTAGCTGCATCCGATTTACAAGAGGGGTGCTTGAACCACATTGATTCAAAGAGAAATGGATGCCAACCTTGAACATATCCACCTAAAGTGTAAATGAGAAATGGATAATGGTTTGATCCCACTGTAGCCTTGTTGAAGATAGAGGTATGTTCTATCATTCAGAATTTGCAAATGCCCTGTCTAAATGGACACGGATATTGGAAGAGCCAGTTCGGCGATTGGTGGACACTCATGAATTTGATGGGGGAATCTACCTTCTATGGAGAGGGGATCTTGTATCAGTGGACTATAGTAGGTCAAGAGCGAAGGAGCGAGCCTAACCCAACCCGAGTGGTAATGAGGGGAGCCTGCTCCAGTTGACAAATGCAGGTAGAACGTATTGATCCACTCCTTCAAAAGACGAGAAAGACTAGCTTTACTTGAATTGATAGAAGAGGCGAGTGAATCAACGAACCTATTAAGAAAGAGGGGGGATCGAACTCCCTAAGCCTAAGGTCCCCCTTTTCCGATCTTATGTGACAGCCTTCCCGGACGAGAGAGGGTCCTCTAATCCATTCTTTGACAAGAGCGAAGAGAGCCAATGTTCGGGATTCAATGAGGAGAGATTCCTTTTCAAAAGTGGATGCTCAACTAGTGCCATTTTAACGTTTAGCTGGTTCTGTGAAATCAGTTGATTGAGAGGACCAACATGAATGCTAGCACAGTGGGTTCTGCTTTCTTAGGTCTGAAAGTCTTCTTCTTCCTCACTCAGATAGGCCTATACCTCATCGACCAAACTACGACAAGCCGCATTGTGCACTAAAGCTTGGATGATGAATGCCAAACAATTGAAAGATACAGGACTCTTTCAGAGCCTGTAATGTGTGCCTAAGGGCTAGATACAAAAGAGGCCTTCCCTCTCTTCCCTTTCTTTTGAGATGAATGCATGCGAACAACCATGACACGCTAGAAATGAGACAATTTCTAGCTGAAAACGATAACGATCGCTAGCTCTATAAAGGAGAGTTAGACGGAACACAAAGCCAAACGAGATTCAAAAAAGGAAACAAAGAAAAAGCCCTCCGCATATCGGATTTGAACCGATGACTGACGCACTCCACTCGTTACCACTGAACGACGAAGCCAGGAGCGGAAGGAGGGACTTGAACCCTCAACCTCAGCCTTGGCAAGGCTATGCTCTACCATTAAGCTATTTCCGCCAGCTCCGGTAGTGGCGAAGCACTACTGAGCAATTCACGTATCACTTGATACGGACAACTTCTGTTTTCCTATCCCATCTAGGTCTGCCGCCTATTATTCCACCCATTGCGGTAGCTAAATGTGAAAATTCTTCTTCTTCTGAAGAATCAGACCGCCCTTCCTGCTCTACCTCGACCCGAACTCATCGGGCGGAAAGAGACTTTGATTTAAATCATACTCCTCCTGTAGAAGAGGAGGAAGATTTAGATCTCAACTTGCCCCCTGCCAAGACCATGCCCAGGACCAAATTCATCGACGTCTGAGGCAGGGGCAGGAGGCAATCGATTTGGCGCTTGCCCTGGGCCAACCCCACAATTTGAATTTAGAGTTAGCACTTGCGCCACCAATGTTGGAAGATCAACCCGCATCACAACAAGTTGGTGGAGAAGTTGTCCTAATGGGGAGGGTGGGAATCCGGAAAATCCGGAAATAGAGCGCATAGCGCGGCGGCTTCAAATATATCATGCCAGAGCGGTATCCTCCGTCGAGGAGCTCAGAGCCTTTAAAACTAGGGCCACCGCCCACCTTAGTTTCAAAGAGCACACCTTTGGTACTTCAGTAGGGCTGATAGTGACTTCAACTAACTTATAGGGGGGTAGGGCGACGAAAGGCTACTTCAATGACGGAAACAGCCGGAAACTCGAGAGGGTCACCTTTGGAAGCGTTCGTCGGTAACCAAAGCATCACTACTTCCTTTTGATTATGTTGTTCCATGTGAAACGTGGCCCATGGCAACCCAGGTTAATCAAACCATATGCTTCAGTTATGTTGCGAAAGTTGGATATATCCTTTGCACCCCATTGGTTTCCGCCCTCCTTCTCATTCCAAGCTAAGATGGAGTTAAATTTCCACTACAAAGCCACCCTCCCTGCCGATTATGATTAATAGAGATCAGATTATCCCAAACCTTCTGTGAAAGGCTACGAATTGGGTCACCATACACAAAGGTTAAATAAAATGATTTAAATTGGGAAGAGGATACCTTTGTATCAATGATTTGATTGTCTGCCTGAAGAATGTCAAGAGTAACGTGCTATTGCCATAATATATATAGACCCCATATTGACCTCTGGTATCAATTGAGAATGAAGAATGCATACGAAGTCTCTTTCGGACCTTCTCTAGCTGGGTTTACCCTCCCTTAGTTTCCATTAAGAAAACAATATCTGGCTTGTCACTGTGGGTGAGATCAAGTAAAGAACGTAATGTCAAGGGTCTCCCCAGCCCCTGACAGTTCAACTAAAGATTTTCATTGCTGCCCCATGGGGCTTATCCCCAACCACCACAAGGTTCGGGGATAATAAATGTTGGATTGGTTCATCAGAGGATAAGTTGCAAGCAGTTTTCTTGGAACGTTTGTTAGTAGAAATACATGCTTTCTTTGGTTTAGCACGAATAGACAATGATTCTGGTAGTTGCATGCATGTGGATGATCTAGTGTTTGGTTGGGGATGGTTGATGATCAGTAGAGGTTAATTTGGTATTGCAGGGAGGGTGAGCATCCTCGAAGTATGGGTTAGAGGTTTAAGGGATTGGTTTGGTTTATGCCTTGGGAGGTAATCTGGATATCAGGAATCATGGTTGCTGTTTCAATAAGTTGAGTGGGTGGGCTCAAGGTGGATGAAGTTGATGGGCCTGGAAGTGAGGTTGGTTGCAAGAAGGGACTGGCTGGAGACTGGATCTCGTTTTGGGCCAAAGGTAGTAAGTGGTGACTGGTATGGTCCATAGTTGGGGGCCCATTGAGCTAAAATGAAGATAGAAGTGGAAGAATAGGTAAGTGGGTTGGGGCTCACGATGAATATTAAGATGTTATTGGATTAGGGTATGAGAAAGGAAGGATGAGGTGGTAGGGTCGTTGATGATGAGGGTGTGAGGAAAAGCTAGCATCGGATTCAAACAAGGGGATTCCTGTTGATGATGATTTCATATGGTTGGCAGGGAGATCTGGTCGCCCTGATTATGGTTGTGACTAGGACCATGAAGGACAATACTATGGGATAATTCTGTTACAACAGTAGGCATTTCCTTCTCTTTCTGCTAATGGTTTGATAGATGGGTTGTTGTGTGCCACGTGGATTATTCCCTGACAAATGTGTACGGGTAGCAATGGGAGGAGCTTGGTGGTCATTGGAGTTCATGGAGAAGGGCGGAGCTGTAAATTCTCTGGAGGGTCTTGCCTGGTTGAAAAATTTTGGAGTTCTGGTACAACATAATGGTGGCTCTCTTAAACAGGCTGCTAATGGGGTAGAACCACGAATGGAGGGTCCAAAGGCATTGGAGGTAGATCTTGAACCTCTCGCAGCAGTATGAGGAGAATTAGATGGAGTATTAATAGAGCGAGGACTTACCGGTGGTGATGAGTCACTTTGATATTGTGTGGCGCACCGACTAGCTTCGTGCCCTATTAACCTGCAGTGATTACAGAAAAGAGAGAGGCGTTCATAATGCATAGTTACTAGCCACTCCAATCATGATTGTCTCTTAATAGTAATGGAGGAGCGCAGAGGTTTCCTAATATCCATAGTGAGGCGACATCAAATGTAGTTGGAGCTAATTCCAGCTTGTTGTTGGATGATCATCGCTTTCATTGGTTTACCGATTATCAGAGCAAGTTGGAAGGCAATATCCATGGAGAGCAGTTCTTGTGGGAGGGATTGGAACTGGGTCCAAATGGTGTTGGCATTGAACTCTATTGGTTTTGATTCTTTGTATTTCTCCAGGATAATAAGGTTGCTAGCAACTGTCCATGGTCCTTCCTCCAAAATGTTCTCCACATCATGGGAATGCTGAAATTTGAAGAGGAATCAATGATCATTGAGGGGCGATACTTCAACCTTCTACTGAGTATTTTAGGTCGTGAGTAACGCATCTGTGATCGCTTGTTGGCGATGGGGTCTGCCAACCAGAATAAGACCTATAAGGGTGTTCTCCCAAGACTTTGCAATCAGCATTTTCGATTCGTCATCAAGAAATAAGTCACAGTCATTAGAGTTGCCATTTGGTTCTGGCCATGGTGGTGGATCAGGGATAGTGGGAGAGGTGATGGACAGTTGGTTGTCGATGGCCATGGATGGATGGGAGATGTGCGGATCTTGGTTGAAAGGGAGATCGATTTTGAAGCTCGATGAAGAGAAGAAAGGCGATGAAAAGGCAAAGAAAAGGCTAGGTCATGCACAGAGCGGAGAAGAAATCATGCACACAATGGGGAAGAAATCTTAAGAAATCCATACCATAGACTCATAAACCAGTAAACGTGGTGGAACATACGCCTTTTTGGTCTTAATGGGAGGTGGCACTTTATGAATGAATTTTGTAATGTGTGGTAAGTTTCACGCCAAAGGCATATTGTCAAACCTAAATAGAATTTTGTAAAAAGTTGAAGAAAAAAACATTTTTTTTTTGGATGAATAAATAATTCATTGCTAAGAGGAAGAGAATATACAAGGAAAAAAAGGGGGGGGGGGGCAATAGGAACAAACCTAAAAGGACCAAGAGGCTAGGCCCCAAACAACTAAACCAAGGGAAACATCAATTGGGGGGGGGGATATGGTATCCGTAGGAAGGCCTTAGGAGACAACAATAAGCCTGTTCCTTGGGGTGTCACAGACTAGTCTACAACGTAAAGATCTGAGTCTAGACGTAACATCAAGATAGATGGCTTTTCAAATCCCTTCAAAGGAATGGGATTTGGGGGTCCATCTACAAAGATTATGTTCCATCCAGAGGTGGTTGATGGTGGCGCAAAAGGCAAGCTGTCCAATGATGTCACAAATGGTGGAGCCATTAAAGGTTATCTTAATCTAGATCCAATTTCAAGGGAGGGGGAGGATGGGCTGGGGGGAGGGTCAGCAGGAGCAGAGGAGTTTTTTCCAAACGGAGGAGGAAAAAGGATAGGAGAAGAAAAGATGATCCACATCATCTTTGCCATTCCAACACAAACAACAGGAGGTAGGGACCTAGATGTGTCGGTAATTGAGGAAAGCCTGCATGGGGAGGTAGTAGGAGAGAGCCCAAAAAATGATAAAACTATGGCGAGGGATGTGCCTTTAAACTAGATGATGTTCCTCCAGGAGATAAGAGGGTCTTTTAAACGAATAAAGTTCCAAGCAAAGGCTGATGAAAATAAGTCCAAGGGGGAGGGCTTCCAAGTTATTGAATCTTGGAACCCTTTATGACCAGGGGGATGGGAGGGAGGGTGGACCAAAGGTCAGCCAAGGGGGGAGGGAGATGAGGGGGGGGTCCAGCCATTGTCGGAAAGGATGGAGGCCACCATAGCAGAGCGATAAGAGCCCGAGAAAGCAATGATTTTAGGGGAGACCAAGGGGAGAAGGATTCTAGTCGAGTGGCAAGGGTCAAGCCAGAGCAGAGTAGAGGAGCCATTGCCAATAGTACAAGAGATGTCAGAGAGGGCCAGGGGTCTGGACTTAAGGATACCACGCCAGCTCCAAGAAGCATAAGGGGAAGGAGAGATAGTCCAAATGGATTCATTTTTTAGCGAGATAGTAAATCTAAGAGACCCAGATGCTTCGCTGCTTGGAGGCTATCTTCCAAATGAGTTTAAGGATAGTAGTAGAGTTGGCGTCCTTGATTTTGCGGAGACCCAAACCACCTTCAGCCTTAGGACAACAAACTTTGGACCAGCTCATGGGGTGGAGGAATCTGGTGGCATCGGATTCTTTCCATAGGAAGGCATAGAGGATTGAGTTAATGGCCTTGCAAGTGGAAGTGGGGAGTAAGAAGATGCCCGACAAGTAAAGGTAGAGGGATTGGAGGACTAATTGGATGAGAACAAGGCGACCGGCATAGGAGAGTAGCTTGCCTTTTCAGAGGTGAAGCCTCTTCCTGATGGAGTCAATAATGGGGGAGCAATGGTGAGAGTAGAGACGTGAGGAAATGAGGGGGAAGCCAAGGTATCTCACAAGGAGGGATCCCAAAGAAAAGCCGGAGATGGCAAGGAGATGGGCTAGGCGCGCATCAGAGACACCCGAGAGGAAGAGGCTGGATTTGAGAAGGTTGATTTTCAGGCCAGAGAGGGACTCAAAGAGGTCAAGGGAGGTCATGATGTTGGTGATACAGGTGGGGTCAACTTTAGAAAAGATCATGAGATCATCAGCATAAGCCAGATGGGTCAGCAAAAGGGCTTTGCATTTGGGGATGGGAGAGATTAGGTGTTGATCAATGGAGGATTGGATCGAGTGGGAAAGGACTTCAAGTGCTAGACGAAAGAGAAAATGAGAAAGGGGACATCCTTGTGGATGCCCATAGAGGAAGAGAAATAGCCCGCTGGAATACCATTAGTGAGGACAGAGAAGCGGGGGGTGGAGATACAGGAGTGAACCCAATGGATAAAGGACGGGGGAAGGAAATCTGGAGAAAAATCTTGGGATGAAATCCTAGTGGATAGCTTGGAATGTCAAATATTCAAAGAAAATACTTTAATACATGATGAGTCATATGGTTGAAATGAATCACTTATTGATACATGATGTGTTAATATCTTTGTTCAACGCAATTCTCTTACAAAATCATATGAATTATTATGACTAATCTATTTTTCTCTTCTCCTTAGGCTATTAAATAACCTAACTAATTCTTCTCCTTTGGACGTACCAAGTGGTGTGATCTTGTTGGGATCATACACCATAGTAGCTTAATTTGAGTCTTACTCAAAAAGCTAATTCAATTAATTAATTACTCATAAGGACACCTTAGTATGGCAATAACCATAACATCCATATTGATAGAAAACATGATCTGTAGATCCTTTCACTTTACAATGTCTCACAATGGACTTTTAGACATCAAATCAAATTACTCTCACCATCCTAGTCCACTTATCAGCTAAGATAGAGTATACTAACCACTAATTAGATGATAAAAGAATGCAATAAAAAATGGTGGATATGATAAAATTTATATAAAATATAATTATTGCATATAATAATTTTATAAATTCGTTGCAAACAATTACAATTAAACTATCAAGCTCAAAATTTCATCCAATCAAATTAAGATTCTCTTTTAAGATATTCTCCCTGAACAGGTAAGTGGATTCCATATTAAATGTCATTTTCGTTCATAGGTAAACACAATGGACCTAGTGTAGTGATGTATAGCAAGTCAGATGTAAGCATCAACCATATATACAAAGTACATAGAATTAGCTTGCAATAATAAAGAACTCTCAGGTCTGGGACCACAAAATTATCATGAAAACCTTGTGATATAAAATATCTGACAGTAAACCATGCATGATTCTAGAGTTCTTGCCTAATTAAGTCTGATACACACAGAAATGTGTACTTGCATTTCTGTCTAGAATTTTATTCTTAGAAATATACAGTGCAACAATCATGCCGATAGAGATCCTAACTCTATCCCTAATTTTGAACACTTTGAGGTCATACCTTTGGACACATTATCACTCATAAAACTATTAATATATATTTACAAATTAATTAAAACAAACAATTTATTTTGGATTTAATTGACACAATATTCAACAATCTCCTACTTATAGATCAAAACAATGTCTTACATGCTTTAAACCCATGTTCTTAACATTTCTATCAAATATATTCTATGTTAATCCCTTATTGAAGGGATCTAAAAGATTAGCAATAGTGTCAACTGTGGTGATGGACACATAACCATAATAGAGTTGAGTGAGTCCTCTTTTGTCCAGTGACTAATTTCCCATGTTTTCCATCTATTTGTATTTGTATTTTTTTTGTATGAAATTCCTTTAATTTCCTTTCTCCACTCATAGTCTTTTCCCTTTGAGCTTAAATTACATCAATAGAGGGCAACGGTAGGGGAGATGCAGAGGATTGTGGGGGTGGGGTGGGGTTGGGTTGCAGGAGGGCCGAGGGGGAAGGGAACTATGAATGATTTAGGAATTTCGGCTTTTATTTTTTTAAAGGAGATTTATTGATTATAGAATGAAGGAGACATGGAGTCATTTTTACAAAGGTCGATTAACCATGGCTTGAATATAGGCTAATTTGTAATACACTCTAATGACGTGGCCTTCCAGGCCAAAATATCAGCAATTGCGTTGATAGCTCTTGGGGTCCATCTTGGGGTCTGTTGGAGAATAAGGGAAGAGGTCTGTGTGGACAAATGGGAATTGAATCTGATGCCTCACACCTATGGTATTGGCCATCCCCTATAGCCAACCCCAATGCATAAGCTTTCCACAAGTTTTTAATTTTTGGGAGGGGATTGCAATCCTAAACCATTTTTCAAATTGAAGAGGCGTTATCGATGCCTAGACACATGATGATCGTCCAAGTGGCTATGGACAAGACCTGGACAATCACCACTCTGGAGAGGAGCCGAATCCATGTTATACACCTAATTTGAACACATCTTCCTTGATATATACTATATACTCCAACTACTAGTTTTTCTCCAAGACCCAAAATACCTTTAGCTTCGTTCTGTTATGCAATTGGACCTGATCCATTCCATAAGTTTTCATAATTCCTTTTAGTTGGATTAGTGTTGTCACAATATATTTTTACAAAGAACAAACAAACAAACTGTATTAAGAAAGTCCGAAGAGGAAAAAATTCCCATCCCCCACGCCAACAAAAAAAAAAGAAAAATGTTTACAAGACCTTGAGATGGATGTGACCACCAAACACGAGCGGTACATAAAACTGAAGCCCCCTTAGCTAGATAATAAACTTCTCTATTTTACAATATAAACCTAAAATCAATTAAAAAATAAAAATTGCAATTCAAACCTCTTTCTTTTGTCAAGACATAGGAGCAAATAAAAAATTTCATTCTTGTTAATGCCCCTGCAAGCACTCTCATTGGCTCTATACTGATGTAAGGTTTGTGACTAGCCAAGGATTCTACACGGACTCGTTTGTTTGGGAGGGTTTTGATGGGGTGTGATTTAAGGGGTGGGAGAGTTGTACTTATTTTCTCAAAAGCATGGTAACGTCATGTATTTGGATATAATGGGTAGAAAATACTCTAGACAACATTAGGAGGTGAGCTTTCCTGTTTGTTGATGTGGCTTTCACCCCATCCCCTTCCAAAGTGAGAGCGGTGAATTTTCACGTACGTGAACTTTCCTGATCCATGGATATGTCATCTCTTAAATAAGGAGAGAAAATAGATACCATATCCACGGACCAAGGACATTCACATACATGAAGATTCACTAGATTCTTCGAAAATCCAAGGACTTTGTGGGGTGGAAAGTAAATGCAATTAATGATTCTCTTTTTTCATTCCTTTGTTTTATTTCTCCCTCATAGCAATGTAACTATGTACTAACAAAAATAAGGTTAGGATAGGAAAGTCCAACTTTTCTCAACTTTACTTTTTCTATCTTTATTCCACCATGTGAGGTCCTAATACTCTCACCCAAAACTCTCCTCTAAACAAATGGGCCTTAAGATAGTATGCCCAACCTGGGATAAAAGGTTGCATTTCCAATCTAAGATCCTCCTGGCACATGTAGGATTAAATGGTTTAAGATGTTGAATGTTTCATTTACCCACGTACGAGCAAGACAAAGCATAAAAGATGACACGTGGCAAACCGTTTGTGTTTTCAGTTCGATAAGAAATGGAAGAAAAAGAAAAAGAAAAAGAAAAAAACAGAGAAAATTTTTGTAGCTGTCGCTTTCCCCGCCACACTGAAACGCTCTCTCTCTCTCTCGTCATTTCTCCGTATTCAATTCCCGTCTTATGCTTCGGTTCACGATAATGCTTGCTTGATATTTTCTTCCATAAGAACGGTTTCTAGGTGAACTTAGGGTTTCTCAAATTTGGTTTTGTTGGTTCTGTAGTTTAATGGAGAGTGATCGATCTGTTGCAGAAGGTCTCTAATTCGGGTGGTGGTTTGAATTTGATTGGTTTGTTCTGCATTTGCTATTGGTTTTTATCGTAGTAGCTATGTTGCCTGATCGTTCTGAGTTCGGTGGCCATTCAGGGGAAGAGAGAGGCGGAGATAAATAGTGGGAGAAGTAATAGGGAGAAGGAAAGGAAAAACTTCGTTTCCTGTTGATGTTTTAGCTTCGAATTGCTCCCCAGGTTAGAAAAGCAAGTACTCCTTACGTTTGTTTACTTCTATTCCCTTAATTTAATTTAATTTAATTTAATTTGGAACGAACATGATGAATATATTGCCTTTAGCTTAGCTTAAATCCCACTTCGTCTATTTAAATGATGACCGACTAAGGAGTACTAGGAATACTGTTTCTGGAAAAACTTGTATATGCCTTTTCCTTGGAGGCTGTCGTATGAGGACTGAGGTTAAAGAGAATCTAGCTCTTACATATGTGTCCTAAATTAACAACCATTGGCTCCAAAAAGAAAGAAAAAAAGAAAAGAAGAACAGCCATTTGCTTTTTATGTAATTTATGTGAATATTGCTTTTTTTCTTTGGGAGAAAGGGGTCGGAGGGTGTGGGGTGGGGTGGGAGGGGGTTTGGTATTTAAGTGGACGACGTGATAGGATTTACACTAGGATTCGCATAACTGGTGAATTGGCTCTCAAATGGGACTAGACCGCATGAAGGTAGAATCTACATGTAGATTACCTTCATATTCATCAAATTTACTTGTCTATATTTGTCTAATGTTGTGGGGCTTATTGAAGCTCATTGTGACTTAAGTTTTTTTTATCATAAGCAATCAATGTTGTGCCCGATATGGTTTTTGGACTGGTGATTCTCTTCTTAACCTCGGACGACTAGTATTTTCAGTCTTTTTTCTAGGGGGGGTGGGAAGGGATAGATTTTTCAGAAGGATTATTGCTATGAACTATGTTCAGTTACACCAATAAAAACAAAGATGTGATCTTGTGCTTAGGTATGAAAGCTGTTTTCAAGTTTTTAGAGGGTGGGGTGCATCTTAGGAGGTGCACTGTACTTTACAAGATGAAGCAAAAGAGAGAGTTCTTGACTTTTTACAGTTCAAATTGGGATTTGATGCACATAAAATATGAATTTCTATGCATTATTTTACAAGGAAATTGGACACCAATTTGTTTGTAATAAGGAAGAAAGTGGAAGAGAAAGAGAAAGGAAAAGAGACAGAGCAAGAGAAATGGTTGTAACTTGGAAGTCACAACCTTGTGGTTGGGACTGCCCCCTTCATTCAATATATAAACTAGCTATTACAGAGACATAACATGAATAGGAAACTAGGAAACATTACCAAAAGAAGGAAATCAACTCTAATTTAGCTAACAACTACCCTAAACCAATAGGAAACTACGTACCATCCCACGGTATGGAGGTCTATGGACTCCCATAGACCTCCAACCAACACATGCACTCTTAACACTCCTCAAGCTAGCGCATAGATGTTAATAATGCCCAACTTGTTACAAATATAATAAACTCTACCACTTCCAAAAGATTTAGTAAAAATACCAACAAGTTGTTCTCCCTAGCGAATATGACTTGTAGAGATAACTCCTTGCTTTAGCTTCTCTCGAACAAAGTGACAACCCACCTCAATATGATTTTTCCTGTCATGAAACACTGGATTTGATGCAATAGAGGAAGTGCACTCAAGCCTAAGTTCCGTCAAAAATTGCTTCTCTCACATTAACTCATAAGTGACATGAGCCATGACATGATACTCAGACTCTGCACTAGACTTAGCCACAACAGCCTGCTTCTTCCTCTTTCAAGTCATAAGATTTTTCGCCAACAAACGTACAATATTCAGTAGTGGATCGCCTATCAATAAGAGATCCAGCCCAATCAGCATCACAAAAACCCTCAACGCGTCCATGTCTATGATCATAGTACAACAGACCATAACATGGAGCTTTCTTGAGATACCTCAAAATATGAACGATAGCCTCCCAACGAGAAGTACGTGGAGATGAAAGAAACTGACTAACAACACTGACAGTGAAGACAATGCCAGGTCAAGTCACAATCAGATAATTCAGCTTACCACCAACCTTTGATACTTCTTAGTATCTTTTAACACATCACCTCCTTCAGCTATAAGTTTCACATTTGGATCCATCGGAATATCAAAAGGTTTAGTTTCCAACATACCAGTCTCTGTAAGCAAATCTATAACATACTTTCTCTAAGAAAGCAAAATTCCCTTGTTTGATTGAGCAACTTCAATACCCAAAAAATACTTCAACCTTCCAAGATCTTTAGTTGGAAAGTGTTGCTGTAAATGCACCTTTAAACTTTGGATTTCTATAATATCATCTCCAGTAATGACAATATCATTAACATACACAACCTGAATGACTTCCAATAGAACACTTAATGATCGTTGTCACACCTTAACAACCCAAATTCACAAGCCACATCAATGAACCTACCATACCATGCCCAAGGAGACTATTTCAAACTGTACATAGACTTCTTAAGCTTGCGCACCTTTCCAGACTCGCATTGAGTAATAAACCCCGGAGGTTGCTCCATATATACTCATGCAAATCACCGTGAAGAAAAAAATTCTTCACATGAAGCTGATATAAAGGCCATTGAGATGAAACCGCATGAGATATCAAAAGATGAATTGATTCCAACTTAGCAATAGGAGAAAAGGTATTCAAATAGTCAACATCATAAACCTAGGCATACCCCTTCCGAATAATTGCTTGCCCGAAGGCAGTGGTACAAGATCCTAAGTCTGATTTTCCTCCAAAGCAAGTAGGTTTTCTTTCATAGATGTCCTCCATCAAAGACTAGATAATGCTTCTGTAATAGGCTTAGGAGCAGGATGACAAGAATTAGTCAAAGACAAGAATGAAAAGATGGCAACAAACCAGAACAACAATAGGGAGGTCCTGATAATTGAGTTATGTTTGGCCACTGGAGCAAAGGTCTCCGGATAATCAATTCCATACACCTAACTGTACCCTTTAGCCACCAATCTTGCCTTGTACCTCATAATCGCACCATTTGATGGGTACTTGATTATATAGACCCACCTGCATCCAACTGGAATTCTTCCCCTGGGAAGGTTAACCAATTTCCAAGTACAATTCTTCTCAAGTGCCACCATTTTCTCTGACATGGCTTGTTTCCACTTAGGGTCTGACATAGCCTCAGTAACGGTTTTGGGAATAGAAGCAAAAGAAAGAGCAGTTGTAAAAGCAGCACCTGTGGGAGAGAGAGCATCATAGGAAACAAATTGGGCTATAGGATTGGTACAAGCTCTCTTACCCTTACAAACAACAATAGGGAGGTCCAACTTTAAATGAGGAGAGGAAATGTTAGCTGACTAAGGAGGGGGAAGCTCAGGATGTGGATCCAAAGAGGACTATTGGTAAGTCTTCTTTATCCTTCTTATGTACACAATAACAGGTGCCTTCTCTGTACAAGGTTCATCCACAGTATCAACATCATCCACTTCTTTATGTTTACTAATCTCAAAAGAAAAAGGACAAGAGGCAATGGGGTAAGAAACGGAATGGCATCAACAACCTTTTCACTTTCATTTCTATTCTCCCCCTGAAAAGGATGCTGATGAGGGGCAAAGTATGGCATAGACTCGAGGAAGGTGACATCTTTGGAAAGAAATCTCCTGCGAGATGGAGGGTGGTAACACTTGTAGCCTTTGGTGGTGGAAGAATACCCAAGGAAGAGGCATTTGAGAGCCTTGGGATCGAGTTTGGTGCAGGAGGATTTGTTAACATGCGTATAACAAACACAACAAAACACCCTGGGAGGAAGAGAGAAAGCAGAAGACTGAGGAGACAAAAGTGCAACAAGGTCTTGAGACCCAAGGATTTTGGTAGGCATGCGATTGATGAGAAAAGCAGCAGTAAGAATGGCTTCAGACCAAAATGTTTTAGGAACATGCATACCAAATAAAAGTCTTCTACTGACTTCTAACAAGTGACGATTTTTCCTCACTTTTACCCCATTCTGTTGGGGTGTATCAACACGAGCAAGATGATGGATAATACCATTTTCAGTAAAAAGTCTTGTAGACCACCATACATGTACTCCCCCCTTTATCAGACCAAAAAATTTTGATATTGATTTCAAATTGGGTGCAGACCATTCTATAAAGTTTCTTAAGGCATCATAAACATCACTCTTTTGTTTCATAAGAATGGTCCAAGTACAACGAGAGAAATCATCAACAAATGAAACAAAGTAATGATGGCAAAAAATAAAGAGGTAGTTGGACAAGGTCATCAAACATCAGTTGCACAATGTGAAAGGGAAGAATAGATCTATTATTATGATAGGGATAAGATGAATGACAATGTTTTGCAAAAGTACATGGTTCACAATGAAATACATGAGAAGAAGGAAAAGACGTAAATAAATGAGGTAACTGTTTCCTCATACAACAAAAGAGGGATGTCCCAAACTTTGATGCCAAAGCATTTTGGCATCACAGAGTCTATAGAACTACTATCACTACAACCACAAGCATAAGACTGTGGTGTGGTGAAAAAAGACAATTTCGGCTCAAGTCGGTAGAGTTTGCTCTCCTCACGTCCACTGCCAATAATCCTCTTCACTCACCAAATCCTGAAAAAGTCAAGTGAGAAGGAAAAAAAGTAATACAACAATTCAAAGATTTAATCAAAGTTCTCACAGACAAAAGTTTCAAGGTAAGGTTAGCAACATGAAGAATAGAATTAAGTGAAATAGAAGAGGTAATAGGAATACTGCATTTACTAGAAATAGAGGAGAAGGTAGCGTCAGACACCCGAACCTTATTCTTACAAGAACAAATAAAGAATCATAATAATGGGACGTATCAGTCATGTGGTTAGTGGCACCAGAGTCAATGGCCCATGACGGAGCTATGGAAGGTGTAGAGGTGGTGACATGCATAGTGGAAGCTAAGGCATCCTGTGAGGTAGATGGACTATCAATCTAAGACATGAACTGGCGAAGCATAGCAATATCATCCTTAGAGAAGGTGTTGGTATCTGCTTTTGAGAGTCGTCTAGTATCAGTTTCTGTTATAGTAGCATGGGCTGTAGCCCCTCCCCTGTGGCCACCACGTGTACTAGAAGGACGGCCATAAAGAACCCAACACCTCTTTCGAGTGTGCCTAGGTTTCCCATAATGATCACATTGCCGTCTATCTCTGTCATCTCCACAGAATGGCCTTAGCCTCAGCCACCTCCATGCCATTCTTTGTGGGTAGTGGAAGAAAGAGCAAAACGCTCAATTGAAGATGAATCCATGGCACCTCTCCTGGTCTCCTCCTGGTCTCCTCACTTAGGAAGTAGCTACACATCTCATTAAAGGATGGAAGAGGTGACCGGCCCAGAAATCTGTATCTTGATTTGCTCATAGTTTGAATTCAGCCCACCTAGAAGAATCAGAGCACACTCTTTTTCAAGTGATCTATAGAGCTTGACTTCATCATCAGGATTGGACAATTGAAGATCTTGGTAATGATCATACTCCTCCAAAAGAGTCCTATAATAGTATGATAGTAGTTAGAAATGGACTTGTTCCCCTGCTTCATGGAGAGAGCCTGCTGATGGAGCTGGTAGACCTTCACAGAGTCACCTACTGTGTCATAGGTCTTAGAGACACTATCCTAAATATCCTTAGGAGTTTCCTTCCTTATAAATCTCCTACCTATCTCAGGTTTCATAGGGAGAAATAGCCAAGTCTTAACAATTGAGTTTGCAGTTTTCCATTTCTGGTACCCTGGGTCTGCGACAGTGGGAGCCTTGATAGCCCCATTATTATACCCTAGCTTCCCTCTACTCCGCAGAGATAGCTTCACAGAATGTGACTAATCCAAGTAGTTAGTACTATCTAACTTCACAAGAGAAATCAGAGTGTTAGGATTGTCAAAGACAATTGAACTGGGTTAGGTACTACTCGACCCACCCAATGTAGCTTCCGTGAGATCAAACATGATGTAAGGATGCCCCTAAAAATAACCCAAGTTGAGATCCAAACCAAGGAGGAAACATGAGCCCCAAAAATCTTCTTCTCAAGTCCCCATAAAAAAAAAAAAAAAAAAAAAAAAAAAAAAAAAAAAAAAAGAAGCAAGCTAGTAAACCATAGAAACTTGATGGAAGCCAATAGAACCCACTTCTAACTGTGGAGCTTCATCCAAAAACCACATACAAGCATCATAGGAGAGAGCACATCCAACAAACATAATCAACAAATACTCTACCAGCCATTCCAGACCAAATAACCTAAACAACTAGAAACTGGCGATACCTGGCAGCAAATCGGGAATGAGATTGTGCTCCAACAGCACAACAAATCAGCAAGCAGGGCTTAAAGGAGTCAAACATAGACCCCTTGGCCATTTTTTTGGGCTATTCCACACTCCTAGCCAATCATGGAGGAGAGAGAAAACAGAAATCGAACTTTTGGCTGGCGGTAGTGCTATGGTGAGTTCCTCTTCTTTGTGTGAACTCCAATCAGTGTTCTAGCCTTCAAGTCTCCCTCTAAGTGCCTACAACTTGTTTCTACAACTCCATTAGGTCTTCTTGTATACTCTTATTACATGTTACCCTCTAATGGACCCCTTTTCTTTTAGGGTTCCAAGAGAGAATTAAAGAATGGAATAAGGAAGAATAATCAACTCTCAAACCCTTGTACAAGCTCTGATACCATGTTACAAATCAGAAGGACTAGGGTTAGAGATGAAGGGAGAAGAGAGAAGAGAGGAAGGAAGAAGAGGGAGAGAAGATGAGAGAAGAAGAAGAAGAGTAAGAGCAAAACGTGGGGAGCTTTCTGCTCTTTCCACATAAATTATGTTCAACTAGAACTTTAGGGAAATTACATCAGGGCTCCCTAGGGAGGTGAAATAGAAAAACAAAATACAGCTTAGGACAATAGAATATGAGAACAATTCCTAAACTACCCCCATTACATAAACTCCAACATAGAGAACAACAAACCACAACCTGGAGCTTTCTTGAGATATCTCAAAATACGAACAATGGCATACCATGTGATGTCCACCGAGATGAAAGAAACCGAGTCACAACAAACTGACAGGGAAGGCAATGTCAGGCCTAGCCATTGTCAAATAATTAAGCTTTCCCACCAATCTTTGATACTTTTTAGGATCATCTAGCACATCACCACTCTCAACTATGAGCCTCATAGTTGGATCCATAGGATCTAGGACATTTCCGCTAAGAGAGTGAAATTTCCTTTCTTAACTGAGCAACCTCAAAACCCAAGAAATAGTTCAATCGCCCTAGATCCTTGGTCTGAAACTTTTGTTATAGATGTGTTTTAGATTTGATCCTTTAATATCATCTTCGGTGATGACAATATCATCAACATAAACAATGAGAAATAGCATTTCTGTGCCAGATTTCAGATAGAACACTGAGTGATCACTGTCTCAACTCACACCTGGACAACTCAAACTCACAAACCGCATCAGTGAATTTGCCAAACCACGCCCGAGGATACTGCTGCAAACCATACAAAAAAAATCTTAAGTTTGCACACCATACCAGACTCCCCTTGAGCAACAAATCTAGGAGGTTTCTCCATATAAACATCTTTTATGCAAATCACCATGAAGAAAAGCATTTTTCACATCGAGCTGATATAATGGCCAATGAGAAGAAGCAACAAGAGATATCAAAATACGAACAAAAGCCAACTTGACAACAGGGGAAAAAGTGTCCAGATAATCAACTCAATACATTTGTGCATAGCCCTTGGGAACTAATCGACCCTTCAATTGAGCCAGAGAACTATCATGGTTAACCATGACCACATAAACCCCAGTGACAACCAATAGAAGAATTTCTCTGAGTAAACGGTATATGATCCCAAGTTTGATTTTCTTCCAAAGCCTGCAATTCCTCTTCTATAGTTGTCCTCTAGCCAGGACTAGTTAATGCCTTTGCAATATACTTAGGAACTGGATGACAAGACAAAGTAGATAGACAAGTATGAAAAGAAGAAGACAGACTAGAATAAGAAACAAATTTTGAAATGGGATGTTGGTTACAAGTCTAAACCCCTTTACGCTGATTTTTCACGAGAACGAGTATGGACTAGCGGACCAACTGGTGGTGGTGGTACTACTGGAGAAGGTGGTGTCACCACTAATGGAGGTGGTGGTGGCACAATTGCATCTGTGGTATCTTGCGGAAAAGAGTCTAGGACAATATATAGAGGAAGATCATCATCCAGTTCAGAAACAACAACGGACTTATCCGGATAAGAAACAGATTAAAGAAGGAAACATCAACAGTAACAAATATTTCTGAAGTATAGGGAAATAAAAACGTTAACCTTTTTGGGTGCGTGAATAACCCAAAAAATATACACTTAAGAGCGCGAAGGTCCAACTTTGACAATCCTGGACGATAATCACGAATGAAACAAATACAACAAAAAAAACGAGGAAGAATAAACAAAGGGTTAGAAGGAAACAATGAAGAATGAGGAATATCACCCTGTAACACTGAAGAAGGCATTCGATTAATAAGATAATGAGCAGTTAAAACAGCATCAAACTAGAAATATGTTGACACCTTCATCTCAAAACAAAAGAGACCTAGAAACCTCCATAAAATTTCTATTTTTCGTCTCAGCAACAACATTTTGTTGGGGTGTCTGAGTAGAAAAAGTGATGTATCATACCACAACCATCCATGAACTAAGAGAAAAGACTAGAAAAGTATTCCTTGGCATTATCACTTCTTAAAGTCTTGATAGATAAATTAAAATGATTCTGAATTTCAGAAAAGAAAAAAAAATGAAAACAACTCAGAATGATTCTTCATTAAATAAATCTAGGTAACTCTGGCATAATCATTAACAGAAGTAACAAAAAACCTAAAACCCAATTTCGAAGTAATGGGACAAGGACCCCATACATCCGAATGAACCAAAGAAAAAGGGTGTGCATAATTGACTCTAGGGGAATAACTCACACAGTGAAGCTTCCCAAACTGACAAGACTCGCACTCTAAATTGGCAATAGAACGAAAACGAGAATCAAGCTTCTATAAAATTTACAGAGAAGGATGACCTAAACGACAATAGATTTGATGAGGGTTGAGAATTCTTGAATATAGAAGAACTGTCTTAAAAAAGATAAAGGCCCCCAACTCGATAGCCTCGACCAATCGTCTTCTTCGTCATAAGGCCCTAAAAAACACTTGAATCAGGAGAAAAAATTACAGAACAATTGCAAGCTTGAGTTAACTTACTCACAGATAAAAGATTAAAAGGAAAATTTGGTAATTGAAGAACAGATGACAACGACAAAGAAGAGTTAAGACAAATATTGCCAGTGCCTTTAACTTTCACAGCAGACCCATTACCCAATGTGACAGTAGCAGAAGACTCTTGAAAAAGAGGAAAATATACTTATCACACTAGATATATGATCCAATGCTCCTGAATCAATTATCCAAGGATGAGAATATGAGGAAAAACATGCAGTGGCATTACTTGTCTGGAGAAAATTAGCAGTGGAAGGCTGAGAAGGCTTGGTTTGAAACTGAGTGTACTATGCAAATTCTTTATCTATCATCTTGAGCATTTTACCTTTAGATTGTCCAGGCTGAGAAGGCTAAGAAGACTTATCGTTGCTAAATTGAAAAACTGCTTCTGAGGAGATTTTTTATGAAGTTTCCGACAAAAGAATTCGTTATGTCCTGGTTTGCCGCAACGGTGACACATTCGTGCTGCCCTTGAACTATCTGAAGTGTTGGAGCTACCAGAAAGTTACCCCTTACCACTTCACTGCTAGTACTGTATACCCCACCTTGATTCCGTTGTTGTAGGATTATGAGGATTCTTGAGCTACCCTAAGACTTGAAAAAAGGTATCTGCAAGAAATGCCACTTTGTCCCTCCAAGAGTTTGAGACCGGGCAGCATCATTCTCTGGTCCATGACCACCCAAAAAACCCATAACTGTGAGCTGATCTCATTGGTTCTGCATTTTCTGCACATTACCACTAATAGGAAGTAGAAAGTTCAGCTCCTCATACATCCTCCTAAAATTAGCAAAGTATTGAGTCCTTTTGATCAACCCGATAAAACTACTCAGATAACTGATGGATGTTAGAGAGGTTGTTTTGTCCAGAATACAGAGCATTCAGACAATCCCACAAATCCTTCATAGTATGACAATGTGAATAACAATATTAACTATAGAGTTATCCATCAAGTTTAACAGCTGTTCCAACGTGCATCAACAGAATCCCACGTAGTGTTAGTAATACATTTCACCTTTGTAAGATGGACCTGCTGGTCACGACCAGTCAAAACCAGCTGCATAATTTTCTTCTATTGCAAAAAATTGGCAGCTCCTGCAAGCTTCTTCTTGTGATCCTATGAGAGGATGAGGATATCACCTCAATGACAACATTCTTTGCCTCAGCTTTAGCCATTGATGCAAAGAAAATAGCAGAGAATCACCAAAGGAAAAAAAATCTATAGAAAAAATCGATCTGAATTCTTTATCAGATTTTAGACTACACAATTGACTGATCTAATGTAACTGATCAATCCTAATAAGAGAACAAGCTAAATCTCTAGACAAAAACTCCACCAAATCATCAACAAACAAAGAATTGACTCAGACCACAAAACCCTAACTAGGGTAAAATACTAGGATACCTGGGGTTGGGTATGTAGTGCTCCAATGGTGCTCAAAATTGGACTGAATGCCCTTGAGATAATGTTGAAGAAACCCTCAAAAGGATTTTCCAAGCCGAGGCTAGACTAGAGAGATATGGCTAAAATCGATTTTTGCAGAGAGCCAATACCCCGACAGTTGTGATTTATTTCTCCAATCCTTGAGCATTTCAATTTTCAAAACATAAAACCCAACCAAAAATTGTTCTGAGTCAATCCTTCACAACATATGATTGATCACAGCATAGTTTTTAAGGCGGTAAGGCGACGGAGGTGTTTGAAGGTCTTTCGGAGTGCCTTAGCGATAAGGCGGGCATAAAGCGTCGCCTTATCGACTAAAGCGTTCATGTGTAATTTTTTTATAAAACCAATCTATTTGGCTTAAATCCTAGTTGAATCCTATTACTCATATGTTAAATAAATATTAAAGGTTCATATTCATACTAATGTAAGATATTCATCAAGAAAACAAATCAATAAAGTGAATAAACTAAGTTCATCTTTATCATCAATATTCAATCATCAATCGTCAATCATCATAACATATTAACATATAATATAAATACATAATTATGAAACAAAATTATAAATATAAAGAAAAGAAGACATAAAAAATACAAGTATTTATTATACTTACCTCTATGATGCCAAAATGAGTGCCTAAGCCCTAAGGTCATCCACTATATTTCTACTCCTGTCAAAGAAGAATGAAGCTCACCACTGCCGGAGCAAAATGGTCGCTTGGATCAGTGGTTCTTCCTTGTTCCTTGATTCCTTCTCAAAGCCCTTTCTTAAAACCCTTGACAAAATCCAAACCCTGTTTGTGAATCGTGTTTTTGTTTTGTTTATTTTGGTTATTTTTGGTGGAGTAAAGCTGATCCCATATATCTCAAGTGTTAACAAAACCATTCACCTACTAATAAAAAATCTATATTTGGAATCTTCATCAAGTAATTTTAAAATGTGTTTAAAAAAAAAAACCCATAAAGCGCCACTTCACATAAGGCGGAGCACTGCCTTACCATCTCTAGACCGCATCAGCGCCAAGGCGCTGCTAAGGCGTCTCCTTAGCAGTGCCTTAAAAACTATGGATCACAGTCAATCAAACCTCTATTCAAAAATCAGCGAGTTTGGGGATGAAATCACCCTCTCTACGAAATCATAAAATCTTCAGGAAGAACCAGTAACAACCAAATAAGAGGGGCTGTTACTGGTGATACAGGGATAACACAGATTGATTTTCTTGTTTAGGGATCAAGCTCTGAGTTCTGATACCATATAAAGAGAGAGAGAGAGAGAGAGAGAGAGAGAGAGAGAGAGAGAGAGAGTTGAGATTGCCCTACTTCATTAATATATAGAGATTAACTCATTACATATAATAGGAAACTTGAAAGTAAGACTGAATTAGGAAACCTACTAACTTACCACTGAATTAGGAAACCTACTAACTTACCACCTCTAACACTATTGGGTCCTAATAGGACCCCAACACCCCTAAAGGGAATCGTGGCTTGCACTAAACAGCAGGCCATGGTTCCGCTTATTTCTTGACTTCTAACAAGGAATAAGGCATCATCTCCTCAATGACAGCTTTTGTTAGCTCCGCTAGAACCAACCTCTTTGTTAGTGACAACATCGAATGTCCTCCGGACAATGGGTCACTACCAACAGAATAAACAGACTCCTCAAGGGTTAAGTCAATTTAATGCAAACCAGAAGAACTGAAGCTGTTGGATGTTGCTCACTTCTGTTATAGCTTAACAACCAGAAAGCTCTGCATTGAACTTCAGCCCCTTCGAATTGGTCACGGGGTAACAACCTCTGATGCCCAGACAATTAACCAAATGCACAGCGAATGGGAAAGACTGAGATCAAGGAATTTTTTTTTCTATGGACATGAGATGGGCGTGATAGGCATTGGCTACGAGAAGTCGACAGGCTGATGGATGGAAGGTTGTTCTTGTCCATTGTTTCAAATCTTTCTTTCACGAGTCCAGCTCTGACCCTCAGACTGCTTCAACGGACGTTGGTGATTCCACAAAAAGACAATAATATGGGCCAGACAAGCCTTGTTTGGGGAAAATCAAACACATGTAGCCCCAATGTTGAGTTTACAATGGCTGATGCAACAATAGGTCCAAATAAACACTGTACAACACAAAAATTAGAAAGTCCCTTACAACTCAATATTGGGGCTTGTACAACAAGAAAACTAAATAACAACATAACTTCCTAGCTTCTAACCAAAATAGAAAGTATATAATAATCAAAGATACAAAATAACTATCCGCCATGATCTAGTCTTGAGTGAACCAGAAAACACCCAGCCGCATGGGGGCTGGGCTGGTCGGCTCAAAGTTCCACAAACCATGGTTTAAGATCTCGTGGGTCTCACCATATCTCTCTTTCTAGATTTTCCGAGATGAGATGACAGGCGATAAACAAAATCAACCATATCTCAAGATCTTGCCAAATCTTGACCCCATCTCATCGAGAAACAGCCTAGAACTCACCTCTCTTGCTACATTGAAGAAAAAACACATTGTTGATGGTATTTTGGTGCTTTTTCCTGTCAAATTCATCCCTACACTACATGTAATATATCTACATGTGTTATGTAATATGTACTATTCCTATGTAGTTACGTTGCTTATCTTATGGCATTCAATATATGTGAAGGTGACTCATCAGTCATCAATGTTAAATGGTATACAATTAAGTAATTATCTATAATGTCTTTTAAGTTCTTATGATTATTTACACTTTTTAAATTGAAATGTGTTCTAACTTCTAAACGTATTAGATGTTGTTTTGTGTGTGGAATTTGGATTGTGGGATGAAGCATACTAAGCCTAGGTTCCGAAGAGTTGGAGATTACTTACATAGGGTACAAAGTCAAAGTATCATTTTAGGTTTGATTTTAGAAAAACTGATGTTTCCACTGTGCTTAGAAGGCCTAAAATAGGGTAAATGACAAGTTTCAGGGCTACAAAGACCATGTGGCCACTAAGACCAACTACCAAGTCGACTGGGAAAAAATGCAAGATCTCGACGAGATCTCGCCAGATTTCTCTTTTTTGGTTTAACGAGATTAGGGGGCGAGATCGATATCTTAAACCTTGCCACAAACTTGGTCCACCTAATTAGTGTCATAGACCTGGCCCTTTAGATTTCTGCAGCTATATTTCTGGCCCAGGAACCTGTCTACATCATGTGGCTACCAGTTTTTGTTTTGAGTCTGAAATGAATATATTTTGGAATAGAAAAAGTGTCCAGTAGCCATTGGTTTTTATTTCTTGGTAAGGATTTTAATGGGATTTGTGTTTCTCAGAAATCGTTATATAGTCCTAAGTTTTATTTTCCTGTTATGTTAAGAAGTATAGGGAATAAAACAAATTCAGTTCTATTCAGTTTTATTTAGTTGGGATAAGGCTGAGATGTGTTGTTGTTGTGTTATTGTACCTGTATAACCCCCCCTTCTCACTGTGCAGGTTCTATGGAATTTGACTCTTATCTATGGAAGCATCTTATTCTTAGTTTTTCATTTTGTTCCTGTACTGCTGCTAGGAGGAATTGGAGACAGCTGTTGCAGTTCCACATTTTAGTTTGTTAATGATGTTTATCATATACTTGGCAAGGAGTTCATTCATTGATACTGTTTAGCTGGGGAAGATTTGCCTTGAAACCATGTATTCTCTTCAGTTATTTCAGCTAACTGAGAATGGTCGAAATCTGTTGTCATCGAGGAGGTACTACCTATTCTGTCGTCTGTTCCTTTTTTGTTGGTAAATGATATATGTACTTGTCAAATTACTGGTTTTTGTTTTTTTTCGCAAAAAGATTGTCTTGTTTGAAAAAACCCACATTTCAAGGAGGTTGTCGTTAATGCATTAATGACCCACTAATTCTGTGATTCAAACCCTGATACCAGCATTACCACGATTAGTTTGGTTTTGTAATAAAGGACAACAATTATGACAGTGTTTTAACAATTAATGTGTGAATGATTTTAATAGGGGCATTATTGGAAATCCAACAAAACTTCTTATCTTGGTTCTTAAAATGGACAAACATTTTGGGACAGTGAAAAACTTTGAACAGGACAATGGTGCCATCCAGGTTCCAAAGCCCGGTTTGGATCTCTTACCAGCCCACCCAAACACTTTAACAACTCAAGGATTATGAACAATGGCACAACTGTAATTTCTGTAACATTCCGGTACTTAATAAAGGTAAGAAACAGATGGTGGCAGTGCTGTAATTTGTTAGAATCAAGTCAATCAACTATAAGAAAAGGAAAGCAAATGAGTGGAGTATAACGTGTTAATGGGAGAGGTATACTTGTAATGGAAACAAAATAAGGGTAAGACATAATGGTGAAACAAAGGAAGGGTAATAATGAAAAAGCAGATTAAGGGTTCTAAAAGCAAAAGGAAATTGATCATCTCCAGCTTTCGGACCAGCGCCAATGAGAGAGGAAAACTTGATTGGAGCTCTCGGGTATTGCCCTAAATGGCTTTGAATCTTCCTCGTATTTAATCCACTATTGAGTTGAACCAGTGACCCAGGAGCTGAACTAACTCATCTGAAAGCAAACCAGTGAAGGTTGCAGACTCAAGTATGATTGCTGTTAAGTATCCCTCGATAAGAACAGATTTTTAAAACTGAACCCCTCGGGTTTGTGTCGCCTGGAGTAGGATAAATCACTTCCAAGAGATGAGGGAAAATAGAAGAGGGATGGGAGGGTTCAAACCTGATTTGGGAAGAACTATGGTACTGCTGGAACAGAGGTTCCGTGACCAAGGAACTCAATGGAAGATTGGGGGGGGGGGGAGGATGCCTCGCATGTAAGAGAAGAGTTAGAAATAAGGAGGACTAGGGTTAGAGATGAGGGAAGAAGAGAGAAGAGAGGAGGGAAGAAGGAGAGAAGTTGAGAGAAGGAGAAGGGGTAATGAGAGCAAAACATGGGGAAGGCTTCTTGCTCTTTCCCACATATATTAAGTTAATATAAGGGAGGTGAAAGAGAAATAAAAGAAAATACATATAAGGACAACTTAACATAAGACATTTCCTAAAGTTCCCCTATTACATACATTCTAACACTGGCCCTCAAGTTGGAGAATGAATGTCATACATTCTCATCTTGCATAAGAGGGTACTGAACTGGTGAGAAATAAGTCCTTTGGTGAAGATGTCTGCCAATTGATCACATGTCCTCATAAAGGGTGTGCAGATATTACTTGAATCAATCTTCTGTTTAATGAAATGTCGGTCTACTTCAATGTGCTCTGTTCTATCATGTTGCACTGGATTGTGAGCAATGCTTATAGCTACTTTGTTGTCACAGTAGAGTCTCATAGGTCCTTCAGTGTCATACCCCAACTCGAGAACCAACTGACGCAGCCAAGTGAGCTCACAAACTGCATGAGCCATTGCTCTGTACTCAGCCTCTACACTGGATTTAGCTACAACTGGATGTTTCTTGCTTCTCCATGTGACCAAGTTACCACCCACGAATGTGCAATAACCAGATGTGGATCTCCGATCAGAAATGAATGCAGCCCAATCAGCATCGGAATAGCCTTCTATCCTCAAGTGATTATTCCTGACATACAGAAGTCATTTTCCTGGAGAGGACTTCAAGTATTTGAGGTTACGATACACAACATCCAAGTGCCCACTCTTGGGTGCGTGCATGAACTGGCTCACTACTCCCACTGCATAAGAAATTTCTGAGCGAGTCAGAGATAGATAAATCAGCTTCCCCACTAGCCTTTGATATTTCCCTGCATCAACCAGGGAAAGGCCACATTCTTTTCCTGACTTATGATTCTGCTCAACTGGAGAACTTGCCAGTTTACAACCTAACATTCCTGTTTCTTTCAACAGATATAGAACAAATTTTCTAGTATCAACATCATCCACCTCTTTATGTTTACCAAAATCAAAAGAAAAAGGATAAGAGACAATAGGGTAAGAAACGGAATGGCATCAGCAGCCTTTTCACTTTCATTTCTAGTCTCCCCCTGAAAAGGATGCTGATGAGGGGCAAAGTAAGGCACAAACTCGAGGAAGGTGACATCTTTGGAAAGAAATCTCCTGCGAGATGAAGGGTGGTAACACTTGTAGCCTTTGGTGGTGGAAGAATACCTAAGGAAGAGGCATTTGAGAGCCTTGGGATGAGTTTGGTGTAGGAATATTTGTTAATATGCACATAACAAACACAACTAAACACCATGGGAGGAAGAGAGAAAGTAGAAGACTGAGGAGACAAGAGTGCAATTGGGTTTTGAGACCTAAGAATTTTGGTAGGCATGCAATTGATGAGGAAGGCCATAGCAAGAACAGCTTCAGACCAAAAAGTTTTAGGACCATGCATATCAAATAAAAGACTTCGACTGACTTTTAGCAAATGACGATTTTCTCTCAACTCCCCCATTTTGTTGGGTGTATCAACACAAGCAAGCTGATGGATAATACCATTGTCAGTAAAAAGTCTTGTAGACCACCATACATGTACTCCCCCCTTTATCAGATTGGACTATTTTGATCCTGGTTTCAAACTGGGTATGGACCATTTTATAGAAGTTTTTGAATGCATCATAAACATCACTCTTATGTTTCATAAGAATGGTCCAAGTACAATGAGAAAAATCATCCACAAAAGAAACAAAATACCGATGGCCACACAGGAAGGTAGTGGGACAAGGTCCTCAAACATTAGTATGCACAATATGAAAAGGAACAACAAATCGATTACCATGTTAAGGATAAGATGAATGACAATGTTTAGCAAAAGTACGTGGTTCATAATAAAATACATAAGAAGAAGAAAAAGATGTAAACAAATGAGGTAACTCTTTCCTTATAACAAAAGATGGATGACCCAAATGCTGATGCCAAAGCATCATAGAGTCTATAGAACTAGCATCACTACGGGCACATGCATAGACTGTGCTGTAGTAAAAAAAAATTAACTGCGGCTCAAGACGGTATATGCCGCCCTCCTCATGTCCATTACCAATAATCCTCTTCGTTACCAAATCCTGAAAGAGGCATTGAGAAGGAAAAAATGTGATACAACTCTTCAAGGTTTTATTTAAAGTGCTTATAGACAATGGATTCAAGGTAATGTTAGGGACATGAAGATCTGAATCAAGTGAAATGGAAGAGGTAATGGGGATACTGCCTTTACCAGAAATAGAGGAGAATGTACCATCAGCTACTCGGATCTTATCCTTACCAGAACAAATGGAGTAGGAGTCATAGTAATAGGACGTACCAGTCATGTGGTCAGTGGCACTAGAGTCAATGACCCACGACGGAGCTATGGAAGGTGCAGAGGTGGTGACATGCATAGCAGAAGTTGAGGCATCCTGTGAGATAGATGGGCTATCAAGCTGAGACATGAATCGACGAAGCATTACGTTATTATCCCTAGAGGATCTGGTATCTGCCTGTGAGGATCCTCTAGTATCAGTCTTTGTCATAGTAGCATGGGCTGTAGCCCCTCCTTTGTGGCCACCACGTGTGCTAGTAGATCCACCACGTGTACTAGGACAGCCACGAGTCTAGGTTTCCCACAATGATCACATTGTCGTCTACCTCTATCATCTCCATGGGAAGGCCCTTGACCTCGGTCGCCTCCACGCCAATCTTTGTGGGTGGTGGATGAAAGAGCAGAGTGCTCAAGTGAAGGTGTAGAATCCATGGCACCTCTCCCGGTCTCCTCACTCAGGAAGTAGCTACACATCTCATTAAGGGATGGAAGTGGCGACTGACTCAGAAATCTATATCCTAATATGCTCATAGTCTGAATTCAGCCCACTTAGAAAAATCAGAACTCTCTTTTTCAAGAGATCTATAGAGCTTGTCTTCATCATCAGGATTGGACAACTGAAGATCTGAGTAATGATCATACTCCTCCAAAAGAATCCTATAACAGTATTATAGTAGTCAGAAATGGACTTGTTCCCCTGCTTCATGGAGAGAGCTTACTGAAGGAGTTGGTAGACCTTCACAGAGTCACCTACCTTGTCATAGGTCTTAGAGACACTATCCCAAACATCATTAGGAGTTTCCTTCCTTATAAATCTCCTGCCTATCTCAGGTTTCATGGAGAAGAGTAGCCAAGTTATAATAGTAGAGTTTGTTGTCTCCCATTTCTGGTACCCTAGGTTTGCGATAGCGGGAGCCTTGATAGCCCCAGTAATATACCCTAGCTTCCCTCTACTCCGCAGGGATAGCTTCACTGAGTGTGACCAATCCAAGTAGTTGATACCATCCAACTTCACAAGAGAAATCTTGGTGTTACGGTTGTTGAAGACAATCGAACTGGGGTTGGTACTACTCGACCCACCCGATGTAGCTTCTAGAGGTTTCGTGAGATCAGACATAATGTAAGGTTACTCCGCAAACAACACCAATGGAGATTCAAACCAAAGGGGATACACAAGTCCCAACTATTATCTTCTCATAACCCAAAGAAAAAATTCCAGCAAGCTATTAAACCATGAAATCTTGAGAGAAAGCCACTAACAAACACTTCTAACTGTGGAGCTTCATCCCAATAGCATATATAACTACACAAGCATCATATGAGGTAACACATTCATAAAAAACAACCAATGACACTACTACTAGCCATTTTCAGACCAAACAACCAAAAACAGAGAAGCTGTCAATACCTAGCAGCAAGGAGAGATTTGGATTGTGTTCCAACACCACACGAAATCACAAGCCAGCACTTCGAGGGATCATAGGGGACCCCTAGGCGATTCTTTCAAGTCCAGCCACATTCCCAACCTAGCTTTGAGGAGAGAGAACCTAGAAGCAAACTCCAAAGCTGGCAGTAATCCACGCTCCTCCTTTCTCAGTTTGGGCTTCAAATGGTTCTCTTGGACATCAAACTCCTTCCAAGTGTCTTCAAATACAATTTAGAACTCCATTAGGTCTTCTTGTATACTTTTCTTACATAGTATAGCCTTTAATAGACACCTTTGCTTCTAGGGTTCCAAGAGAGACTTAAAGAATGAAACCGGGATGCTTGATCAACTCTCAAACCCTTGTACAACCTCTGATACCAAGTTAGAAGTAAGGAGGACTAGGGTTAGAGATGAGGGAAGAAGAGAGAAGAGAGGAAGGAAGAAGAAGGAGAGAAGGAGAAGGGAAAATGAGAGCAAAACGTGGTGGAGGCTTCTTGCTCTTTCCCACATATATTAAGTTCAAACTAGTCTTAGGAACATTACATAGACCTCTCCAAGGGAGGTGAAAGAGAAATAAAGAAAATACATATACGACCAACTTAACATATGATAGTTCCTAAAGTATCCCTACTACATACATTCTAACAAGAAAAATAGGAGGAGGGAGAAGAATAGAGAGAGAAAGATCGCAGTGAAGAAGGGGGGAAAAGGTTCACGGCTAGCAAGCCTTTGCACACGCCAGCATGCAGACACTCAATTCTCTTTAGTTCATTCAAATGAATCAAATCTAATTTCTCCATTTTATTACAGCAATATAAAGAAAAATACTACGTTACATAATAATTGAAAGTTGAAACCAACTCTAGAAACTAGGGGCCTGCATGATAACCATTATATTTCTCTATTTCTCAATCCTTTTGTTCCTGGGAACAAAACAATTACAAAAATCCGTTTGCTAACGCTGGTTCAATTTTTTGTTGCTGGGAACAAACCAGGACCAAAAGGTTGCTAGGGAATAGAAAATGAGAAACATATTTTAGGAACTTCTCTATTCCAGAAATAAAAGGGAGAAATATAGGGTTTGCTCTTTAATGGGTAAAGTAATTTCTTGTTAAAAATAAAACACCTCCAATGCAACTTCAACTACCACCCCACCGCCAACACCACCACCCCCACCCCACCACCGCCTCCTCCTCAACCGCCACCGCCACCGCCACCCCTTCAACCACCACCACCCCACCATCACTGCCACTGCCTATGTCAAAATTTTGGAATAAAATTAATATGTGGTTAACAAACACATTTCTCTTATTTTTCTAGGCCTGAAATATAAATTACTACATGTTATCAAACACATTGTTTTGTCCAGAAATATGGCCCAGAAGCAGAAATAGAAAAATTCATTTCTAGATATAAATTTAGCCCAAAAACAGAATGGTTATCATGCAGGCCCTAGTAAACCAAACACAGTAGGAAATAACTAAAATATAGAAACAATTAACTAATTCCTACGTAATCTGCCCACCCATATTGCCCACCCATATGAAAAAAAAATAAACTATAGATTGCATCCTATGAAGTCTACCAGCCCTTGCCAGAACAGGAAACTGGTTTAGAACCGGTTCTTGGTTTGGGACTCCATAGTGGGTCATGTCTGTCCAGCCAGGCTCGAGCAACTGCATCAAACAATCTTTGTGGGACAGAGAGAGTATTTACTAAAATGGTCAGTGTTGAGAATTTTGTGGCTTTTGTGTGTTGATATGATGGTTTTAACCTTATCTCTCCCTTGATGTGGGATGAATATAAATATCCAATCCCTGTTGCTGATAAAACTATTTGATTATTTTTGTGTAGCCGTTTCTACCAATAAATATTTCTTTTATAATTACGATTCATGAATTAAGGATGGGGAGAAATACATAAAGATTTGACAAAAAAGAAAAAGGGAAAGCAGGTAGTGAATTTGATATTCAATGGCATAAAGAAGAAACAAAGTACTTGTTCCAAATGAGCTTGAAAATGAGGAAATTTAATGAAGTCACAGGCCTTTGTTTATTTGGATGTAAAAGTAACATACAATTTTCAATTTTGAAGTTTGTTTCACAAGAAGTTTAAAAAAAAAAGAAAAAAGAAAAAAGAAAAAAGAGGGTGGAAAAGTTCATGGTGGGCCTTGTAATTGACACCCAAAGATCGTAATATGGAGTAGAAGTAAAATTTTTTCCCTACGCGTAATTTTACTTCCAGGCATTTAAGGCTCTATTTAGTAGGATTTCAATTTCAAAATGAAATTGATTTTTTAAAATAATTCAACAAAAATGTTTTTTGTCAAGAAATTGAATTGTTTGTTTGTATCAATTGAAAACATTTCACAAATAAGATATTTGCTTGGTAACCTTAATTTTTAAGAATTGATTTCTAGTCAAATTGCGTGTTCACCCCATCCGATTCGGATTACCTAGACCATACCTCCAACTCAATCGGGTCAATGGGAAACTCCATTTATTTGACAATATTATATTCATCAGTAAGGAATCTGACCACTTATTTTATATTCTTCAGTTACCAAGCTCAACAGTAGGAAGAGGAAAAGACAAAGCTCCTTTCCAAAGTGGCTTCTGCAAAACCGAAGATTTTTTTTTTTTTGGGGGGGGGGGGGGTGTTCTGTGGGTTTCTCTGCTGGTACCTAGCATCCAGGAATGGCAGATCTCCAATACAGAAGAGAACTCGATTGTGGAATGAGGCGGAGATTGCAGAGTAGTTGCAGAAAACGGTGGAGCCGGAAAGTGGGGCAAGGCGGATGCTGGGGAGGGGAGGAGGTGAGTCGGAGGATGGGGAGAGGGGTGGGGCAGAAAAACCAGAAAAGAACAAGAACCCACTACACTGGGCACTTAAACAATGTGAATCGTGGTCGAAAATGAGACCCTGGTTCAGAAATCTCACTTCTTCCTATGTATCCCCAGTGTAAAACGAAGAAAGGCTCAGAAAGTGAAACCCACCACCCTCTCTTTTCTCTCTCCACTATTTTCTCATTACTGATAATAGAAAGAGAACAAGAGATCCTTGTGATCCATTCCAGACCAGACATACCTAAGAACATGCTTATGGGGTGAGAAAAGGAATAAGAAAATTCTTGCTTGAACTTCTAGATAAAGAATTACCACAAAAGGGATCAAAAAATGGGTCCTTAATCAATTTGAAATTATCAATACTTTTTTATCAATTGCTGTTAAAACTTAAAACTATATATTGAAAGAGGAGTGCAGATGTCAATGTCAGAGAAATGGCTGTCCATGTTATGTTGCATCAATTCTCTCTCTTTATGATTTCATGTCATTTGTTCTGTCTTTATGGCACTTTATTTATATTTGCTTTTTCTACCCTAAATTTTTATTTACCTACAGCTAACAATTTCGGAAATTTGTTGTATAAACTTCTCAAGCCTTTCAACACATTTCTTCACACTTCTAATCTTTTTCTGTTCCCAGGAGAACCCTGGCCGTAGCCACTAGTATCTTAGTAGCTGGTGGAACATCAGCATACATGCACTCACGATTGCGCAGTAGAAGTGGAAAGCCTGGCTGTTCTGATCGTTATTCTGAACCTGCTATTGATAAGGAAAAATCAAGTAAGGTCGATGTAAATGATACAGTTGTGAAGAAAACTAGGCTAAAGAAAGGAGGTCTGCACTCACTTAAAGTTCTAGCTGAAATCCTACTTTCTCAAATGGGCCAAAGGGGTGCAAGCGACCTTCTAACTCTAGTAGCTATTGTGGTGAGCTTCTTGCATTTTTAGAATATCTAAGAATCGATATTTTACTCTTATTTGGTCCTAATCAATGTCTTACTTGACATTGTATGCTCATAATTGATAAAATTGAACTGTAAATTCTGATGATAAAGACACGGAGTAACAGAGAGTACTTTTTCTTCTGGGGATCTTCCATCTAGATTAATCCAAATATCCGCTGTACATACATTCACCTGGATATACATGTGAGGATCCAACAACTGTCCCACTTCCTGGCTTCCTGCCATGTCTTAAAACTGGCTTTCTTAGTCTTAATGGCTGCTTCAACCTCATCATCCAACTACCAAGTCTCCCTAGAGGAATGACATTTTTCTTTCGATTTGTCTTGGACATTTTTAGCAACCTTCTTAATACAAGTAGTCATCTTTTTCTACATCATATTATTATCTCCCTCAAAGTCTCGCTTTCTTTGTTTGACTACTTTATCAATAAATGATTTCAAGGTATCTCCTTTTAAGTTCCATCACATTATCCTGGGGCAAGCTATCCTGTGGTATAACCTTACAGTCCTTATAACAATCTATCAGACTTCTAGTTAGGAAGAAATTTTTTTGGCTACTATGAGGCCCAATTTTGGCTACTAAATGTTTAAATCATAAGCCACAGAAAAATCTAAAACCAAGATCTCCTCCCTATTCCTCTCTCCAAAACTATATCCTCCATGTCCTTCATAGCCTTTATGATCTCTCCCAACATTTCCGTTCTGATCACCCCCTTTAATAGTCTTTTCTCCTTGACTAAAACCTTGCACTAGTCCATCAATGTGTTCCCAAAATTGTATCTTACTACTTTCATCCAATACATGGGGTGCTTAAGCCTTAATTATTTTGACAACCTCTTTCTCCAACACGAGCTTGATGGATATAATCCTATCTCCAAATCTCTTAACATGCACCACATTATACTTTAAATCTTTATATGCTACTATGCCCACTCTAGTTCTATTACTTTTTTCCCTTATATACCAAAGTTTAAGTCGTGAAATCCTTAGCTTTTTTACCCTTCCATCTAGTTTGTTGAATACGTGCTATGTTAATCCTTCTTTACCTCATAACACCTATCAATTCTAGACTCTTATTCATTAAAGATGCAATACTCCAAAATGCTAACCTAGTCCTACACTTTTCTATACACGCACTTGTCCACGATGTGAGAACCCTTGCCTACATGTCACCACATCTAAGTGCCGATGCGGTGCATCACTTGCAATGAATGCCCTAGCTAACCCTTTCTCACTTTTCACTACACCCGGATTAGAGTGTAGAGTTTGAATATAAGTATAGGAAGAGAACAAGGAGATGAGACTTGGAGAAGAAGAAGAGGAGGAGGAAGAGGAAGAAGAAGAAGAGAAGATGGAATGGTAGAATCATGTGTGTTGAGAGTAATTCCTCTCACACACAAATATATTGCTTCACGAATATATTACAAGTAATTACACCCACCTCCCTAGGGAGGTAAAAAGGAAAAAATAAAATATAACATGACTAGTAACCTAACTAGTTCCCAAACTACCCTTAGAGCAACATAACTAATATCTCTAACACCCCCCTTAAGCTGGAGAATAAATATCATACATTTCCAGCTTGGACAACATAGTACTAAACTGATGATGAAGAAGCCCCTTTGTGAAAATATCAGCCAATTGATCTCCAGTTATCACAAAAGGTGTACATGTGTAAGCAGAGTCAATCTTCTCTTTAATGAAGTTTCTGTCCACCTCTATGTATTTTGTTCTGTCATGTTACACATGCTTGTGGGTTATACTTATGGCAGCCTTGTTCTCGCAATAAAGCCTCATGGGTGCCTCAGTATCAAATCCCAACTTTTAGACTTGCCTTCTCAACCAGAGGCACTCACACACTCCATTAGCCATAACTCTAAACTTTACCTCTGCACTAGATCGAGCCACCATAGGTTGTTTTTTGCTCCATCATGTGACTAGCTTGCGACCTACAAATGTACAATAGCCTGATGTAGATCTCCTATCAAAAACTGAGCCAGCCTAATCTGCATCAGTTAAGCCTTCTATCCTCATGTGGTTATACTTGACATAAAGTAATCCTTTTCTTAGAGAGAGAGGACTTCAAGTACCGGAGAATGCAGTAAACAACATCCAAGTGTCCACTCTTGGGAGTATGTATAAACTGACTCACCAAGCCCATATCATAAGTAATATCTGGACGAGTTAAGGACAAATAAATAAGCTTTCCAACTAGCCTTTGATATTTCCCTGCATCAACAAGAGTAGGGCCAGGATCTTCCCTAAGTTTATGATTCTGCTTAATAGGAGAACTTGCAGGTTTGCAGCCCAACATTCCTATTTGTTTCAATAGCTCTTGGACAAACTTTCTTTGGCATATATTTATGCCTTTCTTAGATCTAGACACTTCAGTCCCCACGGAGTACTTTAAGGTTCCCAGATCTTTAATTTCAAACTGTTGGGTTAAGTAGTTCTCCAGTTTGACTATCTTAGCGCTGTCATCTCCAGTCACCACAATGTCATCAACATAGGCAATCAACGCTATGATGGTGCCATTACCTCGCTTAGTGAACAAACTGTGGTCAGCCTAACTTTGGGAATAACCATTCTTCAGAATAGCCTGTATGAACCTTTCAAACCAGGCATTTTGAGACTGTTCAAGACTATACTGAGCCTTTTTGAGAAGACACCTTTCCTGCAGCTGAAGGGAACTTAAAGCCAGGAAGAGTCTTCATATACACCTCTTCTAAATCGCCATGTAGGAAGGCATTCTTCACATCCAATTTGTATAATGGCCAGTCTTTATTTGTTGCTAGAGATAAAAGGACCCTTATGGAGTTATAGTTAGCCACAGGAGAAAATGTCTCCTCATAGCCAATCCCATACGTGGCATATCCTTTGCGACCAACCTTGCTTTGTACCTCTCAATAGTACCATCTGACCGATACTTGAGTGTGTAGACCCTCCTGCATCCAATTGGAGTTTTCCCCCTTGGAAGGTCAATAAATTTTCAGGTACAATTTTTCTCAAGGGCCATCATTTCCTCAGTCATGGCTTGCTTCCACTTAGGGTCCGACATAGCTACAAAAAAATTATTAGGAATAGAAACAGGGGAGAGAGCAATAGTAAAGGAAACATCTGTAGGAGAGAGAGAGTCATAAGAAAAAAACTGGGCTATAGAATTAGTACAAGCTTGGATTAGTACAAGCTCTCTTTCCCTACCTAGTAGTAATAGGAAGATCTAACTTAGATGAGGTAGAAGGGGTATTACTTGGCTGAGGTTGGTGGATCTCAGGATTTGGATTCAAAGAGGGCTCTTGGCAGGTCTTTTGGCCCCTCTTTGTGTACACAATATCCTCCTTTTCATTACCAGATCCTGAACCACCTCTTAAATGATCACCAATATCAATAATATCCACCTCTTTATGTTTCCCAATATCAAGCATAAGATGGGAAATAGGCAAGGGGGAAATAAAAAGGAATTTTATCAATAGCATTTTCACTCTCATTATTCTCCCCCTGAAAAGGCTGATGGGGTGCAAAAAAGGTGTAAACTAAAGGAAGTGACATCTTTAGAGAGAAGTCTTCGTCTGGAAGAAGGATGATAGCACTTGTAATCTTGGGTAGTGGAGGAATAGTCAAGAAAGATACATTTAAGAGTCTTGGGGTCCAATTTAGTCCGAGACGATTTATTAATATGGACATAACAGATACACCAAAACACTTTTTCAGAACAAACAATTTCAATCTTGGTGTCAAACTGTGAGTACATGTCATATGATAAAAAAATTGAAAGGCATCAAACACATCACTCTTATGTTTCATCAGAATAGTCCAAGTAGCACAGGAAAAATTGTCAACAAATGAAGCAAAGTAGCAAAAACCAAGTAAAGAGGTAGTAGTAGAAGGCCCCCAAACATCAGAGTGCACTATGTGAAAAGGTACAGTAGATATATTACTATGATAAGGATAAGAAGAATGACAATGTTTGGCAAAAATACATGGTTCACAATGAAAGACAGGAACTAGGAAAAGAAGTATATAAATGAGGTAATTGTTTTCTCATAATAACAAAGTAGGGATGTCCTAAACATTGGTGCACAACATCACAGAATCCACAGAACTGCTATCAGTACATCCACACATATAGGACTGAGATATAGCCAAAAAAGGTGATTGAGGTTCAAGTAGAGCCCTTTCTCCTCACGCGGTCACGCCCACTATCAATAATCCTCTTCGTCACCAAATCCTGAAAGAGACAATGAGAAGGAAAAAAAAGCAACATAACAGTTTAAGGATTTTGTTAGGTGACTCACAAATAAGAGATTAGTGGCCAGGTTAGGGACATGAAGAACAGAATCAAGTGAAATGGAGGAAGTAACAGGAATCTACCCTTACCAGAAATGGAGGAAAGGGAGCCATCAACAACCTTGACCTTATCTCTACCGAAACAAATAGAGTAGGTATCATAATAATGGGATGTACCAGTCATATGATTTATAGCACCAGAATCAATAACCCAAGATGGAGCTGTGGAAGGTGTAGATGAGGAAACTTGCAAGACTGAAGCTAAGGAATCTGGCACTGTAAGTGAAGAAGGTGATGAGTCAACCAATTGTGACATGACCTTGCGGAATGCTACAATATCCTCCCTATTAAGGGAACTGTGCTCTACCTATATGCTAGAAGTAGGCCTGTAGTATCAGTCTCAGCCTGAACACTGTGGGCTCTAGCTCCCCCTCTACATCCACCACGAGCACAACTAGATCCACCACGCATACCAGGGGGACGGCCATGAAGAACCCAATATCTCTCTTTGATGTGCCCAGATTTCCCACAATAATTACATCGTCTGCCATCTCCACGAGGTGGCCCTTGGCCTTTGCCACCACCACGCCATTTTCTCTGAGATCTAGTAGTAAGAGCTGACTGCTCAAGAGGGGCAGGGGTTGGTTCCATGGCCACCTGCCTAGTCTCCTCAATCTACAGATAGCTACACACTTCATCAAGGGATGGAAGAGGAGACCAGCCTAAGATTTGTGTCCAAATTGGCTCATACTCAGGATTCAAACCACCAAGCAAGATAAGAACACACTGCTTTTCAAGTGTTCGGTAAACCTTAGTTTCATCTTTAGATTGGACAATTGGAGGTCCCTATAGTGATCATACTCTTCCCAGAGACTAATGACAACATTGTAGTACTCGGAAATGGTCCTATCCCCTTGCTTTATAGTAATGACCTTTTGGAGTAGTTGATAAACCTTATCTGAGTCACCCACACAGTCAAAAGTTTTGGTAACACTGTCCCAAATGTCCTTTGCAGTCTCTTTCCTCATAAACCTCATTCCAATTTCAGTTTTCATCATAGTTGTCATGGCGTCGCCAAGGCGGCGATTTGGCATCCTGGCGGAAAAAGAAATTCATGGCAGTGCTACGATTTACGTTACTCACAAATGGCGGTCGCCATTGGCTGATAGGCGTCGCCATGACACTGCCATGGACGCCAAGTCACGCCTGATTCACTAGGCGGTCAATTTTTTGTAAAATGCAGGGTGATTTTGATAGGGCTATGTTGATTTTTGATGATTTGATGTTATTTAATGTTGGTTTTATATGTTATAGGGTATATACTGTGGGCTTGTAACATGCTAGATAACTTTAGAGAATAGGGGAAATAAAAAAGTAGCATACTAAATAACTTTAGAAAATAGCAAAAATAAAAAATGACACATAGGCAATTTGACCGCCATGGCAATGCCATAATAGGCGATTCATCGCCAAATCGATTAGCCACCCCTCAACTGCCTTGGATGAATTTGACGCCGTGACAACTATGGTTTTCATAGAGAATATCAGCCAAGTCATAACAGTGGAGTTTTTAGTCTCCCATTTTGGATATGATGGGTCACTTGGGCTAGGAGCTTTAATGGTACCTGTAACCATAGTTTTTAAGGCGGTAAGGCGACGGAGGCGTCTGAGGGTCTTTCAGAGCGCCTTAGCAATAAGGCAGGCATAAAGCGTCGCCTTATCGACTAAAGCGTTCCTGTGTAATTTTTTTTATAAAACCAATCTATTTGGCTCAAATCCTAGTTGAATCCTATTACTCATATGTTAAATAAATATTAAAGGTTTATATTCATACTAATGAAAACAAATCAATAAAGTGAATAAACTAAGTTCATCTTCATCAATCATCAATCATCAATCATTAATCATCATAACATATTAACTTATAATATAAATACATAATTATGAAACAAAATTATAAATATAAAGAAAAGAAGACATAAAAAATACAAGTATTTATTATACTTACCTCTATGATGCCAAAATGGGTGCCTAAGTCCTAAGGTCATCCACTATATTTCTACTCCCGTCAAAGAAGAATGAAACTCACCGCTGCCAGAGCAAAATGGTGGCCTGGATCAATGGTTCTTCCTTGTTCCTTGATTCCTTCTCAAAGTCCTTTCTTAAAACCCTTGATAAAATCCAAACCCCATTTGTGAATCGTGTTTTTGTTTTTTGTTTAGGTTATTTTTGATGGAGTAAAGTTGATCCCATACATCTCAAGTGTTAACAAAACCATACACCTACCAATAAAAAATCTATATTTGGAATCTTCATCAAGTAATTTTAAAATGTGTTTTAAAAAAAAAAAAACCCCATAAGGCGCCACTTCACATAAGGCGGAGCACTGCCTTACCATCTCTAGACTGCATCAGCACCAAGGCGCTGCTAAGGTGTCGCTTTACCAACGCCTTAAAAACTATGCCTGTAACATACCCAAGCTTTCCTCTACTTTGCAAGAAAAGCTTCATAGAATGAGCTCGATCCAAATAGTTGGTGTTGTCCGACTTTACAATTGAAATTTGAGTAGTTGGGTTATCAAATGCAACAAGAGTAGGAAGAGCAGCACTACTCGATGCACTGGTTGAAGATCTCCAAATAGGGCTCCAAGTCCACTGTCTTCAGACATATTGTTGAGTCACACACAAGGTGGGGAATACACACTCTACCCATATTTTCCTTCCTGGTACCCGAAAATTGTTTCCAGCAAGCAAACCAAGCATATACTTCAAAGAGATTCACACCATCCACATTCTTTGAGGTGTAGAATCATAACATAGGAGCTCAATAGTCCTAAACATCATACCTTACAAACACATAGCAATCAGAAGCATCACAGACCTCATTTTAGAGACAAAAAGGCAAAAAATAGGGCTGGCGGTACCCTATTCCAAGGGAGAAGTGAGTTGTATAGCCACAACTCAAGGAGGCTTGTAGCGAGACCAAGAGGGGTGAATACACCTTAGGGCGACATAAATGGACCTAGTTTCAGCTCCAAAGCTGACCAGATGAGAGAGAGAGAGAAATAAAAGAACCAAGGCTGGTGGTGACCTTACTTAGGCCTGGTTTTTCTTATTGCAACCTTCAAGTGTCTCTTTATTCAAAGGGAGACCTCCCTTGGTGTCTCTATTGGCTCCTTACATGCCTATCTCAATATTTCTTCAATCTTCTCACATAGAAGTTCCTTTCCTTGGAACCCATTTGTAACCTAGGGTTCCAAAGAGAAGAGAAAGAAGGAAGAGACTTATAGCTCGACTCTCAGACCAACCATACCGCTCTGATACCAAGTTAGAATATATGGATGGGAAGAGAACAAGGACATGAGAGTTGGAGAAGAAGACGAGATGAATGGTAGAATCGTGTGTTGAGAGTAATGCCTCTCACACACAGATATATTACAAGTAATTACACTCACCTCCCTAGGGAGGTAAAAAGTAAAAAATAAATTATAACATGAGTAGTAACCTAACTAGTTCCCAAACTGCTCTTAGAGCAACATAACTAATATCTTTAACATGTAGCGTGATGCTTATTCTGCCATTCTCGCGGGGAACGCCTTAGCACAATATTGATAATATAAGGTTGTAGAATCCATGTTAAATTGGTTTGGCTAGGGTTTTTGGATGCCGGCTGCTGACTTGACACACCAAGGCTAGGGTTTTCCGATGCTGAATGCAGACATGATGTACCAACCCTCCTTTTTCAGGGCTTGAGACCAGTAGCAAACGTAGGCGGAGTTAAAAAATTTAACTTTTATTAAAAACTAAAAAACTTTCATTTCTCTCTCTTGTTTTGGCTTAGAGGATGAATGGAAAAGACGTACAGAGCCTACCCCTTGTTGTGAGCCACCAACCCTCCCCCTTTCCTTGAGCCACTGCCCTTGGCAACGTCTCCTTCCTGCTGGCGCCTCACCCCTTCACCCCTGCCTTCCTTGCAACCCCATCCTACCACCTTCAACGTTCGCCCCATCCCCCTCTGCAACCCCATCACAACCCCTCTTTGCCATTGTTGTCATGACATCTAGGAGACCCAAGGTGTTGGAGGGGGGCTTGGACTCCTAAGCGACACCAACAAAGCGTCCACTTAATTGACAAAGACGCTTGGACACCTAAGAGATGCCTTGACAACTGTTCTTTGTGCAACTTTTGTTCCAACCCCTCTCTACTACCCCCGCCCTACCCCTTTTGCAACTCCCGCCCCTGCTCCACCCTATCCCTTCCTGTTGGTTATGCGAAGGAAGAAGACCATAGAGAGAGAATCTCTTCTTAGAAGTGGACTACCAAATGGATATCATGTTCTTGAAATTATTTTCAACTGATGCAACCAAGCAAATTCAATTTTTGGACCAAAGACCTATTTATTGACTTTTTCAGGAAATAAATGAAAAATTAAAATAGAGATTATACCAAAGAGGACCTTAATGATCATTCTTCTTCAAACTTTCTATTCATGTACAGTCCAACATTACACTATCAGTTCTTCATTTCTTCGGTTTCTTTAAAACCTAATTGGCTCTAACTCTTTTCCCTACTTCTTTTGTGTAATCTTGCGAATCTGAAATCCTAGGCTATCTTAGAACATCTGATTTGTAAGAAAAGGACTTAAATGCTTTTCCTGTTTTCATTGAAAATTTTCCCTCTATATCCCCTCTTTTGCATAATGGTCAGATATTCTTTCAAGGAAAGAAGGAAAAACAAGGGTTTTAAGTATTGATATGCATCGGTGTATACGTATCGTATCGGACCTTATTGATATGATACATACCGATACATACCGAAACGTGAGCATGACATGACTTTTAAAGAGGTCTTTTGTTCCTTCTTTTCTGCCAGCAAAAGTGAAAATCAAGTTGGGATCATAGTTGTTAAGGTGGTTTGGCCTTATTGTATTGCATTGCATTGCATGTTGCCTTATGTTTGGGCACCTATTTATGCCAAAAGTGAATATGAAGTTGGGATCATAGTTGTGAAGGTGGTTTGGCCTTATTACATTGTATGTTGCCCTATATTTGGGTATTTATTTATGCCAAATATCGTTTAAGATATATTTGGTTTATATTTGTTATTTAATTTACTTAAGATATTATTCATAAATAAACAAATACCCCCTATTTGAATCCAACAAAAATATTTTAAAAATCAAATTCCAAAAGGATAAAAGGTCAAACCCCCACTTCAAGAACAAAAATTGGATTTTTTGTCTTAGGGACAATTTTCAACTTTCAAATGCTGGGGTTTTTCTCAATTCTGAAAATTTTGTAAATCTTATTATGGTAAAAACATTGTTAAAATGTTCGGTAAAATAGTCTTTTGTTTTGATGTCTATAAAATTATTTTCATTCAGATGAGTATAACAGTATTCGCACCCTTTAAAACAAGTTTGACTGGAACATAACTTTGTCATTACAACTTAGATTAGTAATCTTAAGACTTGTTAGAAAGCTGGTTTTGTGCTATACCTTATATAAAAAGTCACATATAAAAATAAAATCATTTGACCAGTTGAACTTATTATAGAACAAGAGCATTTCTCTAAATGTTGATTTTTACGACTTAATGTTGATTTTTGATGATTTGATGTGGCATGTGGTTTAATGTTGATTTTTTATGATACAAGGTATATGTAGCATATTAAATAATGTTAGAAAAGAGGAAAAACAAAAAATAACACTTGGGCGCCTTGGTTCACTTTGGTGCCGTGACAACTATGGTTGGGATTCCATATATTGGCCATAAACAACTGCAAAGCAAGGATTCAACAAAGTTTAAAGCAAGGATTTAAAGCCTCAAGGCCCTCAACTCAAATTGTTTTTGAAGAACAGATCACTTTTTTGAACAATTTCAATTGAATATACTTGACTCTCAGTGCAATGCTCCCCATTTTAGTGTTTATGCAATATACATATTATATTTAATGTTTTTCACTGTTTTTTATGCAAAACTGTATAAAAAGGTGTTTCCTATCCATTTATGTGCGTATCTTAGCGTATCTTCGATACGATACGATACGATGACCGATATCGATACTTTAATCCTTGGGAAAAACTATGATAAAAGGCTAGGGAATTTAATGCCGCTTTCAAGGAGTGTCTTCCACGTAGGTATGGTTGAATGAAGTTATTCTATAAGTTAACAACGTTGAAATATTAGCCATTTGGGAGGGCCATTCTCCTTATAATTTTCTCTTTAAGTATATGTATTCTACTAATGGTTATCAATTTTTTTTTTTTTTTTTTGTGAATGAGAATTCATTACCAAAAGGAGGGGGGGGGGATATACAAACATTGACAAGCATGAGGGCTTCTTTAGAAGGTTCTATTTTTCTTTGAAGCATAAGTTTAGACCTAGACTAAGAACCTCTTTTGCTATTAATAAACGAACTTGCCCAAGGGGGACTAAACGCCCTCAAGGGGAGAAGAAGAAGAAAAGAAAAAAGGGGGGGGGGTAGAGATATAAGCTCCAAAGGGGAACAACAAAGCCAAAGCAACCAAGCCCCTTAGGGGTGACGTAGGTCGAGCTGTCGAAAAGAGGATTAAATGCAGGCCCAATTTTGGTGCAAATCTTGTTCTCTACTTCAGCCATCAACCTGGACAAATAATGGACTGATATGTATTATTTTGAGTGTCCAGTTGGTTGTATCGGCCATGGGTTTTATATTTTGGGTTTACTTTTGTAATGGGTAAATTCTGTAAGCCCAAAAATTGGGGATTTAAGTCCTATAGGGGATTAATTATTTATTTTATGTTTTTTCAGTCAATAAGAATATTAGGTATCTATATTTTGAGTATTCTAGAAGTACGTAATTATGTTTTTGTTCTTTTATTAGAGAGCAAGTATTGCTATTATGTAGTTTTTTAGTCTTAAGTCAATTAGTTTCTATTTTCAATTGTTTCCTATTTTGGTTGTTTCTATGTAATTGAGTCCTAGCCTTCACTATCTATAGAGGCTTTTGAATTGCAGAGAATAAGAAGTTGAGTAATGATATTTTGTAAGGTTTGCTAGCTGGTTTTTTCCTGAGAAAGGATGTTTCAACAACTGAGGGTGAGAGAGACCCAGGACTGAGAGAGTCCACCCCACCCACATCTGTCCCTTCTATACTTCCATTCTCTATATCTACTCTTATTCTACTTCTATTTATTCATTATTATTGTGAGAACAAAGTCCCAAGACTCCCAACCGTTGCTGAACAGAAGAGCACACGACTAGGCTACTAAATCCAGTTACAGGGCTTTCCTGGGAAGAAATGTGTATCTCCCAAATCAGATCTCTGATTGCTGCAGGATTTTTGAGGGTTTGCTGAGGACCTTAAGAGGACCAAACAGTCCAAATTTGAGGATCATCTGATGCTTCCAACTCAAGTTCTTGAAGAATCACCAAAAGTTTCCCTTTTCTTGCAACCTACATAAGTCTCAACCCAGCCAGCAGAATATGTTCAATTTTTTATGGTTTGTTTTCCCATATAGAACCTCCATTCCATCAAAATTTCAGCCCCAATGGAGTCCTATTTGGTGAGATACAATTTCTGCAACTTTCAACCTAAATCTAAGTCTGTTGTCAGATTGGTTCTTATTGTTGAATATGATCTATTCTAATTCATGTTGGAGTTTATGATGGATCCTACTGGGACTGATTACCTTGGTAATTAGTCTGATTTCAAAGGGGGGGGGGGGAGGGAGAGGAGGAAGGAGGACGGAGGGGAGACCCCAAGAGACAACAAAGAGCTCTTTCCTTGGGGAGTCCCTAACATAGAGGTGTGGGAGGGCAAGTTTGGAGTTGACGTTAAAGTATATGTCATTCCAAATCCTATCGAATGATCAGGAATTGGAAGTCCATCTACAAAGGTTGCGCTCCATCTAGATGTGAGAGAGCAGCACCAAAGGCAAGCTTCCCAGTGGTATCACATATAGACTTGCCGGTGAAAGTCATATCAATCCATATCCATTCTCTTCTCAGGGGGAGGGTAGTCCGGCTGCTAGGCCAGCACTAGCAAGAACACTTTTCCAAACCTTGGAGGTGAAGGGACACTCAAAGAAAAGGTGATCCACATCTTCAGTGCCATTCCAACAAAGGCAATAGGCGGGTGGGACATGAATGTGGCGGTAGATGAGGAAGGCTTGGGTTCGGAGACAGTTGGAAAAGACTCTCTAGACAGTGAAGGAGTGGTGAGGAATGTGGCCTTTGAACCAAGCAATCTTGCTCCTAGGAACTAAAGGAACTCTAGATCGGATCAAATCCCAAGCCGAAAAGAAAGAAGGAATTGGTTGGAAAACAATGGGGACCAGATGACCCTATCCTCTCTAGAACTGAAAGAGGAAGGGGTGGGGGGGAAGGGTTGGAAAACAAACAAGTATGTGTCAGAATTGGTTGGAAACTTGGAATGGAATATGTGATTGTATTGAGCTCCCATTGCAACTCCGCTAAGCCCTGTTAGTGTTGCAAAATGTTTTGGTTTCGCTGGTGGTTGAAAAACATAGGGAAAATGAAGTGCATTTCAGATTCTGTTTTAAATGTCAGAAACATTTCATTCAAAATGGAAAAATTTCATGTTGTCTTTTCATACCTACAAAAAATGAAACGCACTCCTCTAGTTCAAGTACAAATTTAGAGCTATTTTGACTCGTATTTGAGCTCTGTTGAAATTATCAAAATTGATTTTGAGTGCAAAATTTTCAAAAAAATGGTGGGTATATGATATTCCCAATGCATCTTAACTGTACCCATATCATCAAAAATGGAATCTTTTGTTATGCTATTTTCTTTTTAATTCATAACTGAGAACAGCATTTTTCGCATATAACTATCAAAATTAGAAAGTCAAACATGTTTATATGATAAAATGCAGTATGTTATAACTCAACATTCATTATGTTTATGTTTTCTCACTCTTATTTCATTAGCCCTTATGTTTTCTCACTCAGAAAAAGGATTTATTTTCTGGTTTTTTTGAACTTTAATTGAATTTTTGGTGTATATATATGATTAGATAGCTGATGAAAAATTATTCTTTGGACGAAGGAATAGGAATCAAGTCCAAAATAGATATAATTTCATAAGAATCTTCAACAGCTAATGCATTGTATTTCTCTATATTGGTCTAAACTTACACGACAGACTGCGTATTTAGGTTTTAAAATGATAAAAGTCATTTCAGATGCATTTATTTTGTATGCAATCACTCCTTTATGTGTACTTATACCCATTCATTAAAGCTTCATCTTTAGACCAAAAAAAAAATAAAATTAAAGCTTCATCGAAAGATGGGGACTTCCACTTTTCATTAAATTTATCAGATATCAATTAGGATTTTTGATGAAATATATTCCTTTGTTAGGAACCTTGGCCCCATTCCATCTACTTGGCATTAACTGTACAAACTCATAATTTCTCATACCTGAAAAAAATCTTGAAAAGTGTTTCAAACTGATAGCAGTTTATCAAAATTCAGTTGGCTCTATCACATCAATTACCTTGTAGACAGTTGAAGTTATCTTAAAAAATGGACTTCAAACTCTTGAAGCAAATTACGATAAATTTACTAATTTTCTTTGATAGATCTGATTGCAAACATGTGGTATGTACATGAGGTTTAGTAGGCAGGATGTTATATATCCCATGACAGAACAGTGCCAATAATAATTTATCACCAGACTCAGTGTCAGAGTGAAGTAATGCTGGGGGCTTCATTATCCTTGCAAAGCGCAATTCTGCTATTAGACACGATTCTGCCTCTGTGAGAGATTGTTTGGAACTAAACCAAGAAGGAACTGGATGTCTGTCCATCCTTGGGGGTTGTCTCCCAGACAGCTGGCGAGTCAGACTGAAGTGGTTTACAGGTAGAGCCAACTCAACTTCCACTTCACCAAGCTTTATCCTTATGCTGCCTCAAAGCAACTCAGGAGCAATATCAGATTTCTCATTTGGGCATATAAAGCTTAAAAACGACGAGGGAAGTTCTCAAATAACTCTGTAAAACTATGCAAATACATAAATCAATTCAAGTACACGATAAAGACTTAATGATTCAAACTCTCCAATACTCCATTGTTACAACACTGGTAATACCACATAGAGTTACAGGGTGGGTTGAAGCGACCACAGTGAGGCCATCGGTGTGAGCCATTTCTTCAATTTGTACTGCTGCCGTGCCCATTTACTGAAGTAGATCTCATAGTTTTCAACTTCTATGCACCTATTCTTGAACATGTGCAAGAAAAGCCAATACCTTGGGAAGGAGGAGGCTCATCACCATCCTATATGAAGACAACCTCTATATGTCATATATGTCGTTTGGATTGCTTAGCTGGCCATTCTGTATATAATTACGTAACTTCAACAGCTTACCGTCATACCATGTCCTCATCGAGTTGGTCATTTATACTGATATTCTTATGATGATGATGGCTGCGCTAAGGTCAATAACCACAATAACCATGGGGGTCATGTGAAGACAAGTAGCCATGTACTAGTCGTACATTATTATTTTTAGTTATGGCTTCTGTTTTAATACCATTACTAATACAATGGAATCAATGCGACTATTGTAAAATTATTTCATTTTAGTACCAATATGGTATTTTCTATTGCTATGTTTTATAAAAGTTAGTGTTGTATCATTGAGCTACTATGATAAAGTATATTTTATGAATGTTAATGAAATAAATTATTTTATGTTAATTTATTATGATAAAATATTGTTGCAATTGTCACGTCTATTATTTGTTCAGAGTTGGAAGATAATTTTGTGTGATGATTGCTGATTATGCTTATGCTATCATATGCGATTAGTTATTATTACTTTTTACTGCTTTCGTTTGAATATTTTTTCGAGTTTTCAATGATTTGCATGTATGAATATCCCATCTTTTGTAAACTTCCACCAATGCCTTTTTTTTTCTTCCAGGCATTACGGACTGCTTTGAGCAATAGATTGGCAAAAGTGCAAGGGTTCCTATTCCGTGCTGCTTTTCTTCGACGAATTCCTTCCTTTTTACGTCTGATCATTGAAAACATTATCTTATGTTTCCTTCGATCAGCCTTGTCTTCTACCTTGAAGTACATAACAGGAACACTAAGTTTACGGTTCAGAAAAATACTGACTGTGCTTATTCATGCTCATTACTTTGAGGTAATTCCCACAACATTGGATCTATAATCTTATGCATTTTTTTTTCTTTTAACAAGATTTTAGTTGTTTTGTTTCATTAGAGTTTACTTAGGCACTGTTTGATAACGTTTATGCTGTTTCTGTGTCTAAAAACAGCAGAAATGGATTTTCACGTTTCCGAAAACAAATACAAACCTGTTTCTCGAAGCTTTTTTTGCAGACATAATGCCACTAAAAAACCTAATAGTATCATCGGATGCCTAAAAAGGAGAGAGGGTTCGGTTACCTCTTTAAATACTTGAGAGATTTATCGGGCACAATAGCCTTTTTTTTTTCTCTCAAATTCGTTTCTATAAACGAGGAAACAAGTCTTGTTTTGTCAAAGTCGTTTCTAGAAATGTAAATAGGCATAAATTTTGATTTATGTTTCCAGAAATGGGTGAAATGGAATAACTTTATTGAACGCTTTTTAGGGTGTTTTTCCGTTTCTGGGAACTAGAAAACGCAGAAACGGAACATTGTCAAATGGTGCCTTATTGATCTATTCTTTTTCTTGATAAAATTCTCTGCTGTTGCCATTGAGTTTTGGGGGGGGGGGGTAGGGGAAGGGAATTTGAGGATATTTCCTTAGATTTTTTCCTCTTTGACCTTGAATTGCAATTTGCCACTGGGTATCAATTGAATGGTTCATTTGTCCTTCCTCTTCATACTTCCATTAATGGAGGTAATATGGTGGTAGCTGTATTCTATAAAGAAATATCTTATGTTGCTCTTTTTTATTTTTTATTTTAGGATACAAATGTAGGCTAAATTTAAACCAAGGAAATCCAATTAGAATTTATCTTAAATAAGATCACTGGTTATAGGGGGATAACCACCACAAATAGAAAATTGTCTTTTTCAGGATTTGGTGACGAAGAGGATTATTGGCAATGGACGTGAGGAGAAATTGATTTTTTTTTTTGGATGAATAAATATATATAAACCCAAAGAAAGGGGGGGAAGAGAAGGGCGGTGGCACTTGGCCAACTAAAGGAAAACACCCGATCAAAAAAGGGGGCCTATAACTATAGGTACAATCCCTCAAAGGGGGGAGGGAGAATGGCAGAAGGGAGATTCTAGGAAGCAATAATAAGCCTGTTCCTTGGTGAGTCAGGGACCAAGCGATATGGGAGAGCATTTCAAATCCTTTCGAAAGAGCGAGAGTTGGACGTCCATCTACGAGTGTGCCTCTCCATCCAAAGGTGGTTGATGGTGGCACAAAAAGCTAGCTTACCAACAGTATCACAAATGGTGGGTTTGTGAAAGGTCATATCAATCCAAAGCCATTCCCTGCTAAAAGGGAGGACTCTTTTATTAGAGGTTCAACAACGAGAAAGAACTTTCTTCCAAATGGTGGAGGAGAAGGGGTAGGAGAAGAAAATATGGTCAACATCCTTAGTTCCTCTGCAACAGAGGCAGCAGACTGGGGAGACTTGAATGTGATGATAGATGAGGAAAGACTGCGTCAAGAGGCAGTTGGTGAGAGTCTTCCAGGCTGTGAAGCTGTGGCGAGGAATGTGGCCTTTGAACCAGAGGACTTTATGCTAAGGGGCAGTATGGGCTTTAGACCTAACAAAGTTCCAGGCAGAGGAGAAGCTGAACATATTAGAAGGAGAAGGATTCCAGAGAATGGTATCCTCCCTCTCTCTAGCTAGGGAGAAGAGGAGGAAGAGAGGTCCAGATGCCAACCAATGAAGGGGGAAGGGGAGAGGGGGCTCATCCATCATTAAGGAAGACGGAGGAGATAGAAGCCATCCTATCCAATCCCAAGGAGTAAAGAGAAGTAGAGGCACTATTCCCAATGGAGTAGGTGATAGCCTCTAACACCAGAGGCTTTAAGCTAAGAATGCCTCGTTAGACCCAAGAGGAGTCTGGACTCGAAACAGTGGACGAAATGGAATATGATTTCAGGGGATAGTAAACCCAAAAGACTTAGATGCTATTCTTTTTATAGGTAACTCTCCATATCAGCTTGAGGATACCCACCAAGTTCATATCTTTGATATGCCTAAGGCTAAGACGACCTTCGGCTTTAGGGAGGCAGATAGAGCTCCAACTGTAGGGGTGAAGGAACTTGATGGAGTCAGATCCTTTCTAGAGAAAAGAACTGATGAGGGATTCCTATAGCTTTAATGGTTGGGGGGAGGGAGGATAAAGATACCAGACCAGTAAAGATTCATAGATTGGAGCACAGATATGGAGAGCTCAAGGCGACCCGCATAGGACAATAGTTTGCTTTTCCAAAGCTGGAGTCTCTTCTGCAAGAGATCAAGGACTGGGGTGTAGTGATGGGCTTAAAGCCTCGTGGGAATGGGAGGAAGGCCAAGGTATTTGACAAGGAGAGAGCCAAGGGAGAATCCCGTGATATCGAGGAGACGGGCTTTCAAAGTCTCAGAGATCCCAGAGGTGAAAGACAGGATTTAAGAAGATTAATACTGAGACCCGAAAGGCTCTCGAAAAGGCGAAGAGAAGACATGATGGAGGAAATGGAAGTGGGGTCAGCTTTCAAAAGGATCATGAGATCATCCGCAAAAGCAAAATGGGTAGGGGAGATGGATTTGCATTTGGGAATGGGCGAGATGAGTTAAAGATCAATGGAGGATTGGATGGATCTAGAGAGGACTTCTAGGTCAAGGGAGAAAAGGAAGGGGAAAGGGGGCAGTGCTGTCGGATTCCCACCAATGAGGAGAAATAGCCCGTAGGAATACCATTGACAAGAACAGAGAACCGCGGGGTGGAAATGCAGGCGTAGATCCGCCAGACAATTTGGTGGGAAGGACATTTGGAGGAGGGTGTTGGAAAGAAAGGGCTTTACGTTCTTGAACCCCATAGACCTACCTTGCCTACAGTCATTTCTATGTGTGTGGTCGGTGTGAAAGCAGTACTGTGGATTTTGTGATGCTTTGGCATCAACGCTTAGGCCACCCATCTTTTGTTGTTATGAAAAAACAATTGCCACATTTGTTTTCTTCTTTTTCTTCCTCCCATGTATTTCAGTTTGAACCATGTATTTTTGCTTAAAATTGTCATTCTTCTTATCTATATCATGGTAATAGATCCACTATTCCTTTTCATATTGTGCAGTCTGATATTTAGGGACCTTCTCCCACTGTTTCTTTATTTGTTTATTTTTTTATTTTTTTGATAGGTAGGGAGGGGATGTGGATAACAGCCAGGAGGCTCGAACTCAAGACCTCTTGGTGAGCATGGACTTTTTGCACACCACAACTCACCAACTGTGCTAGGCAGTTGTTGTTAAAGAAACAACCATTTTTTTTTTTTGTTCATTTAAAACAAAATTTTAAGTTCTTTTTTTTTTAATTTTTTTTTATAGGTAGGGAGGGGATGTAGATAACAGCCAGGACTCCTGGTGAGCATGAACTTTTTGCGCACCACAGCTCTCCAACTGCGCTAGGCAGTTATCGTTATTTTATTTGAGTTGTTGATGATTATTCCCGGTCCACTTGGACTTTTTGATGAAACATAAGAGTGATGTCCATGATATCTTTAAAAAATTCTATCGGTCGGTTCTTACTTAGTTTTCTACTCGTATTCAAACTGTTCATTCTAATAAGGGTGAATACATGTATGGTGGACTCCAATACTTTCTTGCCTACATCAATGAAGTTGCTTGTGTTGACACACCCTAATAGAATGGGGTGGTTGAGCGAAAAAGTCACCATTTATTGGAAGTCTCTTGTAGTCTCCTCTTTGGCATTTATTTCCTAAGAATTTTTGGTTTGATGCCCACTAAACTCCTTGGTTCCAAATCCCCTTTGAAAACCTTGTTCCCTCAGGCTTCTGCTTTTTCTCTTCCCTCTAAGGTGTTTGGGTGTGTTTGTTATGTCCATTTTCATAAGTTTGCTCTCACTAAACTTGATTCTAGTGCTTTCAAATGCATCTTTCTGGGTATTCCCCCTCTACCAAATGCTATCATCCCTTTTCCCGTCGGCGGCGACTTCTTTTCAAATTTGTCACCTTCTTTGAGTTTGTTCCCTTTTTTGCTCTTTTTCAACATCCTCTTCAGGGGGAGAATAGTAGGAGTGGAGAGGCTACTGATGTCATTCCTTTTCTCACCCCCTTGCCTTTTACTCCATTTCAGCTTGATTTTGTGAAACATAAAAAGGTGAATATATTTTATATTTGTGATAATTCAGGTGTTGGTTTTGATAAGGATAAGAAGTTGCATGTGTATAAAAGAAGGGAAAAGAAGACTTTCTAAGAGTCCTCTTTGTATTCACATCCTTAGATCCACAGTGCACCTTCCTCAATCAGGTAACATTCTTCCTCCATCTTTTAATTTAGATCTTCCCAATGCTATTCGAAAGGGAAAGAGAATTTTTACAAATCCTATAGTCAAATTTGTTTCCTATGATGCTCTATCTCCAACAGGTTTTGCTTTTACTATTTCCCTTTCCTCCATCTCCATTCCCAAAAATGTCATTAGGGACTTATCTGACCCCAAGTGGTAGCAAGCCATGTTTGAGGAAATGATGGCTCTTGAGAAGAATTGCACTTGGAAACTGGTTGATCTTCCTATGGGGAGAGTTCTGGTTGGATGCAAATGGGTCTACAGAGTCGGGTACTGATCCGATGGTGCAATTGAGTGATACAAGGCCAGGTTGGTAGCCAAGATATTGTCAGGTTTATGAGATTGACCATCAGGAGACATTTTCTCCTTTGGCTAAACACAACTTAGTAAGAGTTCTGTTATCATTGGTGGCCAATAGAGATTTTCCATTGTATCAATTGGATGTGAAGAACACTTTCCTCTATGGTGATTTAGAACATGAAGTGTACATGCAGTCTCCACTTGGCTTCAAGTTTCGTTGACCTAAAGGGAAAATGTGTCTTCTCAAACGGCACTATATGGTTTCAAACAATTCCCGAAGGCTTGGTTTGAGAGTTTTAGACAGGCCATTTTGAAGAATGGCTATTCCTAGAGCCATGTTGACCGCACTTTATTTTTCCGGCGAGGTAATGGTACTATCATTGCCCTTATTGTCTATATGGATGACATTGTGGCAACTGGAAATGATTGGGTTGAGAAAATGAGACTGAAATCCTATTTGGCCCAACCATTTGAGATTAAAGATCTTGGACCCTTGAAGTACTTTTTGGGAATTGAGGTATCATGATCTGAGAAGGGGATAAATTTTTGCCAAATGAAGTTTGTGTCGGACTTATTGAAAGAGACAGGAATGTTTGGTTGCAAACTAGCGAAATCTGCTATTAAGCAAAACCACAAACTTGGAGAAGCTTGTTGTATACCAGAGACTAGTGGGGAAGCTGATCTATCTTTCCTAGACTCGCCCAGACATCACAAATTTGGTGAGTCAGTTATGCATGCCTCCAAGAGCGGGAACTTGGATGCTATCTACCGCATCCTTAGGTATTTGGAGTCCTCCCCAGGGAAAGTCCTGCTGTATGCCAGGCACAACCATTTGAGAATAGAAGGTTACACTAATGCTAATTGGGATGGTTTAATTTTTGACAGAAGATCTATATTAGATTGTTATACATTTGTGGGTGATAATCTGGTCACATGGAGGAGCAAAAAATAACTTATGGTGGCTTGATTTAGTGTAGAGGTTGAGTTCAGGGCTACGACTCATGAAGTTTGTGAACTTTCATGGTTGAGACGATTGGTGCAAGTTTTTGGGTTTGATGCTGAGGCACATATGAGACTTTATTTTGATAACAAGGATGCTATAAGTATAACTTACAATACATTACAATATAACCAGACAAAGCATATTGAGGTGGATTGACATTTCATAAAAAAATGACTCTGGTTATATATCACACCTTTCGTGAAGACAGGGTGATCAGTTGGCGGACATCATCACCAAAGGGCTCCTTCCTCATCAATTTAGTACCCTTCTTTACAAGCTGGGAATGTATGACATTTATTCTCCAGCTTGAGGTGGAGTGCTAGAGTTAATAAGGGTACTTTAGCACATGCCCATTACGCTATAATATGTTGTAATGTGTTTTTACTTGTTTACTCTTTTTTTTTTGGATGAATAAATAATTCATTACCAAGAGGAGAAGAATATACCTTGGGAAAGGGGGGAGGGAAGGCTTAAGCCAACAAGGAAAAGCCAACCCAGGGGGAATCAACAATAGAACAAAAGCAAAACATCACGATCCAGGGGACATCAACAAGGGGGGGAGATGATAGCCATAATGCTGTCAAGTGGATGGGATGAGATCGACGTGCACGTTCCAAGAAGTAACGATGTGGGTATTTCTAAGGGAGTTGTGAACAGGACAGGCATATGGAGGGCTTGGATTTTGGAGGTAACATCGAAATAGATAGCTTTCTAAATCTGAGATTTGGGGGTCGATCTACGAATGTTACGGTCCATCTACTTTTTTGCTATTAACTCCGTTCACTATGTAATATTAGCATGGGGATCATGAATGTAATTTCCCTTTCATTATTGGCTAAGTAAATCAATATAGGATAGAGAAGTCAATCCTCTCCTAACAAGTTCAACTGCAATCTCTTTCTCTCCTTCTTGATGCAGATGCACGATGGACTTAGAAAAAAAATATCTTTTGATTTGACTTTATTTTGTTTTAGAAATAATTTCTTTTAAATTAGCTAGCTTCTAATTTTAGAATAGTTTCCTTTTAAGTAGTTTCCATTAATTGTTTGATTTTTTTTCCTTTATATTGGACATGTAAACAATGGAGAAGTTCAGTTTTAGATGTTGAAGAATAGAAATTTCAAAAATTTTTTGGTTTTGAAACCATGGCTGCCGATTCTCTCTATCTTTCCCCTTGTTCTTTCTCTGATATTCTTTTTTCTTCCTCTCTATTAGTTTGATTGTTGTCTTCTCATCTTCTTCTTTTCCTTTATCCATTCTTCTTCTTGTTGATCTCTTTCACAGCCCCTGGTCTGGGCGATAGAATACAATTCAAGGAATCGACTGTATCTCCCTGGATACAAGTGTTTTCACCTCCAAACTTTTGAGGCTAGGATCACCTTCCTAAGGCGACCTACCACAGAGTTTTTGCGACCAGATTCAGCCTCTATGGTGAACTTCGCGACCCAGTTCAGAACTGGTTCCCCTGTTACCGCCTAACCTGAGTAGCAGAGGCAACACAACTCCTCTTGCTTCCTGCTTGAAGTGTTTATCAGTCGGATTCAAGAGACCTTAAGGTCAACCATCTTCGTTTGGAATTTCAGGCCAATCCGAGACTCGCCGAAGGAGTTCTGTTGATTTGAAGATTTTTTGCTGCCGCTGGTTTGAGTTCCATCGTGAGCTAGGAGGAAGAAAACCTTATAAGGTAGGTTTTACATCCTTACTTTATCAGATCCCAGAAATACCCCTCATCTTCTCCTATTATTTGCACTTAACCTATTTATTTCTTAATTCCAGATCTACCCTTCCCTTCTAGTACGTTGTTTCCCTTTTGAGAATTCCCTTTTGTTTGAGTCATCATCTATTTACCATTTTGCCACTCTTTATTAGAAACTTCAAGTTATTCACAATTCTGCCACTTTTCTTTAAAAAAATTCAGAATAAGCTCTTATATTAAAGTTCTTAGTTCTAGAACAACCCCAGCTGCCATTTAATTATTTCTAGTGCCCTGATTGTTTCTAAAATTACAAGAATGCCCTTCAACCATTAAATTTGAGATTTTTAGTCATTTTTGTGTGCCTTAAGTGATCCGATTTCAGTCCTTGGAATCCGGATCCACATCAAGTGGTATCAGAGCAAAATTTTATGTACTTCCCTAACCATGACAGGTAATGTTACCAATGCTGAGTTGAACAAATTGTATCGCGAGTTAGCCGAGAACCAACAGAATACTGATGCTAGGCTTGAGAGGACTGAAGCCAAGTTTGACAAGTTTATGGAAGAGATGACTGCCTTTATGAAGAGGTCCGACAAGTGAGCTGAAGAAGGATCCTCTACATTACCTCCTCAGCTCAACACTTTACGGATCGAAGATACACCTCAGAGGCAGCAACTTGATCCAGTTGTTCCACAGGATGCTAACCGGCAATTTTCTAACAGAGATTATGGCACCAAAGTTGAGGTTCCCAAGTTCAGTGGTGAAAAGGGACCTGAGGAATTTCTTGACTGGCTTGCCTAAGTGGAGAGAATTTTTGCGTATGAGTCTCTTCCAGACGTGAAGAAGTGTGAACTCATCATCACTAAGTTTATTGGGTATGCATGTTCATGGTGGGATGATGTACTACATGCAAGGTTTGTCAGAAGACTTGGACCCGTTACCAATTGGGAGGTCATGAAGCAAATCTTGACTGAAAAATTTGTTCCTCTTAATTATGAAAAGGTAATGTTTCATAAATTACTTAACTTGCAACAAGGGAACAAAGATGTGGATTCCTACACCCTCGAATTCCACAAACTGTCTTCAAGGTGTCGACTTCAGGAAACAGACCAGCAACGGGTGATGCGATATATCAGTGGGTTAAGTACTGAGATTCGACTTGAGTTGGCTAATATTGATTTCAGGTCTGTTGATGTGGCAGCAGCTCATACCAAGACAGCTGAAGAGAAGTCCATTTATTGGAAGGGTATGCTTAAGACTTCTTTAGTTTATAGACCTCCACCACGTATGGAGGAAAAGAAGCCTGAAGCTCGCAGAGTTGAAGAGAAAACGTCAGAGTTCAACAAGGATAGTGTTGGGGTGAAGAATATCATATGCCATAGTTGTGGCGAGAAGGGTCACTATTCCAACAAGTGTCCCAACATGACTCGTTCTGTGAACGTAGCAGAGAAGCAGCCGACAGAGAAGAGTGAAGATGAATCTCATTTATATCCTTATCCCCTCGAGGACGATGATATTGTCGATGATGAAGATGAGGATGTAGAAGCTCATTCAGCTAGCCTTTCATCTTTTTCGAATAGACTAGTTGATAAGGCTCCTCTCTTCAGACAGAAGGGCACTTTCCTCCACGGCTCCGACCATACTGATGTTCATGCAGTTATTGATACTGGGGCAGAAGCAAATATTATATTTGCTGAATTTGTTCGAGCACACAACCTTCCACAGAAGCAGCTTTTCAAGAAGATTCACGTGCGAGGTTTTGGACCCACAGCTCGAGAAGAGGCCACTGTAGTTGTTCGAGTACACTTACAGTTTGGGCCGCTACAGTACTATATGACTTGCTTGGTCACCCCATTGGCACACTGCGACATTCTTCTAGGGCGACCTTGGCAGCGATATGCAGGCATTCTCTACGATGGCGCACGGAACACCATCAAGGTGAAGCAAGGAGGTCGTATGTACTTAATGAGGCCACATGCATTATCCGATATGCCATGTCGTCGACCGACTCCTGCTCTAGTGACATGTCAGCCTAGTCTCCCTCCTCTTGGAGTTATGTTCCCATCTTCTGTTTCGAAATATGTGCCATCTCATCGGCGAGCGATTTACAAGGGAATCTTGGGAGCACAACCTAACATGACATAGTCGAGTTCTTTTAAGACCGAGATAGCTGATGTAGATGCACGATGGACTTAGAAAAAAAATATCTTTCGATTTGATTTTCTTTTGTTTTAGAAATAATTTCTTTTAAATTAGCTAGCTTCTAATTTTAGAATAGTTTCCTTTCAAGTAGTTTCCATTAATTGTTTGATTTTTTTTTCTTTATATTGGACATGTAAACAATGGAGAAGTTTAGTTTTAGATGTTGAAGAATAGAAATTTGAAAGTTTTTTTGGTTTTGAAACCATGGCTGCCGATTCTCTCTATCTTTCCCCTTGTTCTTTCTCTGATATTCTTTTTTCTTCCTCTCTATTAGTCTGATTGTTCTCGTCTCATCTTCTTCTTTTCCTTTATCCATTCTTCTTCTTGCTGATCTCTTTCACAGCCCCTGTTTTGGGCGATAGAATATAGTTCAAGGAATCGACTGTATCTCCTTGGATACAAGTGTTTTCACCTCCAAACTTTGAGGCTAGGATCACCTTCCTAAGGCGACCTTATCGCAGAGTTTTTACGACCAGATTCAGCCTCTGTGGTGAACTTCGCTACCCAGTTCAGAACTGGTTTCCCTGTTACCGCCTAACCTGAGCAGCAGAGGCAACACAGCTCCTCTTGCTTCCTGCTTGAAGTGTTTATCAGTCGGATTCAAGAGACCTTAAGGTTAACCATCTTCGTTTGGAATTTCAGGCCAATCCGAGACCTGCCGAAGGAGTTCTGTTGATTTGCAGATTTTCTGCTGCCGCTGGTTTGAGTTCCATTGTGAGCTAGGAGGAAGAAAACCTTATAAGGTAGGTTTTACATCCTTACTTTATCAGATCCCAGAAATACCCCTCATCTTCTCCTATTATTTGCACTTAACCTATTTATTTCTTAATTCCAGATCTACCCTTCCCATCTAGTACGTTGTTTCCCTTTTGAGAATTCCCTTATGTTTGAGTCATCATTTATTTACCATTTTTCCACTCTTTATTAGAAACTTCAAGTTATTCACAATTCTGCCACTTTTCTTTAAAAAAATTCAGAATAAGCTCTTATATTAAAGTTCTTAGTTCTAGAACTACCCCAGCTGCCATTTAATTATTTCTAGGGCCCTGATTGTTTCTAAAATTACAAGAATGCCCTTCAACCATTAAATTTGAGATTTTTAGTCATTTTTGTGGGCCTTAAGCAATTTGATTTCAGTCCTTGGAATCTGGATCCGCATCACTTCTCCTTGTCTTCTTTGTCTTCTCCCTTCTTCTCTCATCTTCTTCCCTCTTTCTTGCTTCCTTACAACTCTTAAATTCCAACTTAATGTTGTTTTTAAATTCTATTTGCGGGATGTTGTCATCATTGCAGACTATCTTGTTAATAGAGTCCCTTCCAATGTTCTTGAGTTTAAACTCCTGTTATCTTTCTTTCATATCCATCCCTTGCCTCTCACCTTCCTCCAAAGTGTTTGGTTGTGTTTGTTTTGCTCACAACTCTACACCATCCAGGTCTAAACTCGATCCGCTAACTCTTTGTTGTATCTTTCTTAGCTACTCCACCCTCAGAAAGGGTACAAGTGCTATCACCCTCCTTCCCAACAGCTCCTAGTTACCATGGATATCACTTTCCATGAATCTAAGCCCCTTATTTCCAGTCATCTCTTCAAGGGGAGAGTGTTGTGGGCCTTGTGGCAGAGATTCCTTCTAGTCCTTTGGTCATTGGTATTATTTGTATTGAGGGGTAGAGGACTGACACTGGTTGTATCGAGCCTACTCTGCTTCCTTTTAGTTTACCTTTGGTCATTGATATTGTTTGTGTTGAGGCGAGAGGACTGACACTGATGGTACCAAGCCTACTTTGCCTCAGTAAATTACCAAATAGGATATGCTAACTTACTCATGGCGGAAGATTTAGCAGCATACTCCTGGACTACTGTGCCAATCTACATCCCTTAATCCTTCACCCCTGGTGCCAGATAATGAGATTCCTTCCATTGATGATAGTGATGTCACTAACTCTGTTATGAAAGGAGTTAGAGCTTGCACTCAACATCCTATTTCTAACTTTGTTTCTTATGAGTCACTATCCCATCCTATCGTGCCTTTGTTTCTTCCTTGTCCTCTGTGTTTGTTCCATAGGGTTGGAAAGAGGCTATCTTGGATCCTAAGTGGGAGGGAGTTATGATAAATGACATGCAGGCTCTAGAAAAAAAAATGACTCTTGGGAGATTGTTTCTCTTTTAGCTGGAAAGAGATCAATGGGATGTAAATGGGTGTTCACTATGAAGAAAGTTATTGAAGCACATCTGAGAAGAGAAACTACGGCCTCAAAGGAACAATTTGGTTTTATGCGAGGTAGATCCACATCAAAAGCTATTTACCAGGTCCACAAAATACACATCTTGAGGCAGTGGCTAGACGTTTTCTGCATAATCCACAAACTACACATCTTGAGGCAGTGTATCATATTCTGAGACATTTGAAATCAGCTCCAGGAGAGGGATTTAATTCTCTAACCAAGGCAACCTGAAACTAGAAGGCTTTACAAATGCAGATTGGGCAGGCTCTATAGATGAACGACGATCTACTTCCGGATATTGTTATTTCCTTGGAGGGAATCTAGTTACCTGGAGAAGCATGAAGCAGCCAGTCGTATTCACCAGGGCAGAGGCTGAATATCGAGCAATGGCTTTAAGGTGTTTGTGAGCTTATATGGCTTATAGTGTTACTTGGTGATTTTGGAGTGACATATGAAGAGCCTATGAGGCTTCTACTACGATAATAGGCTTGCAATTAGTATAGCTTATAACCCAGTTCAGCATGACATGACCAAGCATGTTGAGATTGACAAACACTTCAACAAAGAGAAGGTTGATCAAGATTCAATTTGTATTCCATTTATCATATCCAAAAATCAGTTAGCTGATGTATTTATGAAGGGCTTAATTTGCAAGTTATTTCATCATACTATATGTAAGTTGGGCATGCAAGATATTTTCACCAACTTGATGGGGAGTGTTAAAAGTATAAGGATTGTAACTCATTTACTCTCTAGCCTTTTACTCCTTACCATGTATGGAGTTGTACTACATTCCATGCTTATACCTTTGTACTACCAATCTCTTCTATAAATAAGAAAGGCTTCTATCATGCAAAGACAAGACAAATCATTCTGCAATCTTCTCTCTCAACTTTAATTAATGAATCCTGTATGCCTACCTACTACCCATAATTTAGGCCCCTTAAATTGACCCATTTAGGATTACTTGGACTGCCTCTCCTTTGGGTCTTTTTTAGTTGAAGTCGGTTTGGGATCTCCTTAGAACTTGTGGCTCTCTTGTTCCTTGGGGCAATCTGGTTTATTTCAAATCCCATATTCCTCACCACAGATTCTCATCTTGGCCTGCTCTTTCGTACTCCTTCCAACACAATCCTTCCTCATCCAGAGGTATATCCCTGTCCCTCCTTGCAGCCTTTGTTGGAATGCAGTTGAAGATGTGGATCATCTGTTCTTCAGTTGCCCTATGTCCTCTAGGATTTGGACTGGCCTTCTTGCTCGTTGTTGGCTCTATAGATGAAAAATCTTGCCTTTCCAGCATGATTGGATCTGGGTGGATATGACCTTTGGAGGTTCCTCAATTTGTGACACAGTGGGTAAACTTGTGTTTGGTGCTGTCATTCACCACATTTGGTTCAAGTGGAATCTCATAGATGGACTTCCAACTCTAGATCAGAAGCAACTTTCTTGCAGCACCCTTTAGATGTGTTGACTCCCCAAAATATAGGCTAATTATTGCCTCTTGGAACCTCCCACTCTTTCTAGTGTGGGGGTGTCATTGTATTTTGTTTTTTTGGGCCTAGCTTTTGTATATTCTCTTCCCCTTGGGGCCCCATTTTTCCTCCTTTGTTAATGAATTTTTGCTCACCCCACAAAAAGTGACGCATTACAACAAGAACCTTTTGGACCAAAGGCCCAACACATACGTAACCCAACCCAAGGCATATTTCCACTATAATGAGCCCACTTCTGTGATTTATCAGCAACAAATCATCTGTCCTTTTTTTTTTTTTTCTGGTGGATTGACTGTATGATGCATTTTCTATTTTAAGGCCAAGTGAGCTTTTAGGAAGGAGAAATAGTGGCCCTGGCTTTAGGATTTATGGAACAAAATTGATTGTCTCTGAATTTAGATATAAAGTAGTCAGAAAGATCTTCAAATGTACCCCTTAGAGGTGAAAGCTACAATTAACTTGTTTTAGAGTAGAATCATGTATGTAGATTTCCCCCCACCATTTGGAGAGAAAAACTCATGATAGTTGGTTTTCTGTGCTGCACATACCTTTTTTTGTTTGGGGTATGAAAGTTGTAAAATCTAATAACTCTGTCTGCTTGCACCTGTCTATCCTAGCTCTCCTCTCACATGACACGTGCATTCATCTTTGATCGTTGCTAATGGGCTGTTTCTTGTTTCAGAATATGGCATACTACAAAATATCACATGTTGATGGTCAAGTAACCAATCCTGAACAACGAATTGCTAGTGATATACCAAGGTTCTGTTCAGAATTGAGTGATCTCGTAAAGGAGGATCTGACAGCGGTTACTGATGGTTTGCTTTATACGTGGCGTCTGTGTTCTTATGCAAGCCCAAAATATGTTTTCTGGATATTGGTACCTTTCCCCCGTGGACTGTGCTAGTCTTTGGCCTTTTTTGTACTTCTTCTGGTAGAATTTGTTGATGTTAAGATATTGTGATGCAGTTAATTTTCTTAGTGTGTATTTTTTTTTTTTATATAATCAAAATATGTTGCTGCATTCCAGGGACATTAATTGGTCAAACAACATTCTTGTTTTGCTCCTTCAGGCTTATGTAACAGGTGTGGGGATTGTCATTGGAAACTTCTCTCCTGCATTTGGAAAACTGATGTCGGAAGAGCAACAGTTGGAAGGTGAGTATCGAAAGCTTCATTCACGGTTGAGGACTCATGCAGAAAGCATATCATTTTACGGTGGAGAGAATATAGAGGAATCTCATATTCAACAGAAATTCAAGACTCTTGTTAGGCACATGAAGCTTGTTCTTCATAACCATTGGTGGTTTGGCATGATTCAAGACTTCCTGTTGAAGTATCTTGGTGCTACAGTATCAGTTTTCCTTATCATTGAGCCCTTTTTTTCTGGCAACCTAAGGCCTGATACTTCAACTTTAGGACGGGCAGAGATGCTTAGCAATCTAAGATATCATACAAGTGTGATAACATCCTTGTTTCAGGCCCTTGGAACTCTTTCTATAAGTTCAAGAAAGCTAAATCGTCTCAGGTTATTACTTCATCCATTATTGTTTTCTCATAACATAATAACATGATTTTTTTTTTTTGGATGATTAAAATATTAAATTACGAGGGGAAGAATATACAAGGGGGGAAGAGAGGGGGGGCTAGAAAGGGGAACAAGCCCTAAAAGAGAGGGTTTAGCTATAAAATTCAATCATCGGATTGTGGGGATGATAGAGGGGGGGAGGCCCCAGGAGACAACACTGAGCTTGTTCCATGGGGATTCTCTAACAGTGCGATGACGGAGAGAGGAAAGTTTGGAGGTAACATCAAAGTAGATAGCTTTCCAAATTATATCAAGAGACCGAGATTTGGACATCCATCTACGGAGATTGCGCTCCATCCAGAGGCAAGAAATGGTGGCACAAAAAGCAAGCTTTCCCGTAGTGTTGGAAATGGTAGATCCGCCAAACGTCATCTCTACCCAGATCCATTCTCGGCTAAGGGGAAGAATTCACCTGTTGGAAGGCTAGTGGAGCTTAAGGAATCCCTTACAGATGACAGAGGAGAAGGTACAGGAGAAGAAAAGGTGGTCAACATCATCAGAGCCACTCCAACAAAGGCAATAGGAGGGGGGACTTGGATGTGGCAGAGGATGAGAAAGGGTTGCGTCGGAAGGCAGTTGAGAATGGCACGCCAGGCTATGAAGCTGTGATGAGGGATATGTCCTTTGAACCAAATGATTTTACTCCAAAGGACAAGCGGACCTTTGGAGCAGACAAAGTCCCAAGCCGAGGAAGAAGAAAAGGATTCCAAGGGGGAGGGGGACCAGATTATTTTATCAGGTCTCCCCTCGTGGCCTGGGGGGAGGGAGGACCAAATGTCCACAAGGAGGGGAGGGTAGAAGGGAGGGGACTAGAGCCAGCAAGAGAGATAATGGAGACCAAGGCATTTTTGCCTAAGCCAGAGGAGTAGATGACTCGAGGGGTGATGGAAAAGCAGAGGACACCTGAGGGATGCCAAGGATCAAACCTGAGGGAGGAGGAGGAGCCATTGCCAATGTAGATGGAGATAGCTTGAAGAGCGGTGAGTCTCATGTGAAGGATGTTGCGCCAGATCCAAGAGGCATCTTGGCCTGTAGTAGCTGACCAGAGGGTATCATCCTCGAGAAGAGAGGAATAGACCCAAGAAACCAAAATGGAATTTTTTTTGGAAGCAATTTTCCAGATGAGCTTGAGGATGTCTATAACGTTGACTTCCTTGATTCATCTTAGATCAAGTTCTCCTTCGGATTTGGGGAGGAAAATGGAAGCCCAACTGATAAGGTGGAGAAATTTGGAGTCATTACCTTTCCAGAGGAAGGAGAAAATAAGGGATTTAATGGCTTTGATGATAGAGCAAGGGAGAGAAAAGGAACCCGACCAGTAGAGATACATAGACTGGAGGATAGATCTGGCAAGCTCCAGTCGCCTCGCATAGGAGAGAAATTTACTTCTCCAAAGTTGGAGCCTTTCTTCACAAGGTCAAGCATGGGGGTGCAATGATGAGCTGAGAGCCTGACAGAAATGAGAGGAAGCCCGAGGTATTTAATAGGGGGAGAGATGAGGGAGAACCCTGTAAGAGCTAAAAGGTGGGATTTGCAAGCATCTGAGATACCCTCAGTTAAGAGGCGGGATTTGAGAAGGTTGATTTAAGACCCGAGAGGGCTTGAAAGAGTTGGGGAGAGGACATGAATGAGGAGATGGAGAGGGGGTCAGCTTTGGAGAAGATCATGAGGTGATCAACAAAAGCAAGGTGGGTGACAGAGAGAGCTTGGCATTTGGGGATAGGGGAGATTAGGTGGAGGTTAGTGGAGGATTGAATAGATCTGGAGAGAACTTCAAGACCAAGGGAGAAAAGGAAGGTAGAGAGGGGGCACCATTGGTGGATACCAACAAAGGAGGAAAAGTAGCCAGCAGGGCTACGATTGACAAGAACCAAGAAGGAGGGGGAGGAGAGACAAGCATGGATCCAACGGACGAGGGAGGGAGGGAAGGACATCTGGAGGAGGACAGAAGAAAGGAAATCCCATCTGAGAGAATCAAAAGCTTTGTGAATGTCAATTTTGAGAAGGGCCGCTGAGCCATGGGATTTGCGATCAAAGCCACGAACAATCTCATGGCAGAGAATAATGTTATCAGTGATGCTTCTTCCAGCAATGAAGGCAGATTGGTTAGGGCTAACTAAGGAGTCAATGACCTTCTAAATACAGTTGGCAAGGATTTTGGCAATAAACTTATAAAGGAGATTGTAAAGGGAGATGGGTTTGAAGTCAGGCATAGAGGAAGCCCCTTCAGACTTGGGGATGAGGCAAAGGAAGGTGTGATTGATACTCTTAATTTGATTAGGATCAAAGAAAAATCTCCTGATGGCTTTGATGAGGTTGCCTCTTATGATGTCCCAACAGGAAGAGAAAAAGATCCCATGCTAAAGCCATCGGGGCCAGGAGCTTTATTAGCTTTATGTGAGAGGACAACGGTGATGATCTCATCGTTCGAAGGGATGGAGCAAAGGAGGGGTTGGAGGTGGTCAAGGACGAATTTGTTGAGAAGATCACTAGGGATGGGGAGGGGGTGAAGGGGGGGAGGAAGGGTTGAAAAGCTCATTCAAGTAGGAATCCGCTTAAGACTTAATATCTAGGGGGTTGCGGAGGATAGATCCATCTCTGGAAGTGAAGGAATGGTATTGGCATTTGCACAGGCTTTCAGAGATCAGTGAAAGAAAGTTGCGTTTGAATCCCCCAGCTCAAGCCACTTGATGCGAGTTTTTTGCCGAAGGAAACTTTCTTCTTGGGCCAATGGAGAGGAGAGCTCGAGGGAGATAGATTTATCCTCTTCAACAAGGGAAAGGTTGAAGAGATCAGATTGGAGCCTAGCTTGGATAGAATCAAGTATGTCCTTGCGTGAGGAAACTCTGGAAGAGATATTACTGATGCATTCCGAATTCAAAGCTTGAGGGCACATTTGACATTATTAAGCTTCTTGGAAAAGGCGATGAGGGGGGAGGAGAAAGCTTGAACGGGGATGTTCCTAGTGGTTTGGAGCAGAGGGGTAAAATCCTGGTGAAGGGACCACATGTCAAAGAATTTGAAGGGCTTAGGACCAAAGGAGATAAGAGGGCTAACATGAAGGATGATGGGGGAGTGGTAATAGGTTCTAGGGGAATCAAAAGAAGCATGGGAGGAGGGGGAAGGCATCGAGCCAAGCTTCATTGACGAGGGCTCTGTCGGGCTTACGAGCAATTCTCGCGTGGCTAGAGCGGCGTTATTTCCAGGAGAGCTTGGCTCCCAACCAAATGAAGGTCATTTATGTTGATGTCTTCAAGGCAGTCATTGAAATGCTTCCACAGAAGGAAGATTAATGGGCTCACTCCCAAATTTTTCGTTGCTGGAATGAACAACATTGAAATCTCCCGCAAGGCACCAGGGGGAGGACCCAATGATGGGAGAGTGAGCACGGAGATCAGTTCAAAGAGGAAGCCTATCATGGGCACGGTTAAGGGCATAAATGACAGAAAGGAAACAAAAGTTTGCACCAGAGGGGTCAGAGGTGGAGAGGTGGACAGTTTGGGAGGAGGCGGCCAGATGGGTGACCTGGATTTTGTGGGGGTTCCACATATTCCAGATACACCCATTAGGGTAATGGTCATAGTTGGCTAAAAAGAACCAGGAAGGGGCAATTGAGGTAGCAATGGAGTGGGCATTAGACTCCAAGACTCAAGTTTACAGAAAACAGCAGAGGGAAGCATGGGAGGAGAGGATATGAGTTTGAATTACAGCCTGCTTAGCTGTGGAATTGATCCCACGGACATTCCAAAAGATTTGGATTGTCATCTGGGGACAGTGGAGGGTGTGGACACAAGCTTAGAGGAGCTGGAAGAGAGCCTTTAATGGCCAGCAACAGAGGACAGCTTCTTCCTGCGAGAATATTCTCTGATGGGCAAAGGCTGGTAAGCAGAGGTCTGCGATGCCTTGGAAGCGGTGGCCAAGGGACTATAGCTTGGGGCTTTAGAGGATCTGCGGCTTCTGGGGGGTAGCTTGTTCTTGGATGAGGAAGCAGCCTTGCAGGGATGCGGCTTAGAGGCAGCAGGCACAACGTTGATTGCTGGAGGAGACTGAGTATTTTGATTGCTTGAAGAAGACCAAGCAGGCTCAAAGAGAGGAGCAGTCGATGTGGTATGCAGAGCAGGATCAGGCGACAACTTGGCAAGCAGGAACAACGATGTTTGCTGGCAGAGAGACCAAGGAGGAATCGAGAACAGTTGCTGGTGGAGAGACTGGCGAAGCTTCTAAGGGGGTTGCTGGCGGAGTGATCAAGACTGAGGAGTCGTCTAATAATGTTCGAGGAGAATTTTCACCTAGGGGAGGCGATAGCAAATCAGCGGCAGTAACAGCAGCACTGTGGATGGAAGGCGGAGAGGTCGGGGCAGCTACATGTGGACCAAAAAGCATCAGAGTAGGATCGCCTGGAAGAGGCGAGTGGGGGAGACTGATGCGGATTCGGATCCCAATGACTGAAATCGGATCACTTAGGGCCCACTAGAGAACCAAATAGTTTACTCTAGGCAAATCAGGGGCAATATTGTAAATTCTGGTACAATTTAGGAGCTTTTTAGAGTGAAATAACTAAGGACTTAATAGGAATTAAACCCAAAGAAAAGAGCAGTTCTGAAAATTAAAAAAATAGTAATGGGGTTAAACTGAAATAAAATCCGAGCATGAAGGTTATTTATGAGAATATCAGAGAATAGGATCTAATTGTAAATAAAGAAGAAAACGATAAAGGACTCCAAGCGAATTTAGACCTCTTGACCGA
>NC_056563.1:12673867-12699801 GCF_013358625.1 Macadamia integrifolia | reverse complement strand
GAATAGAAAATAGAAGGGGAGGGGTATTCTGAAATTACTAATAAAATCAGGACAAGAGAAGAATAACAAGTGAAGGGCAATATGGTAAAACCAGGTGTTTAAAGCCCTAAACAGCCCACGACTCTTCCATCTTCTTCTCCTCCTTGTCGTGAGAACCAGAAACCTGGGAACTCAAGGGCACCTTTTGTGTTCAGACTCAATCGTCTCTAAAATTCAAGAATAAGGATCGCCCATACCCATGGAACTGAACCAGCAGCAACAAATCTCGAGCTTAACTGCAGGTTGAGTCACTTACTTCTGGTACTGAAACCAGCGGTAATTGCAGGCCTTTGATACACAGCCTATTGCTACTTCAGGTATGGAAAATATATGGCAGGGGAATAGGGAAGAGGATTGGAAGAAGAAGAAGATAAGAAAGGGAAGAGAAAAAGAATTTCAGAGGGGAAGGAAGAGGAAATCGGTACCCATGGCAACCATGGTTCACACCCAAAATTCTCAACCAAGTTCCTATTCTCCAAAATTCTAAAAGCTGGAATTTCTCCATCGATTACATGTCCAATATAAAGGAAGAATCAAACAATTAATGGCAACTACTTGAAAGGAAACTATTCTAAAATTAGAAGCTAGCTAATTTCAAAAGAAATTATTTCTAAAACAAAAGAAAATCAAATCAAAAAATATTTTTTCCTAAGTCCATCACCCAACTGCATCAGCTCTCCCGGTCTTAAAAGAACTCAACTCAGAAGATGGGAATATAACACCAAGAGGAGGGAGAGTAGGCTGACGTGTCACTGGAGCAGGAGTCAGTCGACGATGTAGCATGTCTGATAATGCGTGTCCTCATTAAGTACATACGACCTCCTTGCTTCACCTTGATGGTGTTCCGTGCGCCATCATAGAGAATGCCTACATGTCGCTGCCAAGGTCGCCTTAGAAGAATGTCGCAGTGCGCCAATGGGGTGACCAAACAAGTGACATGGTACTGTAACAGCCCAAACTGTAACTGTACTCGAACAACTGTTGTGGCCTTTTCTCGAGCTATAGGTCTAAAACCTCGCACATGAATCTTCTTAAAAAGTTGCTTCTGTGGAATGTTGTGCTCGAACAAATTCAGCAGAGATAAAGTTTGCTTCTACCCTAGTGTCAACAATTGTATAAACATCAGTAGGATCGGAACTGTGTAGAAGAGTACCCTTCTGTCTAAAGAGAGGAGCCTTGTCAACTAGTCTGTTTGAAAAGGATGAAAGAGTAGTGGAATGAGCTTCTACATCCTCATCACCATAGTCGAATGTATCATCTTCCTCGAGAGGATAAGGATATAAAGCAGATTCATCATCACTTTTTTCAATTTGTTGCTTCTTTGCTGCATTCACTGAACGAGTCCTATAGGGACACTTATTGGAGTAATGATCCTTCTCGCCACAACTATGGCATCAAATGTTCTTCAAGCCATCGCTGTCCTTGTTGAACTCTGACTTTTTTTCTTCAACTCTGCTTAGGCTTCTTTTCCTCCATACGTGGTGGAGGTCTATAAACTGAAGGAGTCTTAAGCATACTCTTCCAATAAATGGACTTCTCTTCAGCTGTCTTGGCATGAGCTGCTGCCACATCAACGAACCTGAAATCAGTGTTAGCCAACTCGAGTTGGATCTCAGTACTTAACCCACTAATATATCACATCACCAGTTGCTGGTTTGTTTCCTAAAGTCAACACCTTGAAGACAGTTTGTGGAACTCAAGGGTGTAAGAATCAACATCCTTGTTACCTTGTTGCAAGTTAAGCAGTTTATAGAACATTACCTTCTCATAATTAAGGAAAACAAATTTTTCAGTCAGAATCTGCTTCATGACTTCCCAATTGGTAACGGGTGCAAGTCTTCTGAAAAACCTTGCATGCAGTACATCATCCTACTATGAACATGCATACCCAATAAACTTGGTGATGATGAGTTCACACTTCTTCACGTCTGGAAGAGACATATGCAAAAATCCTCTCCACTTAGTAAGCCAGTCTAAGAATTCTTCAGGTCCCTTTTCACCACTGAACTTTAGAACATCAACTTTGATGCCATAATCTCTGTCAGAAAATTTTCGGATAACATCTTGGGGGACAATTGGATTAAGTTGCTGCCTCTGAGGTGTATCTTCGATCCGTAAAGTGTTGAACTGAGGAGGTAGTGTAGAGGATCCTTCTTCAGCTCACTTGTCAGACCTCTTCATAAAGGCAATCATCTCTTCCATAAACTTGTCAAACTTGACTTCAGTCCTCTCAAGCCTAGCATCAGTATTCTGTTGATTCTCAGCTAACGATATAACTTGTGCAACTCAACATTGGTGATGTGACCTGTCATGGTTAGAAAATTACAAGAAATTTTCTCTGATACCACTTGATGCGGATCCGTATTCCAAGGACTGAAATCGGATCTCTTAGGGCCCACAAAAATGACAAATATCTCAATTTAATGGTTGGGGGGCAATCTTGTAAATTCAGGAACACTCAAGCACTTAAAAGAGTAGAAAATAATTAATAGGGTCAAACTAGAATCGAAAATAGAAGGGGAGGGGTATTCTGAAATTACTAATAAAATCAGGACAAGAGAAGAAAAACAAGTAAGTGAAGGGCAATATGGTCAAACCAAGGGTTTATAGCCCTAAACAGCCCACGATTCTTCCATCTTCTTCTCCTCCTTGTCGTGAGAACTAGAAACCAGTGGAACTCAAGGGCAGTTCTTGCTTTCAGACTCAAACGACTCTAAAATTCAAGAATAAGGATCGCCCATATCCATGAACCAGCAGCAACAAATCTCGAGCTTAACTGCAGGTTGAGTCACTTACTTCTGGTACTGAAACCAGCGGTAATTGCAGGCCTTTGATACACAACCTATTGCTATTTCAGGTATGGAAAATATATGGCAGGGGAATAGGGAAGAGGATTGGAAGAAGAAGAAGATAAGAAAGGGAAGAGAAAAAGAATTTCAGAGGGGAAGAAAGAGGAAATCGGTACCCATGGCAACCATGGTTCACACCCAAAATTCTCAACCAAGTTCCTATTCTCCAAAATTCTAAAAACTGGAATTTCTCCATCGATTACATGTCCAATATAAAGGAAAAATCAAACAATTAATGGCAACTACTTGAAAGGAAACTATTCTAAAATTAGAAGCTAGCTAATTTCAAAAGAAATTGTTTCTAAAACCAAAGAAAATCAAATCAAAAAAATATTTTTTTCCTAAGTCCATTGACCAACTGCATCAGAGATCATCGATAGCGGTGGAACCGGCAGTAACACAGGCGGAGGGGGATCTCGAAGCCAGAAGGTGATGTGGGTCACGAAAGAGGCCACCAGGCAAGGGAGGGAGTCTCAGCGGGTCAAGAAGATAAGGTAAAGGGTTCAGGTTTACGCAATACAGGTCTGGTGGAAAGGTAGAAAGAGTTAGATTTGGTTCAAGGGAGGTTTGGTCTAGGTTGGGAGGGGGTTGTTCATTAAGCATATCTGTGTACATTCATGGTAGGATCTGTACATAAACTGTAAACACAACTATTTCAATGACAGAAATTGAAATACTTTTATCCTGCATTTCTCACTGTTTTAATAAAGAACTAATTTATGTTACTAAAGTTATGATAAGGCTGAGTTTGTTGTTGTAAAGTTTTGATGACTGTCAAGTAAATTTCTCTTTAAATGAGTATAGTATCTTTTTTTTTTTTTTTTTATCGATTATTGAGTGTCTGAATTTCACTCTTTATGGTGTATATGATCAGAATATTTTTCAATATACTAACATGCAAAATACGTGAACCATAATATTCGGGAAAGATTTTGATTTCATATGACACTGATTTGAGGTACTTGTGATTTTTAATTAGCGGGAATTTCGATTTCTTGAAGTGTACTCAAGTATGACGATGTGGACAAGCTTGAAATTATTAAAACCTCTAGTTGAAGAAGTCTATGCTTTCCAGAAAATGAAAGTTGTTCTGGCTGTCCTGCTAGCTCAGAAATGTAAAACCAGAAACGTCAACTAGCTAAACCATTCAAACAATCTCTAATTGAGATTGAACTCAAGTTTATTTGGGAATGTATCAAAGTATGGAACCCTAATATGTCATTGAATTTTCAGTACCCTGGAAAATTTCACGAGAGGTTTGAGCAGGCTGGGTTTTGAAGCTCAAAACCAGCTTTTCATCATTTGAATATTTTGATGTTGATGCCCCCAATAACTTTGAGAGAGAGAGAGAGAGTTACTAGTGGAGCCTTACAGCCAGCAGCAAACTGCTATAGAAGTAGAAGCAGTCACAAACACAGAGACTCCTAGTTCTCTTTTGATCACTAAAAACTGAATTTACTCTCTCAAAGATTTTATGGCTCATGTTGACACTCCCAACTTATTAACTCAAAACTAGTCGTTGACTTTAATTTCTATTTTAGCAAATTCCAGACCCATTTCCAAGTAAAATATTTGCAACTCATTAATATAATTCCACCCTTTCTCTTTGTTGTAATGATGGGTTTTAGGGAAGTTGTAATATACTAATATTCCAAACGGGGGCATGCCCCTTCCCTAACCCCCTAACGCCCTTCCTGTTGCCGGCAGTTTTCCACTGTCGGTGTCCCTTCTCCTCCCTCTCCTTAATGCAGGAGTAGATTACAAGAAACTAACTCCCACAAGTATACCCCAAACAACACAAAAGTGCACCTCACAAGGTAGAGATTTATGACCCACATAACTTAACAACCCCATGGGTGGAATCCCAAAACTTAACAACCTCCATGGGTGGAATTACAGTCAGAGATACATAAGGATGAAAGCAACCCACAGAGAAATAGTCCCAAAATTATAATCAAAGAGGTTAAAGAAGAAGAGTTTAATAACCCACACAAGACCCAACAAATTAGGTCCCAAAAGTTACACCCCAAAACCAAACCCTATGGGAGAGAATAACCCTGCGACCAGGGATATGGGAGGATACCTGCGGTTGGGACTGTGGACCTTTGATGAGGCTGAAACTAGGGTCGAGGGAAGCCCTTAGGGTGAGGATAAAAACCTCCAAAGAAGAGCTGATTCTGCAGGCTGATGACCAAGTTATGAAGTTTCTTGAATTCTGACCTTGGAGAGAAAAACTGAAGCAAGATCTTGCAAGAATGGCAGTTGGCAGCTTTGGATGGTGCTCCAAGAAGGATCGAGTGATCCCTGGACTGATAGGAATGGTTGCTGGAAAGGCCTGGTCGAACTGATAACTAATGTGGACAGGGTGGCTGTCCATGGGGACTGCCAAGGGAGAGATTCTAGCTGATCGATTGTTGCTTGTAAGGTCTTCTTGGGCTGTCGATTGAGGTGCTTGGCTGGACAGAATTGAGGCTGCGGTTGGACAGATCTGGACTCTTTATTAGTAGCAATTTAAAACAGAATTTAAAATAGAAATAAAGAAGCATGAGACCATGTGGGAGAGGAGGCGGCTATCTCAGCCTGGGCTTCTCACCCACAGCTATCTCAGCTGCTCTAAGCATTTAGTTGCAAACTTTATTTTCATTAAAATCTGTTCAATAACAGTACACATACCTCTCTATTTATAGAGGGAAAGTTTAGTAATGTACGTTTCGGTATGTATCGGTGTGTATCAGTGTGTATCGAACGATACATACCGATACGGTACGATATGTATCGATATAGTGCACTACAGTCATATAATGGCCAAGTTGGGTCATTTTTTAGAAAAAAACACGATTTTTTGAGGGGTTTTTGTTCCAAAATTGCTGCTAGCAATATTTCTCTCTAACTAAAGTTGAAATCAAGGTTGGGAACAAGGATTTTACATTTGTGGGATAACTACAAACCTTGAATTCTTAGTGCGATACCCTCAATTTAGTGTTTATGCATAATACATGTTCTCAATAGCTTTTTTTAACAATTTTTTTATGCAAAAGTGTATAAAAAAGTGTTTCCTATTCATTTATGTGCGTTTCTTTAGTGTATCTCCGATACGATACGATACCCTCTGATACGTATCTTAATTTTGGCCAACTGATATGGGGACCGATACCGATACTTTAATCCTTGTGACCGACGCTCAACAGAACCATCGATCTTCTATTTTACCACAAACACCTACTTGTAACCAACAGGTCTCTTCCTAGGTGGAAGAGTCACAAGTTCCCATGTAGTATTCCTTTTTAAGGCATCCATTTCTTCCTCCATTGCAGCCTTCCACTTTTTTCTACAAGAGCTTCCTGCCAATTCTTAGGGTCACAAGTAGATGAAAGAGAAGACACAAAGGCACGATAGGAGGGAAAAAGGGAAACATATGAAACATGAGATATAGGGTGTTGAGTACAGGTCCTAGTGCCTTTTCTGAGGGAAATAGTTGATCAAAAGGAGAGATTATACCTAAAGTATGAGGCTTAGTCGGTTCTGGATCCAGGGTTGACAAAGTGATGTGTAAAGGTGCAGTAGTATTGGTGATAGTCTGAAGTTGCTTATTTCTGGTGTGTCCCCTACTATAAACTTGAAGAGTGGAGTCATCAATTTGTCTCTGGAATTCACCAATGGTTCTCTGAATTGGAGTCATCACCCCCTCTGTTGGAACAATAGGAGTCATCTCCCCCTGAGTTGGAACAATAGGTTCTGCCGCTTCACTATCTTGTAGAGCATGAGGATCCTGAGGTGATGATGATGGGTACATTGGTGGAGCGCAGATTCAGAGTCATCTCTTCTTCACTAGTAACTCCAGACTCCCCCTAAAAAGGTGACGATGAATAATAACCAATAGATTCATGAAACACAACATCCATTGTTATTATTGTACGCTGGGTAGGAGGATGATAACACTTATATCCTTTCGGTTGGGAGCTCAAGCTAAGGCCGAGCGGACCTGACTGAAGGCCCTCACCTCGGTTGGGAGCTCAGGTCAAGGCAGAGCGGACCTGACCAAAGGTCCTCACCTCGGTTGGGAGCTCAGGCCAAGGCCGAGTGGACCTGACCGAAGGTCCTCACCTCGGTTGGAAGCTCAGGCTAAGGCCTAGCGGACCTGACCGAAGGTCCTCACCTCGGTTGGGAGCTCAGGCCGAGCTGACCTGACCGAAGGTCCCTAACTCTATTGGGGGCTCAGGCCAAGGCCGAGCTGACTTGACGGAAGGTCACAACCTCGGTTGGGAGCTCAGGCCAAGGCCGAGCAGACCTGACCGAAGGTCCTCACCTCGGTTGGGAGCTCAAGCTGAGGCTGAGCGGACCTGACCGAAGGTCCTCACCTCGGTTGGGAGTTCAAGCCGAGGCCGAGCGGAACTAACCGAAGGTCTTTACCTCGGTTGGGAGCTCAAGCCGAGGCCGTGCTGACCTGACCGAAGGTCCCTACCTCGGTTGGGCGCTCAGGTCAAGGTCGAGCGGACCTGACCGAAGGTCTCGATCGCAAGCAAAACTAAAGTCGAAACCAAAGGAATAAGGCCGCAGGGATGCATGAATGAGAAAAAATGACAAAAAACTTGGTTACTCCCACAGGAAGAGCCTCCTAGTGAGAGTAAGGGGGCTACTGATACGGCCAAATTGATTGCCCAATAGGGTAAGAACATGTGGTATCTAAGGAGAGGACACGTGTCACTCACCTGTTAGAGGCTACAAGGAGTCTAACCACGTCGACGGTGTGAAGAGAATATTCCCCACGAAGGGGATAAGACGTATCCGAGTAGGACTTGAAGAGGAAAGGAGGCGGATCCGAGGACTCCTCCAAGGAAAAAAGAAACCCTAAACCCTAAGAACTATAAGAGAGGGCCCGAGCAGAGGAAAAAAGGTATGCAGAAAAACCCTCACCATTACCCTTGTGAAAAGCTGTGCGGCCGATCTCTAACTTGGGCGTCGGAGGACTAAACCCCGGATAAACATTCGGGCTTCTGCCTTCTATATTTGTGCAGGATCAGCTCATATGGATTTTCGGCAGCAACAGTGGCTTACAAAAGCTTCCAACACTGTTCCACTAAGATTTGCAAGTGGAATGGCGAGAATATAGCAAAAACAGTGTTTGGAGTTGAAACCAACGTGTTTTGAATGGGTCGAAACAATGACCCATTTTGATTGAAACATAATATTGCATAGCTGGCTTGAAACATTTTGGCTAAACGATGTTAGAGTCGCTGAAAGCTGTTGAGATTTCGACCGAAACTTTGAAGTTTCGATCAAAATCTTTCATGCATGCTGGGTCGACTAGGGTTTCATCTTGGGCTATGCCGAACTCATCTGGACCCGGGGTTTATGTACTATTTAAATGTATAAATGCATCTTTCTGAAAAGGAGTGGAGCTGGGAAGTATTTGAGTCACTTCTCCGTTATAAGCCACTAACCAGTTTATCTATTGCAAAGGCCAAGACCATAGCTTCTTCTATGTGCTTAGTCAAGGATCAGTAGCCGATTCAGTTTCCAAACTCTCCCCACATGATTATCCCTATATGCTCTTGCCCCTGCACACCTTGTGATCATTTCTATACACCTTGTATGATTATTAAAAAATCGACCGGCCTAAGTCCAATATGGTGTGCCTAGATTGACTTAATTGACCACACACTAACTTTTTTTATTATATTGTTATTATCCTATGTCCTACCATCTCACATTATATCCTATGTTCCCTCATTGGAAGACTCTAAACCCCTCTTCCCAGCCTGCAAGTGATGAACGGAGATCGAAACCAAAATATTTCAGTAAATTTCGACAAACTGAACCATGTGCTAGAAAGGAAGTGAGTGTTTAATTCTCTAACTACCTATCCTTAAAATTTGGGATTTTTAAGGAGTGATTGTGTGATATAAGAGGACGGACCTTGGCACAATGTTATGGTTGCACCATTGCGACCTAGAGTCATGGCTTTGAGTCGGGAAACAATCTCTCCACGAAGCAAGGGTAAGGCTGCATACATTATGACCCTCCTCAGGCCCCGGCAAGAGCCTCGTGCACTGGGTACATCCTTTATTTAGTGATTGTGGGATGGAGAAAGTATATTCAGATTCTCAGCTATAATGCTTTGTCATGTTGTAATTTCAGTTTTATCCTCTCTCGTGTTTTTGGAGTTTTGTGGTAATATATTAATAGACAATGATTTATGTTATACTCAGTGCTATTATTATATGCTGATTATCATTTATTATAATTTTTACCTGCTTTGCAGTGGTTATGCTGACCGCATTCATGAACTAATGGACATTTCGAGAGAACTGAGCACTGTTGATAAATTTTCTGTTCAAGGAAATGGAAGTGAGAATTATTTTAGTGAAGCGAACTATATTGAGTTCACTAATGTCAAGGTATATTAATTAACTGGACAGTTTTTTTTTTCCTCTATGTTCTGACGGTAATCAGGCTCTTCCAGATTGTTACACCCACAGATAATGTCCTTGTGGAGGATTTGACTCTTAGAATTGAATCAGGCACTAATCTTTTGATTACAGGTAACTTCCTTACCTTTTCTGGACTCTAAAGTAAGTCTTCTACATTCTTATCCAAGAAAATTTTTATTTATCTCCTCTTTGGCCTTTTTCATTTTTTTTCTCCATGTTTTTGGCTTTCTATGAATTGTGTCCCTATTCCATTGAAATCAGAAAGCAGATGTAATGTGTAATGACAGTTACTTTTATTTTTTATTTTTTTACATTCTTTTGGCATTATAAAATTCCTACCTATTGCAACAGAATCTGATGGAGTTTTGCTGTTACAATAAAATTTAAAAAATTTCTCCCTTTTATGTAATGAGTGACTTCCAATTCCATGCTTAAGTTCAAAGAACAAAATATCGCATGTTTTGATAGTTCAATATTTCGTTGAATCTCTTGAAATATTTTGGTTTTGACAATTGTCGAAACAAAATCATATGCATTACTGAAAGAAGTCCAAATTTTCGTCCGGTGAAACTAATGCCGGAATTTTGGTCATCTATTTTGTTTCGCTAAAATTTTGGCGGAAACATTACTTTGCCTTTTGTATAAAAACAAAGTATTGATTGAAATGGGTCAAAATTTTGACCTATTTCATTTGTTTCTTCAGGTTTTTCCGGTGAAGTATGGAAAACCCGTTTTTTGTGCTTTGTTGAGACCAAATGACTGTTGTACAAGGTTGGATCAAGTACTTGAGCACTAGAGAAACACATTGGGAGTGATGATTTGCTGCTTTGTTGGAAGTGATAATTTTCGCAAAAAATACTATAAATACTTAGTGGTTGGCCTTCATTTTTTTATGTGTTATAAACTGTAGCCTGATCTATGAATTCACAGAGATGCAACATCCAGGGCCTACATGGGCTAAAAAACTTTTACAACTTGGCTCGGATGCCAAATAGAAGAGAAGGGCAAACCAGTCAAAACCGGGAACATAACCACAAACCCTAACAATCTAATCTCAACACAACAGTTCCTAGCCGCCAACACGAAAGAGCACTGCCTGAAAAGAGGCAGCCACGGTGGAGGAGCGCTGACCTTGCAGAGGGCTACAGCTAAGTGGGCAGCTGGCGTAGTGGAGGAAGTCGCCAAGGCAAAGTGGTGCGGGCCTTTCGAAGGGCCCCAACGGAGTGGCAGCCCTGGCAGGCTAGTGTTGAAGAGGCTACTGTTGATCAGGACAAAGATCCAGTGACCAATAGCCCGAGAGGCAGGCTGGTGGCAGATGGCGAGGGTGGAGGCCAAAGCAGCAAGTAAGCGAATAGACTAATCAAGCCCGGCATCCAGAAGGGTAGGCAACCTTGAGGGGTTGACGACCAATGGGATGGCAGGCCTGGCGGGAGTAGCATCTAAAAGGACAGAGTCGACCAATAGGGAGGCAGAATACGCGGGTCAGCGAACAGACAAAACGAGCCTAGCTTCCGGAAGGGCATACAACCAAGAGGGCGGACAACCAGCGGGACAGTAGGCCTGGGGGGAGAGGCTTCCAGAAGGGCAGCAGACCTGGTAGGACGGCGACTGAGAAGCAGGTAACCCAGAAGGGCCCAACACCAAAGCGTCTGATGACCAAGCAAGGCAGGTGGCTGGCGGGAATGCGGGTCCCGAGCGGTTGCAGCAGTCTCACCACCAATCAAGATGGCCAACACTAGGAACACAGGGAGAAGAAGAGAAGGGGAGTGGAGGAGGAAGTAAGGAGAGGGAGAGACAAGAAGAAGAGGAAGAAAGGAGGGGGAAAGGGAAAGGGGAGATGCAATGGAAGAAGAGAAGAGGAGAGAGAGAGAAAGCAAAGGGAGATGGAGAGAGGAGGAGAGGGGGGACAGCCCAGCGTCACAGCCAGGCCACTCCAAAGGGGCGGCCTTGCTAGGATTTCTTCTCAAACTTCTGTCGCTTAGGGTTTCTGACCACATTCTTATTGGTTTTGATCCTTCCTAGAACTCATTGTGATAGTAGGACTCTAGGACTATAAGTCTAGGATGGGCATAGGGGTGACATGCTTGTATAGTTAACTCTATGTAATAAACAATGTATGATGTATGATTTATGAAATAATTTATAATTTTATGTTAACTCATTTGAGTCATTTCTAATGCATATTTTAGTTGTTTTAAATGAATTACATGTGTTCTAGTACTAAACTTTGTGGGGTATATGCCATATTAGAGAATGTATATAATAGTGCATAGCATACACTACAAACCTAGGGTCCGAAGTCAAACTACCATTTTCGGTGTGATTTTTAAAAATCTAAGGATTCCTCTATTTTTAGAGGGCCTAAAATAGGGTTCCCTAGAAGTTTCGGGACCTAATTTGGCCATTTGGGCCTTGAAACACTTCATCGAAACTTGCTCGCATGTTAGGTTTCTACTGAAATTTTGGTTTCGAGCCTGGAAGAAACCAAACTCAATACCGAAATCTTGAACCTTGCCTGATTTATATCCTTATCTGACTATCATAGAATATGGGCTGTGGATATGTTATTGCATAATTTTTATTAATTGGTAGAGGGGAATAAACACACTAGTCGTGGCTTTACTGTTGTCATTCTATGTACAATCCCAACAGAATGCTTAATGTTCTTAAGGCCCTCTTATTGCCTAAATGTTCTTGAAGGCATTTGGCTCAAACAGAGATGTTGACCCTGGAGGACTGTGAATATAGATATTCTTAGGCCAACACTCATCATAAAATTAATTTATTTTGGGATAAAAGGAAGTCCTACTGTAAAAGCTAGTGGGAGCTATCTGTCTAGGAAAAAATAAGAGTTATGATTGGGAAGTAACCACTATTTCTTTTAAGCACCTTTCTGATATACCCATGGATTTGCCTATGATTTATTCCATCCAGAATCCAGTCAAAAGCTGCCAGAACTCAAAATGAGAGGCATTTTAGACTTTTATGCAACAGAATCACGTGGGCCATAATTCAAACCACCATTCTATCATCTCAATGCCTGCAATAACTGAATTAGGAATTTTGGTGTCTCCTTCATGCCTAATTTTTGGGGCTTTAGTCATAGGCAACCCGTAGAAGAATTCTCCCTTTCTCCAAAGAATGGATTTGGATTAATATGACTTTTGGAGGGCCCTTAATTTGCGAAACCATTGGGAAGCTTGGCTTTGGAGCTGCGATCTCCCATATTTGGATGGAGCGTAATCTTCATAGATGGACTTCCAATTCCCGCTCCTATGATAAGATTTGGAAATCTATTTACTTTGATGTCAGCTACAAAGCTTGTTGCCTCCATCATCGCCCCATTAGAGACTCTGCTAGGAACAGGCATATCATTGCCTCTTGGGGCTTTCCCCGAGACTTCATTCTTCCCCATCCCCCTCTTTATGTAGCCCCCTTTTTTTATAGCTTTGGCTCCTTGAGGCCTTTGTGTTTTTGCCTCCCTTTTGGCTTTGCTCCTTCTGGCTTCCCCCTCCTTTCTTCCCTTATATATTCTTATCTTTGGTAATGAAATATTTATTCACGCAAAAAATTAAAAAAAATATGGAGGGAAGGCCATACTTTTCAAAGTTTCGGACCTTTGGTACATGCTGCCCCAATTAAGAGTGGAACTTTTAATTTTGTCCTTGGTGATAGTTTCATCCTCTGTGCTGGCAGTCATGTGTAACTCCACAAAATGACCCACATGTTGCCCTATAGATTCCCTGTGCCCCAAAACAAGAAGCTAATAGGAGGCAGATTTTTTGGATGAAGATAACAACTGCGAGACTGAGTTTCTCATTGATGGTCTGCCTCCTTCTACAAGGCAAGAATTTCAGACTTTTAATCACCCTTCAGCTTTTATTGTTGTGATTCAAAAGGTCTATAATGCAAGATAAACCAACAGTCAGTCTGCACACAATGCTTGAAGATAAGAGGAAGAGAAGAAGGAAGAGACAATGGAAGAAGAAGAGAGGAGAAAACTGCTGAACCACGATTGATTCAGTTTGTGTTTCTATCGTGGCTATCACCCTTTATTTATTACTTATCTAATAGCTAATAGACTTTTAGTAGGAATCCCAGTAAGAGTACTACACCAATTAAAAACTACTAAGTAAACTAAAAGAACCACAATACATTACGATAGAGAGACACCCCCTATCGTGATTACTCAAGTAAACCAATCAGCAATAGGGTACCACGGGATTTGACAACAATACCCATAATTCGCAAGCTTCACACTCGACCTAGACACAGACTTGAAAGAAAGAAATAACAATTTTAACCTAGATAAAGACAGATGACCTAAACAGTAATGCCACTGAAAGGTGGTCACCACAAACAGAATGAGCAGCAACAGAGTTGGGAGCACCACAGTTGAAGTAGTACAGTCCTTCCTTTACATGCCCTTCGCCAATCATCTTCCTCGTGTAAAGATCCTGAAAAACACATTGAGTAGGAAGAATGTCACAAGACAGTGTAAGGCTTTAGTACGCTGACTACAGAGAGAAGACTTAACCGAAATTGAGGAACATGTAGAACAGAGGAAACGCTAATGGAAGAGGTTGGAGAGACTGTTCTGTAACCAAAAACAGGTGTAGAAGACCCATTAGCAAGTATCACAAAGGAAGAATGAGAATTATTTGTAAAGGATGTTAATGTTATACCCGTGCCCTAAATTCCCTTCTGTGGCCGGCTGCAGGTGAATCACAAGAGAGTGCCAGCACTAATGACTACTGGTTGGCATCCTTGTTCTGCCACGAGGGAAGGAGTGGTCCCACTTGCAAAGTGTTACTCGTGCCGTGACAAGTGGAAGGGCTTCAAACCACCAAAGAAGAAGTCAGTGTATGTCCTCTATCATTGAAGGGAGTTACCCGAACCCCAGCAGTGAGATGCACCAAGAAAGGGCCCACACCTTTGCAAACACCTGAGGGCCCCTCCATATAGCCAACAAATATTGTCCCACCCAAAGTGGACCAAAACAGCCCACATCAGCCGATGGTCACCAGCTGATGGATACCAACCGGTGAACACCCTCGGGTGAGAATGTTGGCCAGATATGGGTTTTTTGGCCATGGGGCCCGTGCCCTTGCACCCGTTCACCTCAAACCACCTCCAATAGCTGCTACAACCTACCAAGGAGTGGATTAATACAATAGGTCACCCCAAGGCGGGCCCAATTCCCTAGTAATGAATGATAACTCATTTATTACCCAAACAGCCCTTATGTAACTTAAGTTACTATAAATAGAGCTCCTTGCTGATTCATTTCATTCCTACCAAACTAAGACCAAGAGAAGGGAGGAAGGAGGAGGAGGAGAAGAAGAAGAAGGTAGCAAGGGAGGTCACCTCCACTCACCTACACCATCGAAGGTGAGTTCCAATCTCTCTACCTCTTGTCAGTTCAGTACTTTCTCTCTCCTACTCCAGTTCTTAACCTAAGTTAGGGAAGCCCTAACCGAAATCCCTTTACCCACCTACCAAATCTACTAATTGAGTGGGGGATTTTGGTGTAGGGGACCTAGTCTAGCTGTTCAACCACTCACATTGAGTGTGGAAACCTCCCACATGAAAAGCCCCAAATTAGGCAACCCAAAACCCTAGAATTTGAGTAATTGACAAAATCCCCTATAATCACCCATCCTAACCTAGCCCTGTGTTGGGGGAAAGATGTTGTACACCTAAAAAATGGGATTGGGGTAGTCATAGGTGAAACCGGAGTCCAATACATGAGGCTCCAACCGAAATTCCCAAATTTTAATTAACCTAAACTCTAAAATTGGGGAACATTATCAAATCCCTAGAATCTAAGTAATCTAAACAACTAATTATACCATTCCTAAGCTAATTGGTGTGTTACTACTCTCTACCTAAAAACTAACCTTTTTTTCTTGGATGAATAAATAATTCATTACCAAGGAGAAGAATACACAAGGGGGAAAAAAGGGGGGCCAAAAGGAGCAAAACCCTCGGAGAGGGGGGCTGGCTGCTAAGCCCCAAACAAGCTAATTAGGGGAAACAATAATTGGGGAGGAGATGGTAGAGGTAGGGAGGCCCCAGGAGACAACAATGAGCCTGTTCCGTGGGGTGTCACGAACCAGGTGGTAGCGGAGAGATCTAAGCTTGGAGGAAACATCAAAGTAGATGACTTTCCAAATCCCTTCTAAGGAACAGGAGTTGGGGGTCCATCTACGAAGATTTCGTTCTATCCAAAGGTGGTTGATGGTGGTGCAAAAGGCGAGCTTTCCAACTGTGTCACATGTGGTGGAGCCACTAAAGGTCATGTCAACCCAAATCCATTCACGGGGAAGGGAGAGGATGGGATGGGTGGAGGGCCAGCATGAGCGGAGAACCTTCCTCTAGATGGAAGCAGAGAAAGGGTAGGAGAAGAAAAGGTGGTCAACATCTTCAGTACCATTCCAACACAAACAACAGGAGGTAGGGACTTGGATCAACACCACATATGGAATCATAAACACATGTACAAGCACTTAAAAGGACCTAAGGGGCCTATGGAGAAAATCTGAGTAGAGAACTTCCAAATTTTGCTTCACTGGATGGTGGTCACTAGCGGGTGAACTCCAGCCGGTGAGGCTCTGTGGAATTCCTGCCCCTTTTGTAGACTTTTGGATTCACCAGCCAATGAACTCACCGGTGGGCCACCTCTAGCCAGTGAGCATTAGTCGGTGAACCACCTAAAACCCTAAAATGATCTCTTTGGATGGTTAGTTGACCCTTAGGGAGAACTTCCCCATGCTTGAACATTGACCAAAAAACCCTTATGTTTCATAGGAATAGAACCGGCAAGAGGTGAAGCATCGCGGTACAAGACCATCAACACTACCCCTAGAACTTCAACATCTTTGGAAAGGTGTGTGATTGTTTTGTTGCTTTTCCTTAGAGGGATCCTTTTGTTCAATAGATGAAATCCTATCACTCTGATCTGATGCTTTTATGTGAACACTTCAATAACAACTTAGTGTTTTTGAAGTTCGATGAACAAGTATAGGCTTGCATGAAATAATGAAAGGAATTTCTTTATTATTTCTTTCTGTGAACTTGCTTTATCATTCACATTTGTCACGGATATGTTTCTGGCAATGCTTGCTTACATTTTTATACTTTCTTCTGAAGGTCCAAATGGTAGTGGAAAAAGTTCTCTTTTCCGTGTTCTAGGAGGTCTTTGGCCACTAGTATCTGGCTACATTTTAAAACCTGGGGTTGGTTCTGATCTCAATAAGGAAATTTTCTATGTTCCACAAAGACCTTATACAGCTGTAGGAACACTTCGCGACCAGTTAATTTATCCTCTTACAGCGGATGAAGAGATTGTACCACTTACACATAGTGGAATCGTTGAGCTGTTGAAAAATGTATAATCTTCTCTCTCCGTAAATTCGGCTTCATTTTTCATTGTGTATAGTGTCATCAAACCTGCTTTTCAAATGTTTCTATAAGTATGTCTTTTTATATTTTTCAGGTTGATCTTGAGTACCTATTGGATCGTTATCCACCAGAGGAGGAGATAAACTGGGGTGATGAACTCTCTCTTGGAGAACAACAAAGGCTGGGAATGGCTAGACTTTTCTACCATAAACCTAAGTTTGCTATTCTCGATGAGTGCACCAGTGCTGTGACAACTGACTTGGAGGAAAGGTTCTGTGCCAAAGTTCGAGCAATGGGGACATCATGTATTTCTATATCGCATCGTCCTGCCCTTGCTGCATTTCATGACATGGTTTTATCCCTGAATGGGGAAGGAGGATGGACTGTTTATCACAAGAGGTGGTGGCTATGAGTCATTTAAGCTTAGTTCTGTTTATATCTTCTCTGTAACCTTTGAATTTGAAAGTTATCCTTCCCCAAAAAACTACAGGGAGGATTCTTCTCTGCCTATAGAAGCTGGGTTGGAGAAAACAAAGTCATTCGAAAGAGACCGCCAAAGTGATGCAATGGCCGTTCAGCGAGCTTTTGCTACCACTAGGGAGGTCTGGAATTTCACATTGTGTTCCCTATAATATCTATTTCTTTTTATTATTATTGGAAGTTATAGATTGCATGTTATGAAATTTTTGGATTCTCTTCTCTACTAGGGCACTGCATTCTCAAATTCCGAAGTACAATCATATGTTGCAGAGGTGGTAGCAATGTCTCCTACTGCAGATCATAAAGAGTCATTGCCTGTTGTTCCGCAATTGCAAATGACTCCAAGGGCATTACCGCTAAGAGTATCAGCTATGCTTAAAGTACTGGTAAGTAGCTTTTAGCTGGAAGACCTTTTATGGTGTTTGTTACTTTGTTATGATAAGGTTTTTAAGGAGTATTAATTTACTATGATAAGTTATAGATCATCCGCTAGTCATTGTCTGTGGACTATGTTTACCCTCAGTTCTTTTTTGTTGTTTATAGGTACCAACACTGCTTGATAAACAGGGGGCACAACTGTTTTTTGTAGCTTTACTTGTCATGTCAAGGACATGGATCTCAGATCGCATTGCTTCTTTGAATGGTAAATTAAATTATGTTCTCTAGTTAGCAGGGGAAATTTCAAGGGAATTCTTTGTTATATAACTACCATTACTTTTTCAGGGACTAGTGTGAAGTTTGTTTTGGAGCAGGATAAAGCAGCTTTTATTCGTTTAACTGGTGTTAGTGTTCTTCAAAGTGCTGCATCCTCTATTGTAGCACCTTCTTTGAGGTAATTTATTTCAAAATTTGCTTTTGAAGTTTAATGAGGACTTGGCCATTTAAGTTGATCTTAAAAGGGAAAATACTCTGATATGAATCTTCAAGCATTGTGCTCGCCCGTGCCTATTGTTTACATGGCTTGCATGGTGTTGTAAAAATTATTATTAGTTTCCAAATTACACTTTTTTGGTTTTTATGCAGACACTCGAAATCAAAACTGGCACTTGGATGGAGAATTCGTTTGACCCAACATTTGCTCAAAAACTACTTGAAAAAGAACACGTTTTACAAGGTAATAAATTGGGTTTGTTTTTTCTTGGATGAATAAACAACTAAATTAAGCAAAAAAGAAGAATATACAAGGGGAGAGTGGGGGAGAGGCTCACTTCAAGCCAACAAGAAAAAAACACCCAAAAGCATACCTGCTAAAGGAAGGCAACAACAAAGCTACTGGGGGTAGGGGGGAAGAAGGGTGGAGGAGGGCAGACCCAAGGATACAACAATAAGCCTGTTCCTTGGGGAATCCTTTACACTACAATGAGCGAGGGAGATAAGTTTGTAGCAAACGTCAAAGTACATGGCCTTCCAAATCTGGCTGTAGGATCTGGAATTGGATGTCCATCTACGAAGATTTCACTCCATCCAAACATTGGAGATGGTAGCATAAAAAGCAAACTTACTAGCGACATCATAGATGGAGGAACCAGCAAAGGTCATATCGATCCGGATCCATTCTCTACTGAGAGGGAGAGTAGCTATTCTCAAGGTTCGAAATCTCGGCGAGATCTCTGCGATTTGGTGTATTTTTCTTTTTTTATCGGTTGACTGTTTCGGTGGTCAAACGGCTATATTATGATCTAAAACTTGGTGGATATATTTTTTTAAGGTTAATAAATATGCTTAGAACTTAAATTTGCAAAAATATTAGAACATGACTGTTTTAGAGTTGCACCCTAGTTTGGCAGCAACCATCGAACTGTTCTGGAGAATGGAGATCTTACCTACTTCATTACTAGAACAAGATATAATATGATAGTAAAACAATTAAATAATGCATCTAAACCATGATCAAAACATACATCAACATTAGTTAACTAATATTTAGAGTACTAGAGTAATATACTATGCAACTCCCTAACTCCCAAGCCCCAACTAAAGTCATCCACTGAGCATCTTACTCTTAAATCTCAAAGTCCCAAATGGCAATATCCCAAGTCCCAAACATATTAGCTATACAACATTAATCATAATGACTGTCTACAAGAAAGAACTATAACGGTCTGGCTGGATTCCACGCCCAGTACAATGGAGTCGACGTGCATTTTCCTCTGACTGCACCATAAATACATGCCATGTCATATTCTGAGAGAAGAATCAAACGTAGTCCTCTACAACTGTAAGAAAAACTGAGTCATCTACATACTGAAGGTAACCTATTTGAGGGTCTATGTCACCACCATAATATAAAGAAGAAGAAGACCCGCCATTGAGCTATTGTCAACTGATGCTTCCAGCAACATGTACGGTTAGGCTGGGTAAGAAAATAAGCTGTCCACAAAGCCACCACCAGGTGATTAGGTCTCGGAGCCATAGTCAATACTGGGAATGGATGAACCAGATGTATGCCCTATCCTAGTGAATTGACCATATGGTCCATAATACTCCGACCAGGTGCTCTTTCGATAAACAATGGGGCATGCCAATGCCCACTCCCTTTATTCTCACTGTGAGGATGACTATCCCCTTTACTCAAACTCATTCCGCCAATAGAAGTAGATAGACTATCAACGTCCATACAATCTAGCTTCCCATCTCCACCGAATCGGCGACAAGGCCCTCTAGTGTAGCCTGAACTCCTCCCTCCACCTGATTGGCGTGCACCGTGATCAGCATCTTGTTTGGTATAGTCAAATTGACTCCTCAGTGAATCGCATTGGCTCCTGGTCTAGCTCGACTTGTTCATGTTGCTCTCAAACTCTTTCAAATCTATCACCAGTCCCATCCATGATTTTAAGTATCGGTATGTATCATACCATATCGGCCAATACGTATCTGTATCGGTCCTTACCGATATGATACACACTGTTACGATACATAGAATTTTTAAATCCTTTCATATTGATATGTATCCTACGATATATATTGATGCACACCAATACGTACCAATATTCTATGGAAAATATAAAATGGAGGTGAAATGTACATTTCGGTATATATCGGTATGTATCGACCGAAACATACCGATATGGTACGATACGCACCAATACAATGCGCTACGGTTATATAATGGCCAAGATGGTTCATTTTTTAGAAAAAACACGATTTTTTAAGGGGTTTTTGTTCTAAAGTTGCTGCCAGCCATATTTCTCTATAACTAAAGTGAAAATCAATGTTGGGAACAAGGATTTTACATTTATTAGACGATTACAAACCCTGAATTCTTAGTGTGATACCTTCAATTTAGTATTTTTGCATAATACATGCTATCAATAGGTTTTTTTAACAAAAAATTTATGTAAAAGTGTATAAAAATGTGTTTCCTATCCATTTATGTGCTAATCTTTACCCTAGCTTCGCGTATCTCCGATATGTATCTTAATTTTGGCCAACCGATACGGCGACCGATACCGATACTTTAATCCTTGCCCCCATCACCATCACCATCACCATCACCATTACCATAAAAAGATACAATTTATTTTGATGGAAAATGCATTTTTAAACCAGAAAAATAAAAAAAAAATATTTATGAACCAAAAAAAAAAAAATCAACTCCATGCAGTCATAATCGGCCTCTAGTGTCTAACATATAAAATATCTAGCCCTATCCAACATATATTTATGATACTATTTAAAAAAAAACGGTTTTGGGGAAAGTGGTTTACCTTTCCAAAGCTTAAAATGTGTAGATCTTCAAGTTGAAGTGATCTTCAAGGCAATAGATGTGATGATATGGCTAATTTGTGGGCAATAGAGTGATTTTGTATTCAAATGCAAGGAGCCGAAATTTCACCAAAACAGACGAGTTGGAGTCGAAATTTCGACTGCCCCAAACGAAATGATGTATTTATAGGCTTAGGTTGGTGTCATTTCGGTATCTCGTCGAAACGATACCAAGATACCAAAATATCAACCGAGATTATGTCCTTTTAGTAATTCGTAGGACATCTCGTCTCGGCCAAAAAAAAATCCCGAAATTAATGAGATGCGAGATCTCGGCGAGATTTTGAACAATGGCTCTTCTAGACTGCCAGCACTTACTAAGAACCCTCTTTCATATCTTATAGGAGAAGGGGGCAATGGAAGAAGAGATGATTGACATCTTTGGTACCATTCTAGCAAAGACAGCAAGAGGGGGAAACATGAATGTGCCATAGATGAGGAGAGGCTGAGTTGGGAAGCAGTTGGAGATAGCTCACCTAGCTGTAATAAAATGGGTTTAAGTGCCTTTGTCATGAAACTGTGATCTTTGAGAGTCAACAGTATGGTGTAGTTAGCATTGAAAAAGAGCTATTGTGATAGGCTTTCTATACCTCTAGCGAATATCTAATTGAAGAATAGGATCAATAGGAGCGCAGGAAATGGGGAAAAGAACCAGAAACAATGATAACTTAATTGCTTCAGCAGATCAGACTGAACAGCTCAAAAATTCAATCGATAACTAGTTTAACTGGCAGAACTGGTCTGCAAATTTTCACCATATTCTGATGGCTGGATTATGAGATCTAGAACAATCCTATTGCAATAAGGAATCTAAATAAACTGTATCAGAACTGCAGTGATTGTTAGTAAGTTCAGGAATTCAGAAAAGCAACTCGGATGAAAGTAACAGAATTTACAGAATTTAACAGAAGATTTAGGGTTTCCAACAGATTTTGGAAGAAAATAAATTTGAGAATACAGAAGCAAATTGAGATAAAATCTAGCAGAATATAACAGCAAACAAGTAATCAGATCTGGAAATTTGACAGAACAATTTAGTCACGGTCCACCGGATATAGATCTGATCTGATACTCTGGTAGTAGCCAAAAATATCGAATCTGTGTTTATTTTTGGACTTCCCCCCCTCGCTGTTGAAAGTTGAAACCTCTCTAAATGCACAGGGTCGTTTGACCTATTTCGATCAAAATAGTGTTTTTATAAACAATTTTTTGTGGCATTTTGACCGAAAAGACACTATAACTGAAACTAGACCAAAATGCCGAAATTTTGATCAGAAGTTTTCATACCTAGGAAGTCGACCTATGTTTCATTTACACTCATGTTGAAACCAAAATAAGCCGAAATATGAACCATGGGTAGGAGAGAAGATGTTGTAATAATGGGTTTTATGAGTTTTAGAGAAAATGTCAGTTACCAAACGGACCCTAAGGGGTTTAATGGTCTTTGTAATTCTCTAGAACCTTCTCTCCATTGTTATAAATAAAGAGGGCTAGTGTCATATTAGACACAAGTCATTACCCCGTCCAGCATAGCATTAGAGCCATAGGATCCAATACCCTAAGGACTCTTCCCCTTCTCCATCTCTTTGCCTCTTTCTCATTTCTCTCTCTCCCAGTGCCTCCTCCATTTGTGCCTCCCTCCATCTCTCTTCATCTACTTCTTTCTCTTGGTGAGAGCTTCTTAAACCACTAAGAGGGTTTTTAGCCTCCATCCATCCTTCCCCTGGACTCTCAGACTCTCTTCTACAATGATCTGAGTGACCCAGAACCTTTTTTATCACTTTTTCAGGGTTTCTCCCTGAAATCGTTTTTTCCATTGCCTTGATGCTTTTTCCCCGCTTGATGCTCCAATCGTCTTAATGTTTGTTGCGATCGGTGCCCCTTATCCTTGTAGTGGTATCTACCGACCACTTTTACATTTGAGATCTCTGTTCTAGATCTATCCCCAAAATCATTTTCTCAGGGTTTTACCCTTTATCGATTTTTAAGGTTTTCTAGCTTTTTCTGGTTATTTTGGTGCTTTCTCTGTCTCCGGTTAGTGTCTCTTCCATTTGCACAGTCCCCTTGACTAGAAACCATGTCTACCAACTCATCTACTTCTACTAGCGGAGACACCATGGCTCTTCTTACCTTTCCTCCTTGTGCTATCAAGCTCGATGGCACAAACTACCTTATGTGGTCACACTCGGTCTGCATCTTCATCAATTCCCGTTGTTATTACCGGTACTTCACTGGAACCACGAAGTGTCCGACCACCGGTCCTGAGATTGACAAGTGGGAGTGTGCCAACTCTCTGGTTATGGCCTTCCTTGTCAACTTCATATTACCACAACTTTTGCGTGGCTATCTCTTCCTTGATTCCACTACGAAGATCTGGAAGTCTGTCCAGGATATCTATTCCCAGGCAGGGAATGATGCTCAGGTCTTTGAGCTTCACCAGAAGGTTCATGATTTGAGGCAGAGAGGGCTCACTCTGTCACAGTACTACTATGAGTTGCGGACACTATAGATTGATTTGGATTTCTATGAGTATACTCCTTCCACCCCTAAAGATGTCACCATTTTTCATAAGCGAGAGGACAAGATCAGGGTCTATGACTTTCTAGCCGGTCTGAATGTGGAGTTTGATCAGCTGCTGTCCCAAGTTTTGAGTTGTGACCCCTTTCCTACCTTGGATCAAGTATATGCTGTGATCCAACTTGAGGACAGTCGATGTACCACTATGCTTCCACAGCAAGCCACCACTCCTACTAAGAGATTTGCACTTGTCTCTAGCACTCAGTCCCTTAGTGCAGCCCCACAATCTGGTGGCTCCTCTACCAAGACTCCAGTGAAGTGCGATTACTGTGGGAAGGAGCATGACACCAAGGAGCACTACTGGAAGCTTTATGGCCATCCTACTGATACATCTGGAAAAGGGCGAGGGAAGGGTCGTGTTGGTACTTCTGGGTAGGACAACCATACTGAGAGCCTTGACTCTGACTCTGCTCTTAGCACCTCAGTAGCCTCATTATCATCTGATGAGCTTACTGCCCTCTGGTGCCTCTTAACACATCCAGACTCTCTTGCACCAGCCACTACGAGCTTTGCTCATTCCACTTCTTCTGGGTCAGGTATCTCCTTTTGTGGCCATACTATGTCTATCCCTTCTACCCTTGGATTATAGACTCTGGGGCTTCTGATCATATGACAAGCCACTTGCCTCTTTTTTCATAGTACACTACTTGTTCTGGTAATGGTTGGTCAAATTGGCTAATGGGACTTATTCCACTATTCTAGGAAAGGGTTATATTAGATGTACCCCTTCTTTACCCATTTCTACTGTATTGCATGTTCCTTCTTTTCCCACTAACCTTTTGTCCATTAGTAGTCTTACTTCCAGTCTTAATTGCAAAGTTTTCCCGTTTCATTGTGTTTTTTTTTTTAGGATCTGGTGATAGGGGCAACGATTGGCTCTGGTAGGGTACGTAGTGGTCTGTATCTGCTTGATGATGACTCGGCTTTAGTCTCTGTTCAGGCTCTTTAGACTTCTTCTGCGTCACCTCCCATCTTTGAGTTACTGCAGTGGCATCGTCGGTTGGGACATCCCCCCTTGGGAACTTTAGCTAAAGTTTTTCCTTCCTTTAAAAATTGTAATTCGAGTCAGTTTTTTTGTGAGATGTCTTTTGGCCAAACAAACTGGAATCACTTATTTTGTCTTTGAAAAATGAAAGTGCCACTTCTTTTTCATTGATACATTCTGATATTTGGGGTCCATCCCACCATGTGTCTGTCAATGGTTATCGGTGGTTTGTCTCTTTTATTGATTGTCATTCTCGGACTACTTGGGTTTATATGATGCGAACTAAGGGTGAGACCTTCTGTTGCTTTCAGCAGTTTCACCGCATGGTTTAGACTCAGTTCGGTGCTACTATTAAGATCCTTCGAAGCCACAATGGCTGTGAATACGTTGAAGGGTCCTTTCAAACTTACCTTTGTTATCATGGGATGATTCATCAGACTAGTTGTGTGGATACTCCGACTCAGAATGGGGTTGTTGAGTGGAAGAATCTCCACCTCTATGATGTAGCACGCTCTCTTATGATTGAGATGCATGTTCCTTCGCAATATTGGAGCGACTTAATTCTCACTGTTGCCTTTCTTAACAACCGAATGCCTTCTCAGGTCCATGGCTTCCGCTCCCCTTTGGATCTTATCCAAGGTTCCGTTGCTTTTTCTATTCCTCCTAAGGTATTTGGTAGTGTTTGCTATGCTCGTGATTATCATCCTAATGGAAAGTTTGATCCTCGTGGTCTCCGATGCATTTTTCTAGTTGCTCCTACTCAGAAAGGCTATCGGTGATTTCATCCTCTTACTAGGCGTTGGTTTGTGACTTTAGATGTCTTTTATGAATCTGTCCTACTACATTATGACACCTCTTCAGGTGGAGTCTCATTCAATTGTCGAAGATGTGCCGCCGTCTCTTGAAATTGTTATCCCGACTAGTATCCCATTTCAGGGGGAGAGTGACACCCCTACTTCTCCTACTTCACCTCAACCAGGAGATACATGTGTATAGTCGCAGAGAATAGTCCCTAAGTAGCAAGGAAGGTGATCCTATGGATAAGGGGAGATATCAGAGATTAGTGGAGCGGTTGATTGTTTGAGATTTAAAATGTAACCGCAAGCGTACGGATCAGTGTAGCTACGGGTCGAACACAGGGAGAGCAGCCACTTTATTTTTTTATTTCTTTTAATAATGCGAAAGTGAACCGATTAATGGTTGTGATCTAATTACCGTCCTAAACATATGTATCTAAAATAACGTCCTAACCATTCGTCATCTAAGAATTTAAAGACGCAAACCACGCAATTAAAATTAAATAAATAAATAACTGAAAATAAACAACCCACGCAATTTAAAAATAAATAAATAAATAAATAAAGGGGAAAAAATGCTGAAATAAAAATAAAAGAAAAGAAAAGG
>NC_056563.1:12600549-12673767 GCF_013358625.1 Macadamia integrifolia | reverse complement strand
CTCTTCAAGGATGGAATAAAACTACTTCAAGGCTTCAAAGAAACTCTTCTAGGTTTCAAAGGAATCTCTCAATTGGAGAACCACAATTTCATTAATCAAATTTAATTAAAAACTTTCTCATCCTATATATACATGCTATATTTGGTGGCGTTTTATAGGTAAATAAAACTCTAAAATCTCAACTTCTACCCCTAAGATCCTGAGGTTGAGATTACGCAAGATAAGGAAAGAAAGATGGTAGAGCAATCCCAATATCATGGGTTGCTACATAGTTTGTATTGTCCTAGGTCTTGATGTAAGTTTCAAAGTCTTGATTCTTGTTTCAAGATAAATCACTTCCAAGTGGGCTTTCTTTGTAGCTTTCCAATGCTAACTCAAATGTCAAACTTAAGCTCACAAATTGAGAAGTCAAAGGATTTGAGATGGAAATCCACTAAGGATGTGAAGTGTTCCAACCCTGAAAGCTCCTCAGATGTCTGCACCATTGATTACATTCGAGTTTCTATGATTGAGATTGAACGTTAAATTATATAGTAAAGACTAAGATAATCATGGGCTAAGGTAAATGCTAGGCCTTGGGCTAAACTTCTTCATGTGTTGGTCAAGCCTGCATCAGTCTCCTGGTCACTAGCCTTCATCTAAGTGGAGGTAGGGTGTGAGAGAATCATACGAGAATTTCTCATGTGGGTTACTATCAGTTGATGGAAATAAAATTCTCATCGGTAGCGTACGGTCGGTCGTTTAACATAAGGGGTCCTTATCGATGTGGTTATGCATGGTGAGTTTTTGGTGCACTAATGGTTGATGTCTCCTTGACTATATATCGGTGCATTTTATTTACAATGTTTAGTCGTGTTCAAAAGAGACTCCCACATGGCGTCCACTACCATCTTGAGGAGACTATTACGTAGAGGGAAAGTCTATATGTGATTGGACAAAATTTGGATCCTATGGCATTCTAATAAAATGTTTATAAAATTAATGTATTTATTATTTATTTTCATCAAAATTTTAATAATATTTTTTTTCCAATCAAATTTATGGAATCTTTGTAATATAAGTTTCGGTGCATTGGGGACTTAACAATAATTTTACACATGCCCTATATTGTGCCTTGTGATATATTCAGTGGAGGACTGATATGTAATTTATTTATTTAAAATAGGAGTTTTTGATTACATTTACTTGTCATATATATATATATATATATTGGTAAATATTACATTGCATGATGGATTATATATCAATGGGGTCCTATCCCATCAGTTTTAGATTCACCTTCTATAACAACACATTCTAGTTGGAGTGTATTTTTGAGAGGTTGCACATTATTTTGGAATCTCTAGACATCAAATTTGATCTGATGTCATGATGATATGAATTCAAAGTCATGATGATATGAATCTTGATTTCATTGTCGTTGATGTACAAATAGGAATTGTTGGTAATAACATGTCCATCAAGGTACCGAGGTGGGCCCACGATGTTGACTAGGTTTGAACGTTACACATCACAAATTTTAGGAATTTGATCCTTATCCACTTTTTAGTGTTTACGTAAACAGTCATTATGGTAGACAGTCATTATAGAGTTAAAGCAGTTACCATAACTGCTCACCCTTCCCTTAAGATAAGGATTGATCTCTTTATTTAAAGATTAAGGAGATGTGACTCTTGTACAACAAGAAAACACACTCTCTCTCCCACTCTGGAATACCAAAAAGTAAAATTCCTACTTCAGCTTCTTTAGTGAGTTAGAAAAAGGATTCTCACTTAGTCACTACGAGAATTGAACAGAAATCCAACAAGCTATTGTGGAATGCAAACTTTGTGCCTGAAGGGCTAAGTCCACTTGGAGGTTTTGTGATAGCAAAACTAAGGTAACCATCTTGTTCCCTCTATTAATGGTTGTTTGAATGTCTTTTTAAATCATTTCCGCACTTGCACAATTGAGGTCGAAAACTATTTTGAGAATCAGAATATGCAAGAGATTGATCTCTTACACAATTTTATTTTTTTATTTTTTATTTTTTTATGGTGTTGATATGAATCTCAAAGTTTCAATTCATGGTAAAATTTGTTACTATTAAATTTTTTCATTTAAGGAACCAGATCCCCTCTAGCGCATTAGTGAACACACACACACACAAACAGAGGGGGAGGGGGGAGAGAGAGAGAGAGAGAGAGGGAGACAGAACTCGTTAAGATTCTAATTAAGATTTGATTTACTTACCTTCAGGATCCAACAATGGCAAATTTCTTCCACGCCTCTTCATTTTCTCATCCCTTGATGCTACTGGTTCTTCTTATTGTTGCACTATGAATTAGTTGTGCTACTGTTGGAGAAGATAGAAAGGCAAACAATCTCTCTCTCTCTCTCTCTCTCTCTCTCTCTCATCATTCTTGCATGTTTCTGTGTTAATGGTTCTTAATCGTTACCATAAAAAGTGTTAATGGTTATTATTTAATCCTTATTCTTGGTTCTATCTTATTGTATTGATCATGTTTATATTGTTGATGGCCGTGCAGGTCTATATTGTGTACATGGGTGCACTTTCTAAAGGTGAAGAATATTCACTAACATCTCAGCACCTTAGCATGCTAGAGGAAGTTCTTGAGGATAGGTAATTAGTTTTGTTTGTCAGAGAACACTCTTCTTTCTTATTTATTACACTCCATATGCATTCTTTTTTATTACATCTGTAGATAATCAATTTATTTCAATTCTCAAGTATGTTCTCTTTTATTCTTCAAATTTTTGAATAATTAAATTCAAAAACCATCAACAAATGTAAACTAGGTCACGTTTGGTATTTTACAGTTGGCTACAATGAAACTGTTTCTATGATGATTTTACTTGTTGTGGGAATGTTGACTTTGTACAGTAAGGGGCAACCCCTTTTTCGCTAAAAAGTCATGTATATTAAAAGAAAAAGAGGAAAAAAGAAAAAAAATAGAACATCAGATGAGGAAGGGAGAAATACCCAACACTCACACTAAGAAGAGAGGGAGAAGCAGAAACTCCACCTTCGGCATTGCCATCAGCAGAATTACGCAACTACCCAACTCCACCAAAAACAAAAAATCTGGAAAGAGAAGAAATTCCTAGGTGAATCTGAACCTAGGCCGACCCGATGCATCCATGTCTAATTCCATTTGAACCAGAGTTGGCCAAATTGAAATCGGCTCTGACACTTCAAAACGAGCAGCTGACTTTGACAAAAAATCCGCCACTGAATTTGCTTCCCTATAGCAATGCGTTATTTTCCATTCCACATCCTCCAAATAAGAAATACAATTTATCCATCTTTGCCGAGCTATCCATGGACTTTGCCTCTTCTGAAAAATAGTCACAACTGCAACTGAATCACATTCTATCCAGAGCCGTTTCACATTATGCTGCTTAGCTAATTCAATCCCTATCATAAGCGCTAAAAATTCAGCCTCAAAATTTGTGCGAGTTCCTAGAAATTTTCTGAAATTTGCCACTACCTCTGCCTTTTCATTGCGAAGGATTCCCCCTGCTCCAGACTTCCCTGGATTACCAATAGAGCAACCATCCGAATTGATTTTTATCCAACCTGGATTAGGAGGGCACCAGAAAATATTGAAGATTTCCCGAGGCCTTCTCCGCACCCCTGAAATACCCAATCTTCTTGCAGTGACAAGATCCGAAATTGAGATGGCTGCCCCTGAATGAACCAGCTCTTGGCAGCTAATTTCTCTCTTCACTTGTCCAAAACAATGCTCTTTTGATTTTGAGATTCCTTCGAATTTTCTTCCATTCCTCTCCAACCAAGTAAAGTAAGGGATTAAAACAAAACCCTTCAGCCACACCCCTTTAAAGATGGTCTTCTTGGCCTGATCTTTCCACCAAGCTATCAAACTTTCAACTCCTTCAAATCCAGGCCACCTAAACCCAAAACAACAACGAAATTTCTGCCACATGAAAACTGCAAAAGAGCATTCATACATGGTATGATTTATTGACTCTTCCGCTATGCCACAGAGAGTGCACTGAGATGGCAATGAAACCCCTCTCTTTTTCACATTATCATCAGTAGCGAGCTTATTTTTCAACATTCTCCATCCAAACACCGATTGGCGAGGCTGAAGATGAGAATTCCAAATCAATGAATACCACCCCACCTTTGGCGATTCCCGTCTTACTTTTTCCCAAGCCGATTTTATTGTAAAAACTCCAGATGAATTTAATTCCCAATGACAAATATCATCCAGATCTGAAATTATGATATCCTTGGCCTGATCAAAGATATTTTGAAAAAATTCAGAGCTCACCTGGGGAAAATTCCACTCATCTTGGCAAATGAAATCAGAAACCTTTGCCTGCATCGAATCTAAGATATCTAACTGCAAACCATACATCTCCTCAATAGACTTCTTTCCCAGCCAGCTATCTTTCCAAAAATTTATCCTCTGACCATTCCCAACAGTCCATTGCTCATGAGACTGTACCCACCGCCACACCTTTTTAAGACCAGGCCATATCGAAGAGGAAAAGTAGGTAGTTTTCAGCGAACCATCAATCTTCAGAAAACGGGCACGAAAGAAAACACTCATTAGAGAATTTCCATGTTTGATTTGCCATGCTAATTTGCACAGGCATGCAAAATTAACATCTCGCAACCTCCTAATGCCAAGACCGCCTTCCCTGGTAGGTTTACATACCTCATCCCACTTCACCACTATCTTCTTCCCTGTCTTCATGTCACCAGACCATATGAAGTTTCGCATCCACTTTTCTACTAATTTTATTGAGCTTCCTGGCCACCAATAAATCCCAAAATTATGAATTGGTATGCTTGAAATCACTGATTTAACCAGCTCCACCCTACCAGCCATGGAGAGAATCCGACCCTTCCATCCCGATAACCTCTTCTTGATTTTATCCATCAGCGGTAACATGTGGTCCCGTTGAACTCTCCCCTTGAAGAGCTCCACACCTAAATATTTAGTAGGCTGCCTTGCAGATTGGATTCCCATAAAAGTACTTATAAAATGTTTCCTGTGAGGGGCAACCTTTCCAAAGAACAAACTACTTTTTTCTAGATTAAATATCTGGGCAGAGAATGCCTGATATTTATCAAGAAAAGCCTTAAGATTTTTGACAAACTGAGCAGATGCATTAATGAAAATGAAAATGTCATCAGCAAACAATAAATGGGAGGGAGTTAACACACCTCGAGGCCCAGGAAGAGACTTTATCAAACCATTCTGAACCATGCTTCTAAGACCTCTACAGAGAACCTCTTCTGCCAGAATAAATAAAAAGGGAGACAAAGGATCTCCTTGTCGGAGACCTCTACCAACCCCAAAGAACCCCACCGGGCCACCGTTCACCAAAATTGATACTCTGGAGGATAGAAGAAGGTTGTGAATCCAAGAAATCCACCTAGATGAGAACCCAAATTTGCACAGAACTGCAAAGAGGAATTCCCAAGCTAGAGAGTCATACGCCTTTTGAACATCGAGCTTCAGTCCCATTCCACCACCCCCAACTGAAGAATGCATCAAATTTGACAGTTCTGAGGCGAGGCTGATATTTGCTGAAATTATTTTACCCTGCTGGAAAGCGCCTTGCTCTTCCGAAATCAATTTAGGCAAAACAACAAGTAATCTTGAAGATAGAATTTTTGATATCACTTTGCAATAAAAATTCCCCATACATATAGGTCGAAACCTATCTAGAGAGGCCGCCCCCTCAACTTTGGGGATCAAGGAAATAAAGCAGTTATTTATTCCTTTAGGAAGCCGCCCTTCCTCAAAGAATTTTTTCACTGCCCTGCAAAAATCACCCTCAACAATAGTCCAACATCGCCTGAAGAAACTACCTGGGAACCCATCAGGACCTGGAGAGCTAACAGGATCTAAATCCCAAACAGCTTGTTTTATTTCGTCCCCACTCGGGACAATCTCCAATCCTGCCACGTCCTCCTCCTCCAACACTCTGGGAATATTATCAAGAAGGTCATTATGAACCGTGATTTCATCAGCCTCATGAAATTTCTCAAAAAAAATCAGCGACATAAAACGATATTCCCTGTTGGTCTGAAACCCAAGTTCCATCTTCCTTTTTTAGGGAGGTTATCTGATTTTTCAACCTCCTAAGCTTCACGGAGAGATGAAAAATCTTCGAGTTACAATCTCCATTTTTCATCCATCTCAGTTTAGCTTTTTCAGCCCACAACTTCTCGTACATTTGGTTGGCCTTCAATAATACTGTTTTTGCATCTGCCTCTCTGTTAAATAATTCATCATTCATCCCAGCCACCTCTATCATATCTTGAACCTTCTTTAATTTCAGCTTTGCTTTATCGACCTCATCATTGAGGTTAGGAAAATTGGCCCTCGCCCAAACCTTTAAATTCTCCTTGACCTGCTTTAATTTTTGTGCCAGAACGAAAATTGGATTACCCCCTATCGAAGTTTTCCAAGCTTCCTCAACCACAGAGATAAATTGATCATTTTCCATCCAAAAGCTATGGAATCTAAAGGGGATATTTGTAGGTCTTTGAACATCATCAGAGACAACAATTAAAGGGGCATGATCTGATAAACACGCTGCTTCACATTTCTAAACACATCTATCCACTTCCCATTACAAAAACTCCGATCCAACACTGCAACTGCATGACCCCTTCGACGATTATTAGTCCAAGTGAATTTCTTTCCCTGAGAAGGGATAGAAAGCAATTCACACGCATCAACCATTGCCTGGAATTCAGCAGCTGATCCAAGATTAAACTTACCAGGACCTCTTTTCTCATGCGAGAACAGGGTTGCATTGAAATCCCCCATCACAGACCACGGAACCAAAGCAGATATCGGCAACTCCAAATCTAACCACAATTGCCTCCGCATAATTTTAAAAGAACTTGCATGTACAAAAGAAATACCCACTTTACTACCTGGCCAATCAAAGATGACTGATATATATTGATCAGACAGACCTGCAACAACTGGTCTCGAAACCCCCAACTTCCATATAATCCATAAATTTGGGACTTTGTCATCCCGAAAATTATGAATGAAATCCACAGCATACCCCAACCGACTAAAGAAAATAACAGGAAATTTACATACCTGAACCATGGGTTCAGCCAAGCATAACACATCCGGGGCATGCTCCTTCACCAGTAGACGTAAAGCGCACAACCCTGCTGCCTTCCTAACACCCCGAATGTTCCAATACAGAATCTTCATGAATTACTTCTTAGAGAATTGATTTTTATCAGACTTTTTAGCCTGACTACCTGTTTTCTTTCTTTGCTTTCCACCCTCAAGCATACCTCCGGCCTCCTTCTCCCGAGCCACTGCCACCGTATCCATTCTTATAATTTCTGAATGCACAATAGAGACTGTTCCCCTTGAACATTCCACCCTGGGAAAAGAAGAAACCACATGATCCTCACCAGGGTCTTCAACAACTGGCTGCATAGCACTGGCCATGGCAACACCACGTCCAGGTCCTTGACCCCCACCGAGCCTTCTATAACGAGAAGGATACCTCCCCTCCGGAACAGCAACCTCGCCCACAGGAGTAAGCCCCATTCTGGGTTCGTTCCCCCCCAATGGATCCACTGGCGGATCACCAGGAACTCCATGGAGCGGGTTCTCAGTTGGGTTTGGATCAGAGTCAACATCCGATCCCTCATCCATTCGAAATACATCTCCTTCCTTAGGTAGAATATTAGAAATCTCTCCTTCCTTATTTATAGGATTAGAATCAGACTCTAATTCTATAACCGTCCCTGACACAAAGCCTTCCTTAATTCCATAATTTTCATCTCCGTTGGACTCCTTTCCTAAAACGTTTGAGACAGGGTTGGAAGGATTCAAAATTATTTGAATATCTCCCCCAGCCTTAGACGAATTTGAATTAGGAGAGATTTGATCTTGAATAGGATCAAAATTATTCTGCTGATGTGGCAAAGATCTTCCCCTAGAAAGAGACTCTCTCACCGAGTTACTCCCACCTGAGTTGACTCCATCTTCAACATATACCGCCCCTGGAACCTTTGCTAATTTATCAGCCGCACATTGCTTTTCATCATCCAATCTTTTCAGCCTACACTTGGAAATCAAATGTCCGACTCGTTTACAGTATCCACAACGCTCCACATTATCTTCATACACCACCTTTTGACAGAAACCATACACCTGAGATGTACCTGGTTCTAATCTTTCCACCTGTACTTCCTCCACCCTCTCTGCCAAGTCAGAGATATCAACCTCCACCAGCACTCTCGCAAAGAAGCCAAGAATGCCTTGTCTTGTTCGTCTGTCTAGGGACACAGGGCGCCCTACTGCCTTTGCTATAGACAATAACACATTTTCGTGCCAGTATTCAAGCGGGAGATCAGGAAACCGTATCCATACAAGCTTTGTGAGAAGTTGCTTCTCGTGAATATTAAAATCAGGTTTCCAATGTTGAAATCGAATACCTGATCACCAATCCTAAGGGGAGACCTTCGCCACACCGCTGCCTTGTCGCCCTCGCACTGAAATTGAAAAATTACATAACCTTTTCCCAATGGATGCATAAGCACCCCTTGACTGAGATTCCATTTTTCCCGAGCCTCCGCTCTCAAACCATCCAAAGAGATCAATCGGAAGTTAACCCTACCGATTAAGGCAAAACGAAAATTTTGTCTCTTCAATTCATAGTCTCTCTGCGGGATCATTACTCGTCTTTTACTCCCTACCTAAATCGGCTCTGGGAGAGTGTCAATGGCAGGCCAAGACGAAAAACCCAAGGCTTTTGCATATGTACGTCGCTGGCCTGCATCCTTGTGCCTTTCATCCTGTGGAGGACCATCTGGACCACGATCCAGAGACTCCCGAGCTCCACCATCGTCATCCTCCACAGCCATAGCTCCATTCTCCCCTGAATCACCAGACACTCTCTCTCCTCCATGCATGGTCTAGTGACCTGACGAAGACAGAAAGAGAGGCTGGACTGATCGGAGTTCTTCAGATCCAGAGAAATCAGCAAGGGCTGGACTGATCGGTGTGTTCGGTGAAATCAGCAAGGGCTGGACTGATCCAGAGAAAACAGAGGAACCTGCTTTTGTGGTTGAACCGAGAATCAAAGAACGCACCAGAGAAATCAGTTCTTCAGTGTTCGGTGTGTTGGATCTGATCGGAGTTCGGTGGAGCTGAAATTCAGTGAAGAAGAGTTTTCAGATCTGCTCGGATCTGCTCGGATCTGCTCAGATCTGCACTTCTTCTTCTTCTTCTTCTTCTTCTTCTTCTTCTCTTCTTCTCTTCTTCTTCCTTACTGCTGGAACAACCGAACCTGTAACTTACCTTTCTCTCCTTTCCTTGGCGCCGACAAATCCGCAGTGAAGATCGAATGTTGGATCTAGATGTTCATTATCAGTAGATCGGAAGCTCAGAAGAAGCTCCAAAGCAAAGCGAGATCTCCTTTCTTCCTTGGCGCCGACCGCGCCGGTCTACGGAATGACACTTCTAATCCACCGTATTGCTACTCCAGTAAGGGGCAACCCCTAAATTGTAACAGTCATGTCTATGTCATAATGAGCTTTTGTGTTATATGCAATAATATTTTGTTTTTATATATATGTACCATATAGGATGATTATAATTCTATATAACCACGGTTGGTTACATTGAAGTAAGCTAATATAAAAATTTCCAAATTCTTACCAATGACATCACTCTCTTTGTGCCACAATATAACCAACAACTTTGTGCGAAGCAACCAAAAAAGTTTTAATGGATTTGCAGTAAAACTCAATGAACAAGAGAAACAAAAGCATGCCAGTTAGTGGCTCCATATCTTTAATTTCTTAATTATGTTTCAGTTTTAAGACAATAGATATGATCATAATATCTTTCGTGTCATATCAAGAAAAGAAGGTGTAGTATCTGTTTCTTCTAGTAGGACTCTCCAACTTCACACATCTAGGTCCTGGGACTTCCTCGGTTTGTCCACGGCTGTGAAAAGAATACCCAAGGCTGAGAGTGATGTGATTATTGCTGTTCTTGATGGTGGAATATGGCCAGAATCTGAAAGTTTTAGTGACGAAGTATTTGGCCATCCTCCTAAGAAATGGAAGGGTGTTTGTAAAGGCGGCAATAGTTTTACATGCAACAAGTAATTCTCTTGGCCTGTTATCATTTCTATTAGTTCCATCTATATGATATGCAGTGATGAGATAAATTAATCTCAACATTTATCCATGAATCTTTTACAGCGAGATCATTGGTGCGAGATTTTACCCTAATGAAAGTGATTTAGTGAGGGATACAGATGGACATGGGACACATACTGCCTCCATAGTTGCTGGTAACTTAGTATCTAATGCGAGCTTTTACGGAATAGCCCAAGGGAATGCATGAGGAGGTGTACCATCAGCAAGGATTGCAACTTACAAAGTTTGCAATTCAAATGGTTGCGCTGAAAGTGATACCCTTGTTGCTTTTGATGATGCCATTGCGGATGGAGTAGATATCATCTTGATCTCGATAGGGGCATCAACTTGGGCTGAATTTGATATAGATTCCATAGCAATTGGGGCATTCCATGCCATACAAAAAGGCATCCTCACATCATAGTCTACCAGAAATGATGGTCCGGATACGCAAACAGTCGTAAGCTTTGCACCTTGGATATTAACTGTCGTAACAAGCAATACTGACCACCATATCATTGATAAGGTTGTCCTAGGAGATGGAAAGGTCCTTAAGGTAAGAAGCATTATGCTGTCTTGATTAACTAGGGAGGGGGAAGAAGATTGTCTTAATTAGGGTACTAGCAACAACTAAACTGATTTTTCTTCAATTCCTAGAATTTAAACTCAGTGAATATCCAACAATATTTGTCTAACCACACTATCTAATACTGGATTAGTTATCACAATGTAAATATTATTTTCTTAACTATATGTCAGCTTGCATTAAAATAAAAAATATAATTCTATAGTGGAATTTATTGAAATTAAGGCTACGTTTGGTATGAATTCTTGGAATGCATTATCGACCAAATATGCATATCAAACACAGCACAAGAAGATTGATCCAAAAATAAAAAAATAAATAAAAAATTTAAGTGATTTGTTGCCCTATTGTGCAGATTTTTTATTCACTTCAGATATTGTGAATTGGAATCATGCTTGAGGAATAACTTCCGTTAGCTTTACTAAGCTAGTGGTTCATAGATAGCAGCAGAAACTGCATTGTCTCCACGGTCATAATGCAATCAATTAAGTACTATTTTTCCGATTTCAGGGTAATTCCATTAATTCTTTTACTGGAACAAACCATCCATTGGTATATGGAAAAGAAGTTCTTGCATCAGCAGAAGAAGATTGTAATGAACAATGGGCTCAGTAATGAATTGCCCCCTTCGTTAACTACTGGCTTCTTCCATCTTCTTAACTAGATGACAAATTACGAGTGAAGATAATTGCCTTTTGTGTTTCAGACTTTGTTACAAACGCTGCTTAGATAGTGATTTGGTGAAGGGAAAGATTTTGCTGTGTGATCAGTTATGTATGGGAGAAGCAGCAAAGGAAACTGGTGCTCTAGGGGTGTTAATGTCAGAGGTTAAATATTTTAACTATGCTTCTCCATATCCTTTACTTGCAATACAAATAAAAATCCAAGCTGCAGAGCAGGTCAAGTCGTACAAGAATTCCACAAAGTAAGTTCACAATAACCGTTGGTGGTTGTTTCATGATGCTGAAGTAGCTGAGAATGAATTCAATGTTTTACACATCGTCATCTTATTTCATTGAAATTTGTTTAGGGTAATTTTCTAATAATATTGTAGATTAATTTGTCTTTGTACTAATTTTATACTCTTTCAAACTTTTTAATCTACAGAAACCCTACAGCAAATATCTTGAAAAGTGAGGCAGAAAATGATTCCTCTGCCCCAACTGTTCTTTCATTCTCTTCCTGTGGACCAAATCCCGTTGCACCAGTCTCTCTCTCTCTCTCTCTCTCTCTCCACCCCGAAACAAAATATATATATATATATATATGTACTTCCCTTCATTCATTTTGTCTTTGTCTTTCTGATCACATGGTCTTCTCAAAAAATATTACAGCCAGATATAAGCGCCCCAGGGGTTAGCCGCATTTTCACCTTTAGGTTCACTTTCCTTTCTTGATGAAAGGAAAATGAAGTTCAATATATTATCTAGGACCTTCATGGCGTGCCCTCATGCTACCGCTGCTGCCGCTTATGTTAAAATCTTTTCATCCCAATTGGTCACCTTCTGCCATCAAATCTGCACTGTGACCACTGGTCATACCCTCCTTCAATCTATATATGCTTGTAAAATTATTTGTTTTCATTTTGATCCAATCTTATTTTCTATTTCAATCTATCGCTTGGCCAATGAATGCCACCAGGAACCCGGATGCTGAATTTGTTATTGGTGCTGGCCATATCAATCTAGTGAAAGCTATAAATCCTGTTGTGGTATACGAAATCCTAAATGATGACTACATCAAATTCCTCTGCAGTATAGGATGGGATACCAAGAGGGTTAGAAGTATTTCAGGAGATAACAGCAGTTGTCCTCAAGGCACTAAAGGAATGCCGTTGGATCTCAATTATCCATCAATGACAGCTTTACTACAACAGAAAGATAAGCCTTTTGCAATTAATATTACAAGGATGGTTAAGAATGTTGGTTCAGCAAACACAATATACAAGATATCAGTCATCACTTCCAATTCTATGGCATCTGCGTCACTGGAGTGGTCTGATGGCACTCATACTGTGAGAAGTCCGATTGTTGTGCACTCACTTTGATAGAAGCATGTAAATCAGTTCAGATGAAAAGTAGAATGTGCTTTGGATAATAAGGTAGTGTTTGGTTTGTATTCTCAACCTATAATGAGAATGTCATTTGTTGCACCTTTAAGTTTGAATGCATATTTTATTTTAGAATAAGAATAGTATTTGGTATGGTATTTATATTATTATCTTTAAAAAGGCATTATTTGCCTTTTTGGTCTATTATTAATATATATATATTTTTTTTGGTAAGCCTGTTATGCTTTTTACTTACGACTTCTTCTTTAATCTTTAATTGCTCAAAGCAACCAACCTAATAACTCAATGCCCTATGTGAAAATGGAATTCAATCCGTAGGATTTGGCAACAGGTAACCATTCCAAAAGCTAATAGTGTTTTTGCTGGAAGATCAGTTATATTAAAATGGAGAAAGAAAAAATAAAATACAAGAGCAAGAAGAGAGCCTCCACCTTCGGTATTGCCATCAGTAGAGGATTATAACCGTTATCTCACAGAATTTATAAATCTAAAGTGAGGATGCCCATCAATATCAACTTACAACTCATTAGCAATGTGAAGAGAGAGCTGCATGTCTATTTTTTTTATTGGGTTAGCTTTTTGAAAGCAATGGGAGATCTTCCACTCAATGGAGTTCAAATAGCCAAGGATATGAGACAACTCCTGAAGCATATACCATGGAATTAGCCTATGGTGAAAAAGAGAAACAGCAATAGAGGAATCAGACTCAATCCAAAGGCGCCTAATATCTATCTCGCGAGCAAGCTTTAATCCCTTGATAATGCTCCAAATATCCACTGAGAAGCTAGTAGAGATCCCAAGGAAAAAATTGAAACACAGTAGTTTCCTACCCTCGTGGTCCTTGAAGATCCCTCCTCCTTCAGCTCTGCCATGATTCCCAAGAGAGCAACCTTCAACATTGAGCTTTACCCAGGATTCCATAGGTTTGCACCAATGGACATCCAATATAGATCGAGAAAGCTGGGAAGATAAAGGCAAGTTGAACCTTCTGCTAATGACCAGATCTTCTGCAGATTTAGAAATAATCTTCATTTTGCTACAAATGAAACCTATCTCCCCTCTTACAGCGTGAATGATCATCACATGGCTACGTGAATTCCCCTCAAATTGTCTCTGATTTCTTTCAAACCAGATAGCATCAATGATAGCAAACAACCCTACCTCCCAGGCGTCTCTGAAAGACCATCTATTCTCCTTATTCCGCCACCAGGTAATCAGCTCACCCAGAGAACTTGGCCTCACCCAAGCCATATTGAACAGATCCAAGATACCTTTCCATAGCTCAAGAGAAAAGTCGCATTCAAGGAAAATATGAAGAAATGATTCAGAAGACGAACCTTAAAGATCGCATCTCGATTAAAGATGAATCCCTCTAGATTGAATCAAATCGTCTGAAGGCAACTTCCCATGAATCCAGCGCCAACTTAGTAGAGAGAGCCTAGGAGGAAGGTTCTCTTTCCATAAAAGATTAGATCAAGATACCTACGAAGTGCGAGTTCTCAAACCGTCCCAGGCAAACCTCACAAAGAAGCTCCCCATCGGCTCGAAGCTCCACAAACACCGATCCTCCATAGCAATAGAGGGGAGATTGATGGACTTAATGGATCTAAGAAAATCATTTAACGGAGCAGAGTCAACTTGGGGCAATGCCAAAGACCCTTGCTGAATGAAAGCAACTACAGAGTGGTTGAGGTTAGTAAAAGTTTCCTCGCTGAGACCAGAAGCCTTGAAAAATGATTTAGGATCCCACCGGTTGTCTCTCCAGAAGCCAATGGTGCTGCTATCACCAATAATCCATCTCTCATTTTCAAACACAAAATGCCACATTCTCCTCACCCCAGGACAAATAGAGGAGCTTTTGTGACCCCTCTTTATACCACCAGAGGCAGAGAGAAACATTGCCCTGATAATCCTGCTCAGCTGAGAGTCTTCATGTTTGATCTTCCAAGATAATTTTGCAAGAAGAGCCTTGTTCACATCCCAAAGTCTTCTCAAGCCAAGGCCACCCTCCTTCTTAGGTTCGCAAACCTGATCCCATCTCACAGTGATGGCTTTAGTAGAATCAATCTCCCCTGTCCAGATGAAGCTTCTTATCCATTTCTCTAGACATTTGATTAACGATGCAGGCCACTAATAAACTGAGAAACTATATAATGCATTCTAGAAATTACAAATTTCATGAGATCCACCCTACTAGCCATAGAAAGAAGTTTTCCTTTCCAGCCGGCCAGCTTAGCTTTATTTCTGTCCATCACTGGGAGGAGAGGGTCCCTTTTAACTCTTCCATGGAAGATTTCCATGCCCAAGTACTTGGTAGGGAAATTACAAGGAATAGCTAATTCCTCAGCTAACCACTACTTTCTGACTGAAGGAATCTTCCCCAAAAATAACTTGCTATTTCCGAGATTGAAAAACTAGCCAGAGTAGTTTTGGTATAAATTAAGGAATTTCTTCAGATTTCTATCGTACCTTTTAGAAGCATTCATAAAGATGAACACGTCGTCAACAAAAAGTAAGTGAGATGGGACTACAACACCGTGCGGACCAACAATAGATTTAATAAGCCCTTTGTCTACCATCTCCCTGAGACCATGGCACAGAACCTCTTCGGCAATAATAAATAGTAGCGGAGAGATGGGGTCTCCCTATTTGAGCCCTCTACTAACATCAAAAAACCCCCACTGGGCCTCTGTTGAGAAGAACTAAGATCTTGGCTGATTTTAAAATAGCATGGATCCACCCAATCATGGTCTCAGAGAACCCAAACCTACTGAGAACTTGAAACAAGAAATCCCAGGAAAGGATATCAAATGTCTTTCTTATGTCAATCTTCAACCCAAGGCCACCACCTCTGGAGGAATTTCTTGTAAGGTTAAAAAGCTCAGAAGCTAACCCAATATTTGATTGAATAAATTTTCCTTTATGGAAAGCTCCTTGCTCTATAGAAATAATTTGGGACAGGACATCAGAGATACTACTAGCCATGACTTTAGATAATAATTTGTCAAAAAAATTCTCCATACACAAAGGGAAAAATTTATCTAGCGAGCTGGCTCCCTCTACCTTTAGAATAAGCAATAGAAAATTATTATTATTAATGCCTTTAGGAAGAATACCTGAAGAGAAGAAGCCCTTCACTGCTCTGCACACATCAAAGCCGATGACTTCCCAACAAGTCCTAAAGAAGGCTCCTGAGTGTCCATCAGGCCTTGGCAAACTATCAGGGTCCAAGTCCCATATAGCTCATTTTATCTTGTCATCCAATGGAATTAAGTCCAAGGTTAGACGATCCGAGTCTTGTATCACCCTGGGAATGCAGTTCAACAGCTGGGGGTGGCTATCCAGGTCCACACGCCTATGAAAGCTTGCATAAAATTCAGCAATGTACCTGCCTAGTTGCTTCTGATTAGAAATCACATCACCATTATCCCAAACATTATTCCCAATGGAATTTTTAGATCCTTTTACCCTGGCCATAACACGAAAAAATCTCGAACATCGGTCACCTTCCCTCAGCCATCTAGCCCTGGATTTTTGGGCACGTAACTTCTCCTGATTTTCAGTAGCTTTCTAGAATCTGGTCTTGGCCTCCAGATCAAAGAGGTGCTCAGAAAACCCCTCCTCCTCCATATGTCTTTGAATGACACAAAAGTCAGCCTTTGAGAGGAATGCACCTCGTGATCTAGGTTTGGAAAGGTCTCCAGGTCAAGCGCAGGCAGCCTGGGACTACTAACCTCTCCTAGTTCAAACAATCATTAATGTACAAAGATGCACTGGGGAAGTGTAGATTCTGCGAAAAGGTGGGATACACCATTGGAGATTGTAGGGATCTTTCCATGCAATAATCAAAAGCTACATAACCTATCACTTAGGAAAACACATTTTAATTGATTGATTGATTGATTTACTTATTTATTTTAAAAAATCTGAATTTGAATTACCTACAAGCTGCCATGTATATTTTACCATGAAAAAGTAAAACAATATTATAATGTCAATGATTAAATGGGTCTTCATCTCAACAAAGCCTTCAATTTTTATTGTAAAAAAGGAAATCATTGAATAACTACATAGAGGAGGAAGGCCGGGAAGTTAGAATTTTGATTACAGATCCACTCAGTTCTAATGTTGGAAGATAACTGCTGCTCCACCACCACTTGTTCACAACATTGGTTCACAAAATTAAAACTTACAAAACATCTACTCGAATATTTCAAATTCAAAAAAAAAAAAAAAGTATCCCATGGCTAGGTACTTTGATTCTGCTTAAATTGATTCACCACCTCCACGTAGTTAGTTCAGATGACGATGCCTACAACTCCTAATCACCATTTTTTTTTCTAAAGGTACTGAAATTTTATTGAAATTCAAAAAATAGAAACAATGTACATCAGAAGAGAGATGAATGGAAATTCCCCACCTTCAGAATTGCCATCAGTAGGGAAAACCAATCATTGTGAGGGTAGTGGCTGGAGAAAATTGGTCATCGTTCCATCCTTTGTGGGGAAGGAAAAAAGGCTTTCATTCATTCCATCCACTCTCCTTTCTTTCTCTTTCATGAGAGAGGGGTGTGTCGTGTGTGCTTACCTTGTGGGCCCCACACCATCGTATCCCTCGCTCAGAGATACGTGGAGGCCTATTTCACAAGAGTGTAAAGTTTGTCATTTGAGACGGGGGTTTGATGATGGTCCAATATGGGGATCGAGATCATGCAAAAGGGTTTGGAGTCACCACCTAGGGTTATGGGCCTGGGACCTGGGGGTGGGTCCAAATCCGGAGAAAAGGGCTCGAAAGTTGGTTTGGTCTAGAGATTTAGGGTAAGTGTCAGGTTACAGAATTGGGAAGGTGTTAGGCACCCAATCTGCACAGTTCAACCGGTCTTCCTACTAGATGCTTAAAAATGAACATTTTCCACAATTATTGCTATTCCGTATGCATGGCTAAGTTATCACATATATTTACATTGACTAAATTTAAGTGACTATGTACACTAAAACAAGGTCTATATAATGTCTATAGTGTGCTAATTCTGTTTAGAAATTATACCTGAGCTTGACCCCTGTTTCAGGTCAAGAGTGGTGGACCCCCTGATTGATGCTGGTACGAACTTTCTTGTAGATTCTCTCGGCTCAGGGGAAGATGGTCTTGACCTCCAACTTCCCTTCTTGAGAGATGCTGACTGTGATGATATTCAGACAGAGTTCCGGCTAGTAATGGTTACTTTTGGATTTTTGCTGTGGTGGCACTCCGGTAGAGCTTTTATTGGGGATAAGCTATGGGAGGGCTAGGATGAGGTGGCACTTGGAGAGAGCTTTTGCTAGGGATAGGCTATAGGAAGCCTAGGTTGAGCTGGCACTCTGACAAAGCTTCCTCTGGGGATAGGTTATGGGAGGGCAAGGCTGAAGTGGCGAATGGATAGATCTTCCGCTAGGGATAGGCTATAGGAGGGCTAGGCTGAGGTGGCACTCTGGTAGAGCTTCCGCTGGGGATAGGCTATGAGAGGGCTAGGCTGAGGTGGCCCTCGGACTGAGCTTCCACTAGGGATGGGTTGAAAACCTAAATGGTTGAATAACTTTGAAGGCCCGAAGAACACTTCAAAGATTCGAAGGAATCTTACGAAGATCTCTCCATAGACTGGAAGAACCTCAAAAGGGGGGTCGAAGACTAAGGGGAAACTTTTCCTACACAAAAATCTCACTCAAAAAAGTAAAGGATTGAAGAGTTTCAAAGGCCCAAAGAACACTTTGAAGATCCGAAGTTGTGAAGATCTCTCCGAAGACTTGAAAAACCTTAAGGGGGGAAAGGGGAAGAGACAGGGTAGAGCATCACTACTATGGTTTGTTGTGGGGTATGTTTGTGTGTTGTTGTTTTGTTGTGTGTAAATCTAAAGGGAGGGGGTATTTATAGAATTTTTGGACCAATAGAGAGGAGAGAGAAAATTTCCTAACCAATGGTAGTAAAAAGCGATTTTTCTAAACCAATAGGGTGAAAGTAAGAAATTTTGGACCAATAGGGTGGAGGGTAATTTTCCATAGCCAATGGGGTGAAAAGTAATTTTTTTTTACCAATCATGTGAAAAGATTCCTTTTTGGACCAATGGGAGCTCGTGGTGTAGGTACGCTAGCGGGGAGGTGTAGGGTACACAGGCTGGTGAAGTGGGAATTCCTTCGCCAATCAGGTCACTGGAAGAGGTGCGGATGGCTCAATAGGGGTGTTGGAGCTCCAGCAGGGGCACGACACTAGAGCTCTAGCAGTGGTACTGGGGCTCCAACAATGGTGTTGGGGCTTCGGTAGGGGTGCGAGGACTATGTTATGGGTGCGGAGGCTCCGACATGGGTGCTGGGACTCTGATATGGGTTGGAGAACTCAGACATAGTCTTTGGAACTTGGTTGGGCATGCATGGGCTTGGTCGGGTACACGCAGGGCTTGCCCGAGTGTGCGCGGGTACATGTGGAGCTTAAATGAGTGCACACGGGGCTTGGTTGTGCGCATGTGGGGCTTGGCCATGTGCATGCAAGGCTTGGTTGTGTGCATGTGGGGCTTGGGCACTCAAGGCAAGGCATGGTGGCTCACATGGGCAGGGTTTCGGCACTCAAGGCAAGGCATGGGTGTTCGCATGGGTAGGGTTTGGGTACTCAAGGCAAGGTATGGATGCTCGCATGGGCGGGTTTTGGTGCTCAAGGCAAGGCATGGGTGCTCGCATGGCGGGGTTTGGGTACTTAAAGTGTAATTTTTGGGAATGATTGTGGGAGATCCCATGGTACGATTTTGACGTACCATATATCGTTAGAATTGTAATTCTGAGTACTATGCATCTATGCCATCACTTTGACTGGATTTCTTCGTATATGAAATTTTATAAATGGACCCTTCTTTTCTCTCGCATGGGTTTTCTAGGAATTTTGGACGGCTATGGAATGCTCTTGAAAATAATTACCTCAGTCAATTATCATCTCTGTTGATAAGAGGCAAAAGGTCACATCCAAGATCCATATGTCATTATAGCTGGGGGAGGGTGACAAAATTGGGTATCTACAATCATTAAAAATAAAATCTGTAGCGAGGGTTGTCCACAGAATCATGCAGCAGCTCATACCTGATATGAGATGGGAAAGACATGACATTTCCTGAGAAGTTATTTTTGGCAGCATGCTTTGCGAGAAAATCGACGATGACATTTCCTTCCTTGAAGCAATGGGTAATTTTTCACTCAATAGAGGACAGGAAATGAGAAATACCTTTCCAATCTTGCATCACGAACTAAGGAATATGATTTCCTTGAACTACCATCACCACAGCTTCTAAATCTGACTCTATCCAAAGTTTCTAGAATGCTAGCAAATTAGCTCTGTATAAGCCTTCCATCAGACTATGGAACTCAGCATAGAAATTGTTTTGGATTCCTAAGAAATTGAGAAACCTTCAATGGATCGACCAAGGCTATCCCTAAATAGACCCCCTGCACCAGCTTTACCAGGATTACCTAATGAGCACCCATTGTAATACCCTACTTTGTAAACCCGATCTAATTACACGGTTGATCCGGTTTAACCATGCAGGACCCGAACCAGAGAGGGTTAAGGCGGGATCCTTATGGACCATGATGGCAAGGGTAACTTTGAACACCGGTTGGCCGGACAAGTCCGAGTCAGTGCCAAAGGAGACGGGTGTACCCAAGCCGTGTACATGCACATATCATAAGGCCATGTATGGATAAAGCAGGTATGTAGCCATATCCTAAAGCGCATATGTATAATATACCTTATGCCGAGAGTGAGATTCATGCCGAGAGTCGAATTCCATCAAAATCCCACTTGTTGGCCAATTTTCGGCCCTCAGGTGGGCGGTCACAGGTGGGTGCATCCACCCACCTGAGTGACCCACCCATGTGTTACTAATAGTTTTCAGGAAGTATAAATAGCTATTATTCTGTTTTTCATATCTCATTTATTACACTGAATAATTGGTGAGAAAAGTTAAGAGGAGAGAGAAAAGAAGGGAGAAAAGAGAACAAAGAAGAAGAAAGGGGAAGGAAGAGGAGGAAGAAATGGATTTAACTGGCGCCAAGGTTTGATCTTCCCATTCTGACGCCGAGAGAGTGATCTCCAACATGAGATCTATGTTTAGAGGTGAGCAAAGGCTATGTTCTTAAACTTTCACCAAACCCAAGTAAAACCCTTGATTTGGGTAGAGTTTCTTGAGGTCTTGTAAATTCCCCCTTGAGATGATGAATCTAAGGTTTAATAGATGGTTTATGTGTTGATTTTGAAGGATTTGAAGAAGTGTTTCCACGGTTGGAGGAGCATTGGTGATTTGAGGTGATTTTGGGGTTTTTGAAAGAGTTCTTGAGCAAAGAAGGTAAGATGGTACCAGATCTCACCCGTACCGAGCATGAGTCTTTGTACACTACAGGTAAGCGGGGAGAGGACTTTTGGCCTTATTTTAAGGCTTGTTTGGCATTCATTAAATTGTATCTAGACTAGCCATGTCATCATGCAAATTATATGTAGCTTAGCCATCCTCATATTTTTATGCCATGCGTGTTGTGTTTATTTTCTCAATGTCAAATGGTGATGTGCTTATGTGATGAATGTTGACATCATTGTGTATAATGCATTAATAGACTAGATGCCGTAGTCGGCTTGGAAACGAGTGCATTGGTGGCCTGTGGAATGGGACGCGGAGGTACTATGCAATCGTACTATGTCATATAGGAGCATGCGGTGTAGGATTATCATCTTCCCGTGCTACGACCCTTCCCAACAGTGGTTGAGGTGTTGGGTTACCATTTGGGGGGAAGCAGTGGTCACGGTTATCGGGTCACTGTGGTGGTTAGACATACGCCCGGCTGGTCATTAGGACAGTTGGCAACCCCAGTGGTATATTCAAGAGGGCCAATCGTACTGCTTTTAAATTGCTAGAGTCAACACCTTTATTTTCTGTCATTTACTTTTATGTTGAAAGCTGGTGGTCGGCATGCTTTACTTTTCAGAGGACTCACGGTGGGCCTTCTCCGACAGCCCTATGGGCGTATCATGGGATGGAGTTCACGGCTCGTACTCGGAGTATACGCATACTGTGGTTGTAGTAGCACTAAACCCAAGACTTAGTAATGTTGTTTAGGTGGATGTGATTAAAAATGAATTGCATAGCATATAGTGCACATGGTTCTGATTGTTGTGTGGACTATTGTGTGGTCCACTTTTCACTTACTGAGCTAGTGAGCTCATCCCACGTGTGCACCTCTTTTAGATGATTTTGCAGGTCACCAGCCTGAGGATCAAGGGTCGAGCCCCACAGTTTCCCCTAGGAGGAATGGTGGGTCCTCGAGGACTATGAGCACGGCACAGATTGCACGTGCGAGGGTTGTGCTGTGGGACCACAGCAGTGACTCCATATAAGGTTACTTTTTGATTCTTTTGATGATCCCTTTTGTGTACTTAATATGTAAATTGTATTCTTTTTTTGTAAATATCGTGCCTGCGGGCCCACATGTACTTAACTGTGTACTACAATTTGGGTATCAAGTATAATGGGGATATTTATAGTTAATTTAAGTCTTCCGCTAAACTGTTGAACATTTTCTTAGTTGTGTGTATGCTGTGGTTGGATACTGTATCAGATGATTCTGGCAGGTTTGGGTTAACCGGAGTTAACCCTGTCACCGGTCCAGTTCTGTGTGAACGAGGTGTGACACCCATCAACATTGAGTTTAGCCCACCCAACAGGTGGTTTACACCAAATAATTTCCAGGAAGGATCGTGGCTTTTTAGGAAGACCCTATATACCGAGATTCCTAGAAATAAGGAGGTCTAAAATGTGGTTTACTATGCCCTTTAAGTCAAGAGCAGACTCCCTGAGATCTCTCTTGACCTTTTTGAAATAATGTGAGGGTCTCTTGATAACGTCTGAAATCGTCTGGAGTTCCTTTCTCTCCAAAAATGGTCAGAGATAAGAATGAAGCCAGCTAACCATGGATCCTTCACAGAGATCACTTTGCACTTTCTATTCCACCAATTAACCAATTCAAGAATACTTGAATTATTAATCCAGGTCAAATTAAGTAGTAGGAAAGGAATCTATTCCACACTTCCCTCGTGAACTTGCAATCTAAGAAGAGGTGCTTCACCAATTCCTCATCCATCAGATAAAGAGAGTACTGAGAAGGGAGGGGGACTCTCTTGGCTCTAATTTGATCATTGATGAGCAGCTTCCCATTGATAAGCCTCCAAGCAAACATTTTTTGTCTTGGTTGCAGCTTTGATCCCCAAACCATTGAAAACCAAGGGACTTTTGGGTTTCTTCAATGAATTTCCTCTGAAGCAGAGAATGTGGAGAAAGTTCCCGAAGGGGTGCACTTCCAGAAGCAATGGTCTTCAACGAAAGACAAAGGCAGGAGGATGTTTGGAATTATATTAAAAATATTTTTGAAAAGGGTAGAAGATACCTTAGGAAGGTTCCATTGATTTTCTGAGATGACGTCAGCAACTTTAAGTTTGGCTTCAGAGAAAGCCTCTTCTCCCATGTTTAGATGCTCCATAATAGAAGAGTCACTAACTCAGTTATCCTTCCAAAATTTTATTTTTTGCCATTTCCCACAATCCACCTTTCTTTGTTAGAAATAAACTTCCAAACTCTTTTGATACCTGGTCCAATAGAGGAAGAAGTGTATGATTTTTTAAATAAGCCATTAGACCCCAAATGTCTAGCTTTGAAGAAAGAGCTCAGACCAGAGAAGCCATGCTTAATATTCCACGCTTGTTTAGATAACAGAGCAGAGTTGAGATCCCTCAGCCGATGGATTCCTAGACCCCCCCTCTTCCTTTCGTTCACAAACCTGATCCCATTTCATAGTGATAGCCTTCGAAGAGTCTGAGTCACCAGACCAAACGAAATTTCTCATCCACTTTTTTAATAAAGATATCATGGAAGAGGGCCACTAGGACACTGACATGCTGCGCGAAGGCATACCTGAGCTCACAGATTGGACTAGCTGCACCCTACCTACCATAGACAAGAGTTTACCCTTCCAGCAAATGAGGGGACTGTTGATTCTGTCCATGACACCTAGCAAGTTTCGCCAATGAACTAATCCTTTGAAAATATCTACCCCAAGATATTTTGTGGGGAAGTTACAAATGGGAATACCCAGAGCATCTACAATGGCATGCTTTCTAGAGGACTGTATCCTACCCAGGAAAAGCTTGCTCTTCTCCAGATTGATTTTTTGGCCTGAGAAATCCAGATACTTTTGAAGAAAAACCTTCAAATTCCTCACATAATTAATAGAAGCATTCATGAAAATAAATATATCATTAGCAAAAAGTAAGTGAGCTGGAACAACTATCCCTCTGGGTCCTTGAAGAGCTTTAATCTACTTTTGAGAAGAGAGAAAATTAAGACCTCTACATAGAACTTCCTCAGATAAAATAAATAGAATTGGGGAGATTGGATCACCTTGACGAAGCCCTCTTTCAACACCAAAGTAACCAACAGGCCCTCCATTTAAGAGAACAGAAATTTTTGAGGATGAAAGAATCTGAGAGATCCAACCAACCCATCTTTCTGAGAATCCAAATTTCCTAAGGACCTTGAAAATAAAATCCCAACAAATAGTGTCAAAGGCCTTCTGGATGTCAATTTTTATGCCCATTCCTCCTCGTCGAGTGGAAGAATGCATGAGGTTGGCAAGCTCTGAAGCCAGAAAAATATTTGTCTGAATCACTTTTCCTTTTTGGAAAGCTCCCTGTTCGTTAGAAATCAGTCTTGGGAGAAGGAAAGAGATCCTAGTTGCTAGGATTTTTGATAGGACCTTACAGTAGAAATTTCCCATGCATAAGGGATGAAATTTATCCAAAGATTCTTCTCCATCAGCCTGAGCTCACAAATTGGACTAGTTGCACCCTACCTGCCATAAGCAAGAGTTTGCCCTTCCAGCCAGCGAGGGGACTCTTGATTCTGTCCATGACACCCAGCAAGTTTTGCTGACAAACTAATCCTTTGAAAATATCTACCCCAAGATATTTTGTGGGGAAGTTACAAATGGGAATACCCAGAGCATCTACAATGGCATGCTTTCTAGAGGACTGTATCCTACCCAGGAAAAGCTTGCTCTTCTCTAGATTGATTTTTTGACCTGAGAAATCCTGATACTTTTGAAGAAAAACCTTTAAATTCCTCACATAATTAATAGAAGCATTCATGGAAATAATATATCATCAGCAAAAAGTAATTGAGCTGGAACAACTGTCCCTCTGGGTCCTTGAAGAGCTTTAATCTACTTTTGAGAAGAGAGAAAATTAAGACCTCTGCATAGAACTTCCTCACCTAAAATAAATAGAATTGGGGAGATTGGATCACCTTGATGAAGCCCTCTTTCAACACCAAAGTAACCAATAGGCCTTCCATTTAAGAGAACAGAAATTTTTGAGGATGAAAGAATCAGAGAGATCCAACCAACCCATCTTTCTGAGAATCCAAATTTCCTAAGGACCTTGAAAATAAAATCCCAAGAAATAGTGTCAAAGGCCTTCTGGATGTCAATTTTTATGCCCATTCTTCCTCCTCGAGTGGAAGAATGCATGAGGTTGGCAAGCTCTGAAGCCAGAAAAATATTTGTCTGAATCACTTTTCCTTTTTGGAAAGCTCCCTGTTCGTCAGAAATCAGTCTTGGGAGAAGGAAAGAGATCCTAGTTGCTAGGATTTTTGATAGGACCTTACAGTAGAAATTTCCCATGCATAAGGGATGAAATTTATCCAAAGATTCTTCTCCATCAGCCTGAGCTCACAGATTCGATTAGTTGCACCCTACCTGCCATAAGCAAGAGTTTGCCCTTCCAGCCAGCGAGGGGACTCTTGATTCTGTCCATGACACCCAGCAAGTTTTGCTGACAAACTAATCCTTTGAAAATATCTACCCCAAGATATTTTGTGGGGAAGTTACAAATGGGAATACCCAGAGCATCTACAATGGCATGCTTTCTGGAGGACTGTATCCTACCCAGGAAAAGCTTGCTCTTCTCCAGATTGATTTTTTGACCTGAGAAATCCTAATACTTTTGAAAAAAAACCTTCAAATTCCTCACATAATTAATAGAAGCATTCATGGAAATAAATATATCATCAGCAAATAGTAAGTGAGCTGGAACAACTGTCCCTCTGGGTCCTTGAAGAGCTTTAATCTACTTTTGAGAAGAGAGAAAATTAAGACCTCTGCATAGAACTTCCTCACCTAAAATAAATAGAATTGGGGAGATTGGATCACCTTGAGGAAGCCCTCTTTCAACACCAAAGTAACCAACAGGCCCTCCATTTAAGAGAACATAAATTTTTGAGGATGAAAGAATCTGAGAGATCCAACCAACCCATCTTTCTGAGAATCCAAATTTCCTAAGGACCTTGAAAATAAAATCCCAAGAAATAGTGTCAAAGGCCTTCTGGATGTCAATTTTTATGCCCATTCCTCCTCCTTGAGTGGAAGAATCCATGAGGTTGGCAAGCTCTGAAGCCAGAAAAATATTTGTCTGAATCACTTTTCCTTTTTGGAAAGCTCCCTATTCGTTAGAAATCAGTCTTGGGAGAAGGAAAGAGATCCTAGTTGCTAGGATTTTTGATAGGACCTTACAGTAGAAATTTCCCATGCATAGGGGACGAAATTTATCCAAAGATTCTTCTCCATCAACCTGAGCTCACAGATTGGACTAGCTGCACCCTACCTGCCATAGACAAGAGTTTGCCCTTCCAGCCAGTGAGGGGACTCTTGATTCTGTTCATGACACCTAGCAAGTTTTGCTGACAAACTAATCCTTTGAAAATATCTAGCCCATGATATTTTGTGGGGAAGTTACAAATGGGAATACCCAGAGCATCTACAATGGCATGCTTTCTAGAGGACTGTATCCTACCCAGGAAAAGCTTGCTCTTCTCTAGATTGACTTTTTGACCTGAGAAATCCTGATACTTTTGAAGAAAAACCTTTAAATTCCTCACATAATTAACAGAAGCATTCATGGAAATAAATATATCATCAGCAAAACATAAGTGAGCTGGAACAACTGTCCCTCTGGGTCCTTGAAGAGCTTTAATCTACTTTTGAGAAGAGAGAAAATTAAGACCTCTGCATAGAACTTCCTCAGCTAAAATAAATAGAATTGGGGAGATTGGATCACCTTGACGAAGCCCTCTTTCAATACCAAAGTAACCAATAGGCCTTCCATTTAAGAGAACAGAAATTTTTGAGGATGAAAGAATCTGAGAGATCCAACCAACCCATCTTTCTGAGAATCCAAATTTCCTAAGGACCTTGAAAATAAAATCCCAAGAAATAGTGTCAAAGGACTTCTGGATGTCAATTTTTATGCCCATTCCTCCTCGAGGGGAAGAATGCATGAGGTTGGCAAGCTCTGAAGCCAGGAAAATATTTGTCTGAATCAGTTTTCCTTTTTGGAAAGCTCCCTGTTCGTCAGAAATCAGTCTTGGGAGAAGGAAAGAGATCCTAGTTGCTAGGATTTTTGATAGGACCTTACAGTAGAAATTTCCCATGCATAGGGGACGAAATTTATCCAAAGATTCTTCTCCATCAACCTTGGGAACAAGAACAAGAAAGTTGTTGTTGACCCCAAAAGGCATGTGATTTGTTCTCAAAAAAATCTCTGACAGCTCTACAAAAATCATCTGAAATCACATCCCAACAGCATTTGAAGAATGCACCAGAATAATCATTAGGACTTGGGGAACTGTCGGGGTGAAGGTCCCATACTACCTTCTTTATTTCTACTGGATCAGGGATCCTATAAAGGGTGAGCATGTCCACCTCATCCACCACAAGTGGGATGCAATGTAAAAGATCAGAATGATCTTCCAGAGGGACAGATTTGTGAAAATTCTCATAAAAAAGCACCATGTAGTCAGCAATGGACATCTGGTCCAAGATGATAGTATCATCTGTAGTTTTTAGTCTTTGAATAGTATTCTTAGACCTTCTGATTTTTTAATAGAAGTGGAAAAATTTTGAGTTTCTAGCTCCTTGCTACATCCATCTTATCGGAGACGTTTCAGCCCATAGCTTCTCATGATTTCTCTAAGCTAGCAGGTAAGCAGTCTTTGCATCAGCCTCTTTATTGAAGAGGTCATCACTTAGACCCTCCAAATCGATCCTCTCTTGGATTTGCAAAAGGGAGCCCTTAGCTTCGAGCAGTTCAACCTCAAAGTTTGGGAACGTCTCTCGAGACTAGGATCTAATAAGAGTCTTAAGTCTTTTTAATTTTGCTGCTACAACAAAGCAGGGATTTCCAATGAAAGGCTGAGCCCAAGAGGATTTAACTAGATTAATAAAGGAATCCTCTTCCATCCAAAATTTGTGAATGCGGAAAGGGCAGTTTTAAGGCCTTGGGATCAAGTCAGAAACAATGCAAAGAGGGGCGTGGTCTGAACTCACACATGGGAGAACAAATTGAGCACAATCTTGAAATGAAGTGAGCCAAGAATCATTAAGAAAAACTTCTGTCTAAGACTGTAGAGACATTACCTTGTTTCCTGTTGTTTGTCCAAGTGAACTAGCACCCTTGGGAAGGAGATGGAATAAGGGAGCATGAATCCACCATAGCCTGGAACTCTGCAGCAGAGCCCGAACTAAATCACCCTAACTAAATCGCCCTGGCCCTTTTTTCTCATGAGATGCTAGTGTAGCATTGAAATAGCCAACAAGAAGCCAAGGAAGGCCCAATGCAGATACTGCCGATAATTCAAGCCACAGAGACCGACGGGCGGCTCTGAAACAGTTAGCATGGACAACTGAGATAATCCCTTTTTTTTTGCTGCCACTCTATTTCAAGGGAAATCTGCTGCTCAGAGGAAGAAATAATGCAAGGCTTTTTCAGACCTCGTCTCCAAAGGAACCAAAGATTTGGAACCTTGTCCACTCTGAAATTGTGATGGAAATCCGCTTCAAATCCAATCTTATTAAAGTATGACATAGGAAAAATAGAAACATCTACCATCGGTTCTGCCAAACACATATGAAGTCAGGGAACTTCTCTTTCACAAGCAAGCGCAAGGCTGTTCTAGCAGTAGCCTTCTTGAAACCCCGAACGTTCCAGAAAAGGACATGCATGGGATTAATGTTTGTGCAGTGCAATTTGCTTATCCTTCTTTCGCCTAATAACTTCCATTCCTGCAGAAATTTCTTTTGACCTGGCCAATTGGTCAAAGTGATTGATCTCGGAATGGTGAACGACAACTGCACCTGCATTTACCGAACTGTTTGCAATGGCAGAGACCACATTGCTGTCGAGCTTGAAGAAAATTTGTGGGCTGCATAGAACCAGCAGTCCTAATCGTTTCACATTGGGTACCCGACCCACAATGCTCCTTATCCATATCTCTAGAAGCTGCACAATGCTCCTTATCCACATTACCGGTTTCATCAACTTGGATAGGACGGTTTTGAGGGTAGGTAGCAATTGGGGAGAATCATTGATTGATTTCCTTATAACCGATTTCTTGCTCCATAAGTGGATTTGAATTTGAAATTCTGGCCACATGTCCTTCCGTAAGTGGAGCGTTTGGTGTGGGAGGAGATTGACCACTAGAAGGAAAGGAGGAGGTTTCCTGATTTAGCGCATCATCATCCCTTACGTTGCCATTGCCGGAATCTTCATACCTGCCGTCATCCTCATCAGCATACACAGCTCTAGGAACACCCTGTTCGTGGCGCATTCTTTCCTTTTCATGTTTTGCAGCTCTGATTCTACACTCAGAAACCGCATGGCCAGATCTCTTGCAGTATCCACAACGGTTAAGGGCATCTTCATAGGCAATGGACTGCCTGAACCAGAGTAATTCTCCTGTATTTGGTTGCTTCCTCTCAACCTGGATCTCTTCAATTCTCTTGCTATTGATTTCCATCTCCACTAAAACTCTTGTAGAATTCTCCATAGAGGATGCACGAGTCTTCTTGTCCAGAGCAATCGGTCTACCCGCCGCCTTTGCCATGGTGAGTAACACCTTCTCACGCCAGTATTCCAAAGGCAAGTCCGGGAAGCGGATCCAGACAAGCTTCTTTGCGATATACTGTTCATGAATGCTGAAGTCTGGTCTCCACCTCTAGAACCGGATGATTTGGTCTGAAACCTTTATCGAGTTTCTCTTCCAGGTTGCCGCCATGTCACCCTCAAGCTCGAACTTCAGCAGAAAATATCCCTTTCCCATTGTTGCAAGGTTAACCCTACCTTTCAAGTTCCAACCCTCCTTGGAATGATTTCTGATATCATCTAATGAGATGAACCTGAAGTTTGTCCTCCCAATAAGTGCAAACCGAAAGGTTTCTAGCCGCTCCTCGTATGCGTCTTAAGGGATCATAATCTTCGTGAGAGGTCCAGCGCGAATAGGTTCCGGCAAGGCATCAATGTCAGGAAGTGTAAGCTCTCGCAAAAGAAACAGGGAAAATAGGTCTTAAACTGCTTTGAGAGGGAGGATTCCGGCTCGGATCCGGTGGAATCGAGGACCGGGCATCAGTGCCAAGATCTTGTGCATGTTCCTCCATTCTTCCGTTATTTCCACTCCTAATGATCGTTCCTACAACAAATCATACAATTTATCTTTAAATTCATGAAAGGACAAAAAATAAATAACTCATAAAAACGTGGGTCCCCATCAATTTGTTGCATCTTGTTCCATCATATTAGCAATGTTTTTTCTAACTTGTCCCCATACATGTTGTGGCTGAGTAGTGACTAAGGACACAAGCCAAAGCCCTTTGTATTTTCCTCATTATCATGGTCATTATCAGTGATAATTGAGTCATCACAACATACTTTTCAAACAGTCAATCATTTGCTTGTTGTTTTCTGATAAAATTTTGTATGAAAAAACAAGTAATTACCATTGCAACATGTGTCATAAACTGATATGGAGGCATCATCTTGAGAATGGAACAATTACTCTTTTTCAAATCCTACGGTTAGCTCATCGATCTCCAAGTCATTGGAATTGTAAATCAAGCCAATGCTAGGCTAACTTGGAGGTTTAGCTCTTGGGACGTGCCTTCCTATTTTGAAATCTATGGCCAAGGCTAAAACTAGTAAGGTCATTTGTTTCAGTTGTTGTCATGCCTTTAGGATCAGTTCTTTTTGTACTATTGGAGGGAGGTCATCTCGTGGCATGAGGAAATGGTCCATGGATATATCTAGGTCACCAGCCACCATGCGGAAAAGCATTGACTTAATTTGGATACTTGTTCATGGATATTTTTCAATCCGAAGAAGGTAAACAACTTTTCAATTCTCGCAATTGTAGATGATCTTTGTGGATTTTGTCTTTGAGGCATTGGTTGTCAACCATGAGTGCTTTCGGTCCTTGACAAATGCAATGAACTCTTGTCTTTTGCAAGGGTCATAGTATGCATTAATCTCGAAAAGTTCTTCAAAATCTCTGTTATTATCTTCCTTTCTCAGCTCTAGAGTGACTTGTCATTAGTGGAGACTTGTTCATCCTTTTTGGTGTCATTATCGGTGTTCATTATGCATACATCCTCAGATAAGAGTTCACCTATTACAATAACTATGACAGCCAAGGCCAATTCTTTGGTCCATTCTGCAGGAGGTGGGTCAATTTGTTCTTCAATAGGGGTGATGTTGATTTCATAATTGTTATCATCCTCCTTGTCATCTTCGAGACAATTCACCCAGTTGGAATTTCCATCATGTGTTGAATGTGGTTTCATCACCACATTAGGTTGTGACTTGGTACGAGCCACGAATTCTCCTTTATCTAATAGGTCTTTTGACGGTGGAAAATTTTAGAAGATTAGGAGGTAACACAAGTGACCACTTCTAAAAAAAAAAAAAACACTCACCCAACCAAAGGAAATCTACTTAAGGGATAAGAGAACTCAAGAAGAACTACTTCTTCTCAAAGGCCAAAGGCTCAAATTATGAATAAACTCTAAGTATTATATTCCATTCACTGGTATAAGCTTATATAGATAAGCATGGAACAACCTTCCAAGCATAGGCAATTTCCAAGAATGAAATTAGGAATAATTGGAAAAACAAACATTGGGAAGACGAACAACTATCCAATAGGAAAGGACCTTGGGAACCTTGAAAGTCATTTTTCACACCTTGAAGAGTCTAGAAATATAATGGTTGAAGTGCCCGAAAAGTTCTATAACCGAATTTGAATGGAAATTGGACTAAAAATATGAATTCTGGAATTCCAAGTGTCTACAGTCAACGTAGAAAAACTTTACCAAAATGGCCATAACTTCTTTTAGAAAATAGTAAATGATAGATCTTTTTTTTTTTTTTTTTTTTTTTTTTTTTTTTTTTTTTTTTTTTTTGACTTCTAGATCTTTCCATCCATATATGGCACGATTTCTAGTTCCTTCTGAGTTGATACAAGTGTCACCGTGAAGTTACCCCAAAATCCTGGACTGTAACTTTTATTTCTAATTTCTATCCTTTGGATTAAGCTTGTGGGCTTATTGGACTGGGTTGTTCGCCCATTTAGATATCCAAAGAGGTTTTGTCCTTCAAGGAAGGGTGTCATTTGTGTCTTCCAAAATAAATAATTTTTCGGTTCAAGCTTAATTGAAAGGAAATGATGAGATGGTACGTGGGAGGGGGCGGTGATGTTGGTGGTTGTAGGGGTAGGTTGAAGAGGGGCGGTTGCATTGGTGTTGAGGGGATTAGGTTGGTCATGAGTTTTAGGAGGTGTGGAGTGGGGTAGGGTGATGACAGCATCCATATCAGGGTAGTGAAGAGAGTCACAATTTGAGAAGAGTACCAACAAGAGAGAGAAAGAGAGAGAGAGAGAGAGAGAGAGAGAGAGAGAGAGAGAGAGAGAGAGAGGGATCAGTCACACTGGCTCGTTGGAGCCTTAAAAGAAAATGTTACTTTGCTTTAGTTGTGTCTGGCTCTTGATACCATGCTAGAACAATAAATAGTGAATGAATAATACCTTGAGATTTTTCATTGATATAGGTCCTATTTATATACATGAGAATACTGTCTTAGGAGAATTAAAGAATATCCACATACCATCTATAGATTACAGACTTGCCATATATTATGGTTTTGCAACGGTAGGAGATCCACACCTTCCATAAATATGGTGAGTGTATATGGTAGATAGCTATGTATATCCACACCTACCATATGTGTGGAGAGTAGAGATAAGCCTGGCTGTATCTTAGATTACAGCCACCTCACTTACCATAAATATGAGAATGAGATATTATAGATGGTTATATCAATGGGATATAGGATATCTTTGATTACAGCCACCTCACTTGCCATGTATATGCAAATTGAGATATGGTAGATGGCTGTATCAATGGGATACAGGATATGCAGTTTCCTTTTTGGGAATATTGGCTGATACTAATAAATATGACACTTACCCAAAAAACTAACAAATAGAATAAGAGAAAGATTTGGAATGAGGAAGAGAGAGAGAGAGAGAGAGAGTGTGTGTAATACCCCAGTCCTATTAACCTTGGCATAATATTGTCCTCTTTGGACCATGGGCCTCAAGACTTTAAAAAGAGTTGTGCCATATTAAGGAGACTAGAGGTTATCAACTAGTACAGTAATCTCTCCTTAGGCGATGTGAGACTAAAGTTTGCATACCCTCACCGATCACCCAAACCCCCTGGTACTTACCATATTCTTGGTGGGGACACCTCACCGATCTCCCTGGCAGGTCTGGTACTTACCGTATTCTTGGGTGTCACAGAGAGAGAGAGAGAGAGAGAGAGAGAAATAAGGGAAGTGAGATATTAGAGATTTTTTTTTATAAATATGAAATATAAAGGATACCAGCAAATTAAGAAAATAAAAAGAAATTACGAAAAGGCAAAATAGTCAAGTGAAAGATTTGTCACTTCATGCTTTTACATAATAGTATGATAGTATGATATTGTAATATGTTGGTCACAGGTTCAAAACCTAAAAACAAACTCTTCTGTGAAGCAAGGGGTAAGGCTACGTACAACTTGCCCCTCCCAGACCTTGCAGTAGCGGGAGCCTCGTGCACTGGGTTACACTTTTTTTTTTTTTTTTAATGATAGTATGATATTGGTAAATACTATAGTGCATGATGAGTTATATCAATGGGGTATCCCTTAATGTGTTAGATTCACTTTCTATGACAACATATTCAAGTTGGCACATATTTTTGAGAAGTTGTATGTTAATTTAAAATCTCTAAATATCAGATTTGATATGATGTTTTAATGATATGGATCTTGATCCCATTGTCTTTGATGTACAGGTAGGAATTTGTGGTAATAGCATGCCCATCAAGGTATCAAGATGGGTCCACCATGTTGGGTAGGTTTGAACGTGAAAATTTAAATTCTCACATCCCAAACTTTAAGAATTTGATCATAATCCACTTTTTACTGGTTACATAGGCCTAGTCATTATAGAGTTGGAGCAGTTATAGTAATTCCCCAACTCTCCGTTAAAATAAGAATTTATCTCCTTATTTGGAGATTAAGGAGATATGATTCTCATAGAACAAGAGAATGTACACTCTCTCTCTCTCTCTCGAATACCAAGAAGTAAAATTCCTCCTTAATCTTTTTTGGTGAGCTTAAAGAAGGGATTCTCACTCTATCACTATAGGAATTAAATGGAGAGCCAACAAGCTATCGTGGAAGGTGAATTTCACGCTTAAAGGGCTAAATCCACTTGGAGGTTTTATGATAGCAAAACCAACCTAACCATCTTCTCCCTTCCATTAATGGTTGTTTGAATGTCTTTGACCTTACTAGCAGGACGATCCTAATTGTTTCTGCACCTACACACTTGAGGTCGAAAATTGTTTTGGAAATCAGAATATGCAAGAGATTGATCTCTTACACGTTTTTTTTTTTTTTTTTTAATGGTGTTGACATGAATCTCTAAGTTTCAATCCATACCAGTAAAATGTTGTTGCCCTGAAGTTTAATATTTCATTTAATACTCATCCAAAATTTTTCATTCATCCAAAATGAAAAATTTGTTTCATTTAAGAAACCAGATCCTCTCCAGCACCACAGAGAGAGAGAGAGAGAGAGAGAGAGAACCTGTGCATTAACATGTTCAAGATAAAGTTCTATTGCCCCATTTCATTGTGAAAGCATCCTATGCAATGAGTGCAGCCGTGCAGTGAGCATTAGATGGCTGAGATGACCTCGTGGCACGTGCCCAGATGCTCTCGGCCATCCAATGCTCACTGCACGGCCACTCTCGCTGCAGAGAATAACCGCTCTACTTCATTGGAGAATGGTAAAGAATTCTTGCACATTTTAGAAAAACAGAAACAAAGGGTTATTATTTACTATTTTCATTCAAGAAAATAATTACAGTTGGAAGTGAGCAAATTCATAGTGATTCACTCAGGGTTTACATAGCAACTAACATGATTAGTTGTATTTCTATATATGCTTCAACATTTGATAGGAAAATAAATCCAATCGAATCATTTCTTAATTAGGTTTCTTTCCCACTATGTATTTATAATTATATTGTGTTTTAGTGACCACAATAGGCCTTGGGGATTTAACAATGGCTAACTTCTTCCATGCTTCTTCATTTTCTCATCCATTGCTGTTACTAATTCTTCTTATTGTTGCACTAAGCATTAGTTGTGGCACTGTTGGAGAAGATAGAAAGGCAAGTAATCTCTTTCTCTCTCTCTCTCTTTTTCTAAGGACGGGTATCCAGGCCTTTGGCTTGATAGTCCTGCGGATCTATACTAACCCCATAACCGCATGGACCGGGTTTTACCGGGGTTGAATGAGAACTATTCAAGTTTCACTGAAAGCAGTGAAGAGCACTAAAGAAGACCCCGTGTGAGTGGCCCCAAGGAGGTAAGAAGAGTCGAACATAGAACCACACGTGTCTTGAGGCAAAGGTCCCTTGCCAACTTAGCTACCTCCTTGGAGTTCTTTCTCTCTCTCTCTCTCTCTCTCTCTTTCTCTCTCTCTCTCTTTCTCTCTCTTTCTCTCTCTCTATATATATACATCGTTGCATGTTTCTATGTTAATGGTTCTTAAGCCAATTCTTGGATCTGTCTTATTGTATTGATCATGTTTATATTATTGATGGCTGTGCAGGTCTATATTGTGTACATGGGTGCACTTTCTAAAGGTGAAGAATATTCACTTACATCTCAGCACCTTAGCATGCTAGAGGAAGTTCTTGAGGATAGGTAATTAGTTTTGTTCATCAGAAAACACTCTTCTTTCTTATTTATTACACTCCATCTGCAATTTTTTTAATTACATCTATGGATAATCAATTTATTTCAATTCTCAAATATGTTCTCTTTTACTCTTTAAATTTTTGAATAATTTTTTTTTCGCTAAAAGGTCTTGTATATTAAAAAGCCAAAGAAAAAACTGTACAAGGGACGGAAAAATAAGTGAAAGAAAACAAATTTAAAGGCATACAATCACAACCCTAGGACCCTCCTCCACCTTCGGCATTGCCATTAGCAGAAGGAGGAAACTAGGCAGTATAAGAAGAAAAAAACATAAGATTAATAAAATCTGAACCGCGATCTCCCCATCACATCATCCGATAAGAAATGATGTGCCTCTGGAGGCCACATAGCATTAGATGAAGACATCTCTTTCTTCGCTGCCGACTATGCCAGAAAATCTACTATCGGATAGGCTTCCCGGTAGCAATGAGTGATTTTCCAACTTATATCCCTGAGGTAGGAAATGAGAGCAGACCACTTCTGCCATACAAACCATGGGATTAGTCCCCCTTTGCACCATAATGACTACTGATATTGAATCACATTCAATCCATAAAGCTTCACACTTCTTCTCTCTCGCTCTATTGATTCCCTCCATCAAAGCATGGAATTCAGCTTGGAAGCTCATTGCTTTACCTAAAAGGGAGCTAAAAGATAAAACTACCTGAGCACTGCTATCTCTTACTACACCACCTGCTCCTGTATTCCCTGGATTCCCCAAAGACGAGCCATGACAGTTTAGTTTCGACCATCCTACCGTTGGAGGAAGCCAAAAAACTTCTCGCACTCCCTTGATCCTTCTTCTTTGCACCACTATATTCAGATTATTGCATCTTTCTGTATCTAGACGAGATTTACTTCTGTCCTATTTCCCTGGACCATGCCTTTTGACTTCCTCCATGATTGTAGAGAAAATTTGGCCATAAGATCGATGCATTCCCCTGAACCTCCTTGAGTTTCTCTCCATCCATATAAAGTAGGGAATAAGGATCAAACCCACCAACCATACCTGAGATATGTTAGTAGCGCTAGACCTTTGGGTCCACCATGTAACATGCTTTGGAAAATCTGTCCATTGATTCGGCCACGAAAACCTGAAAACCTCTGCAAAGGCACTCCAAATATAAGCAACCCCTTCACACTGCAAGAACAAGTGCAGGAAAGACTCCTCCAGTTGTAGCAAAGCTCACACCTGGAAGGCAGCGGCACTCCTTTACTTTTCACCATCTCGTCACAGGGCAGTTTTCTATGCATTAGCCTCCATCCAAACACCAATTGGTGAGGCAACAAACTAGTCCACCATACTACCTTAGCCCAGCCTACCTTTGGAGTATCCTTTCTCAGTTCCTCCCATACCGACCTTGAGGAAAAGGCACCTAGAGAGGAGAGAGACCAGCAACGTCTATCCCTTTGACCAAGCGGCAGGGGGAAACTACTGATTTCTTTGAATATGATACGTAAGAAATCCGATCGGCCTGGGAGAGACACCACTTACCCTCCCAAATGAAATCCACAACTTTACTTGTGTTATGGAAAAGAGAACAAGGGAGAGGAGAGAGCTCTGCAATTGAGAGCGGACCTAACCATCGGTCATGCCAAAAATATATATCTTCACCATTTCCCACCATCCAACGCTCAGCTTCAGAGACAAAGTGCCACATCTTGGCAATACCTTTTAACACAGAGGAGGATGTATACCCCTTCTTGAATAATTAGATTCAAAAAGCATCAACAAATGTAAAATGGGTCATGTTTGGTATTTTACAGTTGGCTATAATGAGACTGTTTCTATGATGATTTTCCTTGTTGTGGGAATGTTGACTTCATACAGTACGGGGCAACCCCTATATTGTAACAGTCATGTCTATGTCATAATGATCTTTTGTGTTATATGTAATAATATTTTTGTCTTATATATGTACCACATAAGATGATTATAATTCTATGTAACCACAATTGGTTGCATTGAAGGAAGCTAATACAAAATTTTCCAAATTCTTTCCAATGACATCACTCTCTTTGTGCAGTAATATAACTAACAACTTTGTGCGAAGCTATCAAAGAAGTTTTAATGGATTTGTAGTAAAACTCAATGAACAAGAGAGACAAAAGCTTGCCGGTTAGTAACTCAATATCTTTAATTTCTAAAATATGATTTCAGTTTTAAGACAACATATATGATCATAATGTCTTTGGTGTCATGTCAGGAAAGGAAGGTGTAGTATCTGTTTTCCCTAGTAGGACTCTCCAACTTCACACAACTAGGTCCTGGGACTTCATCGGTTTGTCCATGGCTGTGAAAAGAATACCCAAGGTTGAGAGTGATGTGATTGTTGGTGTTATTGACAGTGGAATATGGCCAGAATCTGAAAGTTTTAGTGATGAAGGATTTGGCCCTCCTCCTAAGAAATGGAAGGGTGTTTGTAAAGGTGGCAATAATTTTACATGCAACAAGTAATTCTCTTGGCTTGATATCATTTCTATTAGTTCCATTTATATGATATGCAGTGTGTGATAGATTAATCTCCACAATTATCCATGAATCTTTTACAGCAAGATCATTGGTGCGAGATTTTATTCTAAGGAAAGTTCAGTGAGGGATACAGATGGACATGGGACACATACTGCCTCCACCATTGCCGGTAACTTAGTATCTAATGCGAGCTTTTATGGAATAGCCCAAGGGAATGCACGGGGAGGTGTACCATCAGCAAGGATTGCAGCTTACAATGTTTGCGATTAAGATGGTTGCCTTGGAAGTGATATCCTTGCTGCTTTTGATGATGCCATTGCGGATGGAGTAGATATCATCTCGATCTCGGTTGGAGGGTCTACTTTCTATGACTTTGATGAATCGTCCATACCAATCGGGGCATTCCATGCTATGTAGAAAGGCATCCTCACATCATAGTCTGCCGGAAATAGTGGGCCAGATACGCAAACAGTCGTAAGCGTTGCACCTTGGATACTATCTGTCGCGGCAAGCACTACAGACCGCCATATCATTGATAAGGTTGTCCTAGGAGATGGAAAGGTCCTTTAGGTAAGACGCATTATGCAGTCTTGAGTAATCTTTTGTTTGTTGCTTTGATGGTAACTGGGGAGGGGGAAGAAGATTGTCTTACTTAGGGTACTAGCAACAACTGAACTAATTTTTCTTTAATTCCTAGAAATTAATCTCAGTGAATTATAGTGGATTTTTTTTTGAAATTAAGGCTCCGTTTGGTATGAATTCTTGGAATGCATTATCGACCAAATATGCATATCAAGCATAGCACAAGAAAATTGGTTTCAGAAAAAAAAAATTAAAGTGATTTGTTGCCCTATTATGCAGATTTTTTATTCACTTCAGCTATTGTGAATTGGAATCATGCTTGAGAAATAACCTCCCTCGGCTTTACTAAGCTAGTGGTTCATAGATGGCAGCAGAAACTGCATTGTCTCCAAGTTCATAAGGCCATCAATTAAGTACTCTTTTTTCAATTTCAGGGTAATTCCATAAATTCTTTTACTTTGAATGGAACAAACCATCCATTGGTATATAGAAAAGAAGTAATTGCATCAGCAGAAGAAGATTGTGATGAACAAGCGGCTCAGTAAGGAAGTCCCCCCTTCGTTAACTACTAGCTTCTTCCATCTTCTTAGCTAGATGACATATTACGAGTGAAGATAATTGCCTTTTGTGTTTCAGACTTTGTTACGAACGCTGCTTAGATAGTGGTTTGTTGAAGGGAAAGATTTTGCTGTGTGATCAGTTAAGTATGGGAGAAGCAGCAAAGAAAACTGGTGCTTTAGGGGTACTAATGTCAGAGGATAAATATTTTGACTATTCTTCTCCATATCCTTTACCTGCAACACAAATAAAAACCCAAGCTGTAGAGCAGATCAAGTCGTACATGAATTCCACAAAGTAAGTTTTTTTTGCTAAAATTTCATTGTATTAAAAGAAGGGGAAAAAGAATATACGAAGACAATAACATATTTGGAATCTGGAAAATTCTACTCCACCTTCGGCATTGCCATCAGCAGAGAAAGAACTCACACCAGAAACCAAATCACAAAAATTGGAAATAAAAAACAAAATACATTAAAAGAAGCGGTATCTAGGCCGAGATTGACCATCCACTTCCAACTCTATAGCAATTCGCACAGGCCAGGATTGGATAGGAGAAGAAACTTCGAATTTTGCTGCTGTTTTTGTCAAGAAATCAGCCACAGGATTTGCTTCCCGCATACAGTGAGTGATTTTCTAGGTAAGAGAATTCAAATAGGAGGTTAAGCTCATCCACCTCTGAAGACAAACCCAAGGGATTCTTCCCTTAGCTATAAGAAAAACTACAGCTACTGAGTCACACTCAATCCACAAATGAGTAATACCCATATCTCTTGCAAATTCCAGTCCAGTAATAACAGCTATCATCTCGGCTTCAAAATTTGTGTGGACACCAAGAAAAGTTCTGAAAGACTGTAATATTTCTGAATTTTCATTCCGAAATACTCCACCCGCACCTGCTTTTCCTGGATTTCCCAAAGAGCAACCATCTGAGTTTAGCTTCACCCATCCCCTTTGGGGAGGACACCAAAAAATTTCCATTACCTCTCTTGGTTTGTATCGCACCCTAGAGATCCCCAATCTTTTGGCACACAGTAAGGAGCTAAATGAGAGAGGGGACCCTGTAGCAGCAGTCATCTGGAGGCTGATTTCACTTTTAATCATAGCAAAACAGTGTCTAGATGATTTGGAGACCCCCTCAAAAATTCTTGCATTCCTTTCCTGCCATATGACACTAGGAACCAGAGAGAAACCAGTAATCCACACCTTTTTAAAATGGAGATTCTTTGCTGTTTGTTTCCACCATGCAATAAAAGAAAGCATGTCCATATAAGGTTTCCATTGCACATCGAAGCCTTCACAGAAAGCTCTCCACAAACTACGAGAAAATTCACAGTTATAAAATAAGTGAGACATTGATTCTTCATCTTTACCACACAAGCTGCACCGGGAAGCCATTTGCACTCCACGATGAGACACATTTTCATCTGTTGGTAATCTATTTTGAACTAACCGCCAAGCAAAAACAGCTTGTCTTGGTTGGTTAGATGAGTTCCATATAAGAGAAAACCAACTCACTTTCTGATATTTTTCTCTATTTTCTTCCCAGGCAGATTTAATAGAGAAGATACCTGAAGAGGTCAATCGCCAAAGACATAGGTCGTTCACACCTTGGATGTGAATACGTTTAGCTTTCTCCCAAATTTCAGCAAGTAAAACCGACTCCACATGAGGGAGGTCCCAGGCGGCTTGGCATATGAAATCAGAAACTTTTCCTTTTAAATCTGAGAAAAAAACAGGGTCCAAGTTTGTCTTCTCAGCGATAGATTGATTGTCAATCCATCTATCTAACCAAAAATCAATTTTTTTTCCATTTCCCAGAATCCATTGCTCGTTCTTCGCGACGAAACTCCAAACTCTTTTCAAACCCGGCCATATAGATGAAGACTTATATCCCCTTCGCAGTGACCCATCTTCCTTGATAAAACGTTCCCTGAAGAATCTGCTCAGAAGAGAATCCCCATGTTTGATTTGCCAAGCCAGTTTACATAAACAAACAAAATTCACTTCTCTCATCCTTCTAATTCCCAGACCCCCTTCCTTTTTAGGCTTGCACACCCCTTCCCATTTCATAACAATCTTCTTTGCCACTTCCATATCACCTGACCAAATAAAATTTCTCATCCACCGTTCCACCACCTTAATAGTTTCATCCGGCCACCAGTACACAGAGAAATTGTGTATGGGAATACCAGAAATAACTGACTTAACCAATTCAATTCTCCCAGCCATAGAAAGAATTTTGCCCTTCCACCCTGCCAACCGACCCTTTATCTTATCCAGAAGAGGAAGCAAATGACTATTCTTCACTCTGCCTTTAAAAATCTCCACCCCCAAATATTTTGTAGGGAGATCAGCCGCGGCAATGCCCAGAAAATCACTAATAAAATGACTTCTATGAGGGGCAATCTTCCCAAAAAATATTTTACTTTTTTCCAAGTTTATTTTCTGCCCTGAAAAAGACTGATACTTGGATAAAAACTCATGAAGATGCTTCACGTACCTAGCTGATCCATTCATAAAGATGAAAATATCATCTGCAAAAAGTAAATGGGAAGGAGTAATTGCTCCTCTGGGGCCTGGGAGAGCTTTCATCTTCCTTTCCAGAATCAAGTTCTTCAGCCCCCTACAAAGAACTTCCTCTACCAGAATAAAAAGGATTGGGGAAATAGGGTCTCCTTGCCTGAGACCACGCTCCACACCAAAAAAACCCACTGGACCTCCATTTAGCAAAATTGAAATCCTTGTTGAGAGCAGCATCTGGTGAATTTTGTTGATCCAATTGGGAGAGAAACCAAATTTCTTCAAGGTTGCAAAGAGGAATTCCCAAGACAGAGAATCATAGGCTTTCTGCACATCTAGCTTTAGACCCATACCTCCACCTCGAACAGATGAGTGCATCAGGTTTGCCAACTCTGAAGCAAGGCTTATATTTTCTGAAATAATTTTACCCCTCTGGAAGGCACCTTGTTCTTCTGAGATTAATCTTGGGAGAAAGAGAGATAACCTGGAAGCAGCAATTTTGGACAAAACTTTGCAGAAAAAGTTTCCCATACATATGGGACGAAACTTATCCAAAGAAGAAGCACCTTCAGCTTTAGGGATAAGGGTTAGGAAACAATTATTTACCCCCTTAGGAATTTTCCCTACTAAAAAGAAAGAGAAAACAGCCCTACAGAAATCATTTTCCACAATATCCCAACAACTTCTGAAAAACTGACCTGGAAAGCCGTCAGGACCCGGAGAACTGTCCGCATCGAGATCCCATATCGCCATCTTTATTTCTTCCCTTGAGGGAACAGCATCCAAGAAAGCATTGTCTTCATTAGAAATGAGAGTCGGAATCTGGTCCAGTAACTCATAGTGTGGTTCTACAGGATTTTCAGAGTGAAAATTCTTGTAAAAATCCACAATATAGTTGGCCAACGCTAATTGATCAGAAATCCAAGAACCATCTTCACGACGTAACATACTAATCTGATTTCTTGATCTTCTAATCTTCACTGAAAGATGGAAAAATTTTGTGTTCCGATCGCCTTCTTTCAACCAACGTAATTTAGCCTTCTCAGACCACAGTTTTTCTTGCATCTTACTAGCATTTAAAAGGGCTGTTTTTGCATCCACTTCTTCATTAAAGAGGGCATCCGACATTCCTGAAACCTCAATAGTATCCTGCACTCTTTTTAGCTCTGAAGTAGCTTTTTTCACTTCCTCATTTAGATTAGGAAATCTTTCTTTTGCCCAAGCTTTTAGCACCCCTTTAACCACCTTCAATTTCTGCGCCAAGATATAAATGGGGCAGCCACTCATCTGTTGAGACCAGGCTTGCTTCACCACCAACTGAAAGCTATCATCTTCCATCCAAAAATTATGAAATCGAAACGGAATGTTGCTAGGCTTTTGGATCATGTTTGAATGGATCAAGATGGGAGTGTGATCAGATGCAGTGCAGGTTATAACTCTCTGAGAAATATTTTTGAATTCATCAATCCATAACTCATTATGAAAGCTTCTATCCAGAACAGCCATGACATTACCCCTTCTACGATTATTTGACCAAGTATACTTTTTACCCTGTGAAGAGGTAGAAATAAGCATACAAGAATCCACCATTGCTTGGAACTCTGCTGCCGATCCAACATTAAAATTCCCCGGGCCTTTTTTCTCATTAGAGAACAACGTCGCATTAAAATCACCAACAATAAGCAAAGGGAGAGAAGCTGCTGAAACAGCTGCCAATTCCGACCACAAATCTCTACGCTCAATTTTAAAACAACTAGCATAAATAAAGGACAAAAGCAGTTTTTTCCCTTGCCAGTCGACCTCAATAGAGAGCTGTTGAGCCGACATTGAGGCAATGGAAGGGTGACTCAGACCATGTTTCCAAATTATCCACAGGTTAGAACACCTTTCATGGCGGATATTATGGATAAACTCTGCCGAATATCCCAATTTATTAAAAAATAAAACAGGGAATTTACTCACCTGAACCATTGGTTCAGCCAAACACAGAATATCTGGATAATACTCTGAAATAAGAGATTGTAAAAATCTCTTACCAGCCTCCTTCTTCACACCACGAATATTCCAGAAAAGAACACGCATGATCAAACTGTTGAGTCCGCGATCTTGTCAGATATAGATGTCTGACCTCCTCCTTTTTTCTTCTTCCCCTTTTTTTCTCCCACTGTTTTGCCCTGCTCACCCAGCAAAACAGCTCTATCCACTGCCTGAGCGCCCATCACAGACATCTCCCTTCTACTAATTGTAGAGGTAGGGGCCGGACCACACCCAGAGGAAAAAATCCGACCACCCCTGCTCGTCAGGCCGCCCCGACTGGATCCCTGAATCAGTCCCGTTTTCTTTGTGCGCGATGACATTCTCACAGGACCCTGCGACACCCTCGCCAAAGAGACTTCCTGCTGAAAAGTATCCACCGTATCATAGACTGGGGAAGATCGGACCTGATACGGTCCATTCTCTTTTGAACCAGAATTCTGGTCTGAATCAGATTCTAATTCTGATTCAGAATCAGAATCAGACCCCTCCACATCATCACTAGAGTCCTTCTCTGACTCAACTCTCTCCTGCGCTAATCCCACATTTTCCAAAATTGGGAGATTTGTATTAGCCGGATTCAAATTAATTTGAATCACACCTTCTTCTATATTTGGAAGTTGAGAAGAGATTTTATTATGAGATTGTCCAGCAGAGCCGTTTCCCTCTTCAATAGGTAACTCCCCTTTATTTTTCAAAATCTGATTTTGGAGAGGCAGATTTGAAAATTTTCTTTCCAAAGAAGATCCAGAGATACCCAACGAGTCCCCCTTGTCCGAGTCAACTCCGTCTTCCTCGTATACCGCACCTGGTACCCTTACATTGTCACGAGCACTCTGCTTCTCATCCTCCATCTTTTTGAGTCGACAATTATTTACTTGATGACCCATCCGCTTACAGAAACCACATTTTGCACAAATATCTTCATATATTACTCGCTGACGAAAACCAAAAATTTTAGTAGTACCTGGTTCAAATCTCTCTACCTGAACCTCCTCAACCCGAGTAGCAGCTTCCGAGCAATCAACTTCAACCAGCACTCGGGCAAAATATCCCAAAATTCCTTGTCTAGTATGATTATCCAGGGTAACTGGACGTCCCACCGCCTTCGCAATGGAGAGAAGTACATTATCATGCCAATATTCCAAGGGAAGGTCTGGGAAACGAACCCACACGAGTTTCGTGAAGGAATTTTTCTCATGGATGTTAAAATCCGGTCTCCAGTGTTGAAGCCGAATTAACTGTCCACGCACACGCAAAGGGGTTCTTCTCCAAATAACCGCCTTATCACCCTCACATCGAAATTGAAAAATGACATAACCTTTTCCCAGAGGGTGCATCACAACTCCTTGGCTCAATTTCCAGTTATCTCTTGCCTCTTGACGTAAATCATCCAAAGATAAAAGACGAAAATTTACACGGCCTATTAGAGCAAACCTGAAATTCTGTCTCTTTGCTTCATAATCCTTCTTCACAATCATTCTGTCTCTTTGCTTCATAATCATTCACAATGACCATTGAACTTCAAATGACCAATATATTGGTAGTTGTTTCATGAAGCTGAAGGAACTGAGAATGAATTCAATGTTCATTTAGGACTATTTTCTAATAATGTTATACTCTTTCAAACTTTTTATACTAATTTTATACTCTTTCAAACTTTTTAATCTACAGAAACCCTACAGCAAACATCTTGAAGAGTGAGGCAGAAAATGATTCATCTGCCCCAACTGTTGCTTCATTCTCTTCCCGTGGACCAAATGGAGTTACACTAGATATTCTCAAGGTCTCTCTCTCTCCACCCCAAAACAAATATATATATATATATATATATATTCCCTTCATTCATTTTGTCAGTCTTTCTTATCAATGGTCTTCTCAAAAAATATTACAGCTAGATATAAGCGCCCCAGGGGTAAATATCTTGGCCGCATTTTCACCTTTAGGTTCACCGTCAGGTACTCTTATTGATGAAAGGAAAGCGAAGTTCAGTATATTATCTAGGACCTCGATGGCGTGCCCTCATGCTACTGCTGCTGCCGCTTATGTTAAATCTTTTCATCACAATTGGTCACCTTCTGCCATCAAATCTGCACTCATGACCACTGGTAATACCCTCCTTCAATCTATTTATGCTTGTAAAATTATTTGTTTTCATTTTGATCTAATCTTATTTTCTTTTTCAATTTATAGCTTGGCCAATGAATGCCACTAGGAACCCGGATGCTCAATTTGCTTACGGTGCTGGCCATATCAATCCAGTGAAAGCTCTAAATCCCGGTCTGGTATACGAAATCTTAAATGATGACTACATCAAATTCCTCTGCAATATAGGCTGGGATACCAAGAGGGTTAGAATTATATCAGGAGATAACAGCAGTTGTCCCCAAGGCACTAAAGGAACGCCGTTAGATCTCAATTATCAATCAATGACAGCTTATGTTCAACAAAAAGATAAGCCTTTTGCAATTAATTTTACAAGGACAGTTAAGAATGTTGGTTCAGTCATCATCACTTCCCATTCTAACATTACAATCAGTGCTGACCCTAGTGTTCTTTCTTTCAAATCATTGAACGAGGATAAATCATTTGTAGTCACTGTTTCTGGAAGTAAATTGGACCCAAAGACGTCTGTGGCATCTGCATCACTGGAGTGGTCCGATGGCACTCATACTGTGAGAAGTGCGATTGTTGTGCACTTTGCTTCTATATAATTATTCGTATCAAGTTCTAATTCATGACAGAAGCATGTAAATCAGTTCAGATGAAAAGTAGAATATGCTTGGATAATAAGGCAGCGTTTGGTTTGCATTCTCAGAATGCATTCTAAACCTATAATGAGAATGCTGTTTGTAACACCTTTAAGTTCAAATGCATTTTTTATTTTAAAATGGAAATTGTGTTTGGCATGGTATTTATATTCATATCTTTGAAAATGCATTCTTCGCCTTTTTGGCCTATTATTATTATTGGTAAACTCATTATTCTTTTTACTTACGACTTCTTCTCTAATCTTTAATTTGTCCATCCAACCTAACCTAATAACTCAATGCCCTATGTGAAAATGGGATTCAATCCTTAGGATTTAGCAACATGCAACTATTTCCAAAATCTATATAATTTCTCAGTTAGGAAAACACATTTTAATTGATTTATTTTATTTTATTTTATTTTATTTTGATTTTTTTGAAAAATCTGAATTTGAATTACCTGCAAGCTGCCATTTATATTTTACCATGAAAAAATAAAACGATATTATAATGTCAATGATTAAATGGGTCTTCATCTCAACAAAGCCTTCAATTTTTATCATTGAAAAGGAAATCATTGAAAAACTACAAGGGGGAGGAAGGCCGAGAAGTTAGAATTTTATTACAGATCCATTCAATTCTAATGTTGGTACCTAACTGGTGCTCCACCACCACTTGTTTACGACATTGTTTCACAAGATTAAAAATTACAAAACATCTACTCGAATATTTCAAATTCAACAATAAAAAAAAAGAAATCTCCCATGGTCAGGTACTTTGATTCTCCTTAAATTGATTCACCACCTCCACATATTTAGTTCAAATGATGACGTCTATGGATCCTAATCACCATGCCTACAATAAATCATAATATTTATATTTAAATTCATTAAAGGACAAAAAAAAAACAACTCATAAAAACATGGGTCCCCATCAATTTGTTGCATCTTGTTCCATCGTATCGGCAATATTTTGTCTAACTTGTCCCCAAGCACGTTGTCGCTAGGTAGCAATTGAGGACGGAAAACCATAGCCCTCTGTATTTTCCTCATTGTCATGGTCATTATCAATAATAATTGAGTCTTCACAACATACTTTTTAAACAACCAATCATTTGCTTGTTGTTTCTTGATAAAATTTTGTATGACTACACAAGCAATTCAATTTCAACTTGTTTCTTAAACTGATATGGAAGCATCGTCTTGGGATTGGGAAAGCTTATCTTCAAGACACCAAAACATCTCTCAATTACTCTTTTTCGAATCCTGCAATTAGCTCATCGATCTCCAAGTCATTGGCGATGTAAATCAAGCCAATGCTAGGTTCACTTGGAGGTTTAGCTCTTGGGACGTGCCTTCCTATTTTGATATCTACGACCAAGGCTGAAGTTACTAAGGTTGTTTGTTTCAATTGTTGCAATGCCTTTAGGATCAGTTATTTATGTACTACTGGAGGGAGGTCAGGTCATCTCATTGCATGAGGAAATGGTCCATGGATATGTCTAGGTCACTACCCATCATGGGAAAAAGCATTGACTTAATGTTCGATACTTGTTCACAAATATTTTCGATTCGAAGAAGGTAAACTACCTTCGAATTCTCACAATTTTAAATGATCCTGTGGATTTCATCTTTGAGGCATTGGTTGTCAACCTTCAATGCATTTTGTTCCTCGACATGTGCAATGAACTCTTGTCTATTGCAAGGGTTATAGTATGCATTAATCTTGAAAAGAATATCTTCAAAATCTCTAGTATTGTCTTCCTTTTCCAGCTCCAGAGTGCTTTTGTCATTAGTGGGGACTTATTTGTCCGCTTTGGTGTTGTTACCGATGTTCACTATGCATACATCCTCAGATAAGAGTTATCCTATCACAAAAGTGGCGACGGCTAAGGCAATCTCCTTGGTCCATTCCGCAAGAGGTGGGTCACTCTGTTTTTCAATGGGGGTGATGTTATTCTTTATTTTTTTATCATCCTCCTTGTCATCTTCGAGATAATTCACAAAGTTGGAATTTCCATCATGTGTTGGATGTGGCCTCATCACCATATTAGGCTGTGACTTGGTACGAACCGTGAATTACCCTTTATCTAATAGGTCTTGGATTATGTCAGAGCATGTAGTAATTGTCTGTTGAATGCTCTTTTTGTCCATGGTAGTCGCATGGTAGTTCTTTGTTGTACCATTTAGAATGGGGATCAAGTAATGGTTGCGAAGGGAGTTGGGTAAGGCCTCGGCCTGGAGTTTTTGGTACACTGTTGTAGTGGCATACCGAAATCAATTAATTGCCTCTTGAGTTTGTTAGAAGTGTTCCCTTTCAAGACTAAAGGGTGCAGATCTGGTTCAGTTGGGAACTACCGCATTGAGTTCCCCACTTGTTGCCACCCTTGGGTTGAAATGGTTTCTACCATTGTTTGATTGGTATTGTATCTTGGAAAACGGGTAAGTTTTCCTCAATTATGGCATCCTCTACTAGAGATCTGAGTTTGGACATTGCCATAAAAGTAGCAAATGTCTGTACGAACATGTAGTTCTTGTAATCTGCAAAGAAGAACTTGACCACAATTTGGACTTGTTCTTTCTCTGTTGAGCGATCCCACATTAGAGCAGTCTTAACCCTAAACCTTGTTAGGAAGGAGCTAAAGCCCTCGTTGACTATTTGTCTTGTTGTTTTCAGAACACTTTTGGTCATTTCCATCTCAATATTGTAGGATTTTCGATTGTTAAAGGCCCTTTTGATGTTATCCCATGTACGGGTGTAAGAACTATTAAAAGACATAAGGCAGTATAAAGTTGTCCCAGCTAAGGAGAATTAAAAGGCTTAAGTTGTTCACCAGAGAATCGTTTCACTTTAAGCTGGGTAATGAAGGCCTACAAATGAGCCTTGGGATCTCCTGATACGATTCAAAGTGATAAAGATGCATATGACACCTCATCAGATGACATGGCTCTTGGGACCCATCCAATCACATCAGCACAATGTTTCTAAAGGCAAAGAAATGCTCATCAATTTGGCATGATCTTGTGTAGGAGACCAGACCACGTGAAGTCTGTGAATTCTGTTAGGGGAATTATCTCTTTTTGTTAATTGATTAGTTAGTGGCTATATAAGGTGGGGAAGAAGGGTGTATGAGATATGAAATGAATATAATCTTCTCTGTTCTCATCTCTTCTATAGGAGGAAAGCTACCCTCAAAGCTAGCTAACGTTCTGTTCTTCTTTGGTTCATAACATTGGTGCTTTCATTGAGAGATATACGATGGACGACGGAACTCGCCTCCATCAACTGGATGAATCTATTAAGCTTTTGACTCAGACAATGGCAGCGCGTGGCAAACGTCTAGATTCCCTTCAAGCCACCATGTCCAACCAGCAGCGGTCCCTTTCCGAGCTCATTCGTCTCCTCACGGCCATGGATGGCCGGCTGGAGCAAGTCCTGGGGTTAACAGTACCTCAACCTGATCAGCGCCCAAGTGACTTCAATACATCGTCAATGCCTCTACCCATTCCGCCTAACCCCATCTAGCTCCGCACCATTCTGCTTGATTTTCCTAGTTTTGATGGTATAGATCCGATCGGATGGATTTTCCAGGCAGAGAACTTCTTTGATTACCATGGAACCGCTGACGAGCGACGCTTATTGATCTCCTCATTTCACATGGATGGCCCAACATTGCAGTGGTACCAATGGAGATGTCATTCAAAGAGGTTTAGCAATTGGACGGATTTCACCAGAGCTTTGGAGCTCCGTTTTGGCTCTTCAAAATCTGTGGATCCACAAGGAACTTTGGTGAAAATTACAGAGATATCCTCTGTCTCTGCCTCTTCCCTTGCTAGCTGCTTCATCGCCGATCTCTGTTTTGATGTTCCAAGTGAAGTGCGAGCAGACCAACCCAGTTCCATGCTGTAAGCCATCAGACTTGCGCAAACCCAAGAAGCTAAGCATAATGAAGTTCAATGCCTTTTACCGCATCTACTGAGTCTTCGACCATCACTACTACCTTCTCCGCTGACTCCTTCGAGCTATGTAACTCCACCAGTGGCCTTACACATTCCGAGCAAGCGGCTCACCCCTACAGAGATGCCGCTCCATCGCAAGAAAGAGCTAACTGCAACAAGGATACGAAATTCGAACTGGGTCATCACTGCAAGATTAGACAACTCTTCCTGCTCGTGTATGATAATACAACAGACGATGGAGAACCGTCCGACCATAGAAAACAACTTGACGATGGTGTTCGAGTGACGGTCAACTCCGAGGTGCCTACCGAGATTTCTTATAACAATCTAGCGGAATGGATTTTCCCTCCCACTCTGCGATTTTCAGATGCCATGGTGGGCTTACCAATACAGTTCTGGGTTAATGTTAGCAATGCCCAAAATTCCATCCAAAGTGGAATAGCTCAACACTTACAAGCTATGGAGGCTAAGCCCAACCTCACTGTCTTAAACGGGAATGACAACCTCAGCATGGGTAAAGGTTTACAAGGGAAGGAGAGAGAGACAGAGAAAGAATTTTATATTGAATTGGTTATTTCAATTTTGTCTCTAGTAATGAGGGGCTTGCCAAGGCATGTGCAACCATGGAATTCAGATACGATCACCACCGGAAACGGATACAACAGTGAATCGCCATTGCCTGCGGGGGTATACGCTGAAGTGACTTCTGATTTCAAGGATGATGAAATCCTCCTCCTCCGCAGCGTTGAACTTGCCGACACCATTGAAATTGAGTCTGACCCAAGAAGTGCGTACCACGCATCGATGTCGTGGTCATGGATGTTGGGATGAAGTGCTCATATCATTCCGTTCTCTCTCGAGTTGAAAACTGAGGCGGTCACAAAGGCAAGGCAATTCTCGCATTAGCTCTCATGGGGCTATGCTCAATTTCCCAAGGGTGGTGCCAAGACCTCAAAGTTGAACATGCCCATCATTCAAAGCCTAGTGCGCAAAAACACCATCTCCGGGTTAAGGTCCACCAAGCCCACATATAATCAATTCAGTTCTCTAAAGGGTTTTTTGGGCCTTACGCATTGCTTGGTTTACTGTTATGCCCACATTGTTGTGCCGTTAACTGATTTCTTAAAGGAGGGCACCTTCTCATGGTCGACTCCTCCACAAAATGCATTTGAAGAACTACAAAAGGCGCCTATTCTTTGTCAATTAATTCCCCACTCGAACCTTGAGGACAAGGTTCTTCAAGAAGCGGTGGGTAATGATACGATTCAAAGTGATAAAGATGCGTATGACACCTCATCAGATGACAGGGCTCTTGGGACCCATCCAATCGCATCAGCACAATGTTTCCAAAGGCAAAGAAATGCTCATCAATTTGGCATGATCTTGTTGAAATGCAACCCTAAAACGATGCAGAAGATAATGGAAAAACAAAACAAACAATGCACACGGATTTTACGAGGTTCGACAAAGTTGCCTACGTCCCCGATGAGATGAGATCCTGCTTCACTATCAATGGAGAATAGGGTTACAGCGCTCGTCCTCACACCTCTCAGTATTGCTTGCATTACAGAGAAAGAATAGGGGCCACCGTCTTGCCTGTCTAGGTGCTGCACCAGTACTCCTTGGATTAAACTGCGATGGAATACAAGACATCATACACCAACAGATCTTGTGTAGGAGACCAGACTATGTGAAGTCTGTGAATTCTGTTAGGGGAATTATCTCTTTTTGTTAATTGATTAGTTAGTGGCTATATAAGGTGGGGAAAAAGGGTGTATGAGATATGAAATGAATATAATCTTCTCTGTTCTCATCTCTTCTCTAGGAGGAAAGCTACCCTCGAAGCTAACTAACGTTCTGTTCTTATTTGGTTCATAACATCTCCCGAACTGGTGAATTTTTCAGATTTCCACATGAATCCCGGGGGTAGGCTAACACTTGGGAAGAAGTTAGATCCTTCAGTGTCGGCAATTTATTCCTCAATGGACTTGATGCCTCTAATGGCTATCAAGTCATTCCACTTTTTTTTTGGAGTATTCTTTCTTTAATCGTTTCTTCCCCAAGATTGGGTGGTCAGTCAGTGTTGACAAATGTGTCTTATCTAGATACTTCTGGAGAAAAACACACATCATCTTCTAGAAGGAGGGAGGATTGGATGGAGCATGAGTCTGGCTTCGAAGATAGGGTTTTGGGGGGCTGAGCAAGACCCTGGTGGTGGAATCCCACCGGATAGAGGGCGACAGCTCCTTCTAACGGATTTTTGGAAGCTAACAAAGGAGATCATCCTTGGATCCGGTGATGGCTGGTAATGGAGATTTTATGAAGAAGGCATTGGAATCCAAAAGGGGGGAGAGTAGGGGGGAGAGTAGGGAGGAGAGAGGTGATAGGGGATAGGAGAATACGTTTGATAGGGTGCGAAGAGGACCTTCTCCTTGGTGGTTGTGAATCCTCTTCCTGATGTGGACCAACTACTAGAACCAATCCATGCTGGTGCGTGCATGAAGATTGTGATCCCACAAGATGCGTATGAGGAGAGATTGGGTAGATTCAAGTTTTTCCTGATAGTGAGAACGAATTTTAGATTCATCTCCATGGATGATGTTCGCAAGGATGTTGTTAACTCGTGGAATCTGAAAGGGCATGTGCAAATGGCACCTATGGGGAAGGGATTCATCCTTTTCCAATTTGAAATTGAAAGTGAAATGGTGGCAATTTGGAGAAGAAATATAATTAAGGTGGGAGGACAGATGATTATGTTCCAATGCTGGAAACAGGATTTTGATGTTCATGCAAAGAATACTCCAACAAAGCTTGTGTGGATTTGGTTTCCAGATCTTCCTCTTGAGTACTGGCACGAGAAGATCTTATTATCTATGGCCAAGGGAGCAGGTAGGCCTGTAGCCTTGGATAGACGTACAAGATCGGCGGCAATGGCCAGTTGCACGAGAGAGCAGGTGGAAGTGGAAGTTTTGGCCAAAAAGGTGGAAGAATTGCAGGTGGAAAGGAGACAACCAGGGACGGGAGAGGTGTTCTGATTCAAACAATTCATAATCTATGAAGACGGGATGAGCAGGTGCGATTTTTGTAAAACGTTTGGTCACTCCATTCAAGAATGTAGGGAGAAGAAGGAAGTTGATGACAGAGGGAAGGATCAGGGTGTAGATGGGATTCCTGGGGTGATGTTCATGGATGAAGGTGGTGGTCATGGCTGGAGGTTGCGTAATCCTGGTGGTGGAGCGGCTGTAACAGCACATGCCTATCTTTCTTACCATCCATATCACATGTGATATGAATCTCTATTGTATATTGAATCCATGTCATATGTGATATGGATCTTTCTCACAATAGACACTTTCCTATTGCAGACATTGGCGGCTGGGCAGTAGGAGCCACAGGAACAGTGGCATAGGTGGTAGGGGTGAGGTCGGCCATTCTAGTAAGGAGGAAAAGAGAAGACTAGGCTTTAGAGGAAGGCGTTGGCCAGTAATGGCTCTAATACCATGACAATAAGTAATGTTTTGCCTTAATTAATGTGTTTGAGAACATTACAATATATAGGAATCCTGTGTAACCCTAGTCATGCGAATATACAAGGAAAGAAATCAATCCTAATCAACTTCTATGTAGAGACCATTACATAATGGTAAGTGTCCATTAAGAGTCCAGCTGCAATAGGAAAGTGTCTATTGTGAGAAAGATCCATATCACACGTGATATGGAATTGATATACAACAGAGATCCATGTCACATGTGATACGGATGGTAAGAAAGATATGCAAGTGCTGTTAGGCTGAGATGTAGGTTGTCTTATTAGGAAGGAACTCTTACCTTTCGAAGGGGGATCCTGTTGCTTTAACGGATCCTTCTTTGAAGGAGAATATCCCCACATCTAAGGAAGGTAGGAATGATATAGGGAATATTGTGGTTGTCCTTCATTTAGAGAAGGAACTAGAGGTGGAGATGAATAAGGTAACTATGGATGGCCACAATCAATGGAGTGAAGACTCAGATATGGAGTGACCCACTGGAGCAGGCACTAATCTGGACAATGGGTTGGATCATGGCAACTTATCCGCTATTAGAGAAGAAATTGGGGGCATGAAGAATGGTCAAGAGGTGTTTGACAAAGAGGAGGTCTGTGAGCAGAGAAGTGGTCGACAAGAGGACTCTTCTGGGGTTGATGGATCAGGTAGGAGAAGTGGGGGCCTTGCACTCTACTAAAAAAAGGGACGTAGTGTTGGTAGAGGACGTGGTGGAGGTGGCGGGTGGACTGCTATGCAGGTGGGAGAGAATTATTCATCCAGGTGCTCTCTTCAACTTCAAGAGGGGGCTGTGGTAGTTTACCATCATGATGTGGCCTGTGTGGATAGGGCTGCATGTGAGAAAGAAAGCTCTGATATGGAGGTTAGGAGACAACAGAAGAGGAAGTATGTGGCAAATTCTGAGCAGGCTTCACGCAAGTTTGATCGAATTGCTCTAGCCAGAAAGTGATTGATGAAGGTTCTTTTTTGGAACATGAGAGAGATGAAGAAGAAGGCAGCTAGGCTGGCCTTAGGGAATAATTTGAGGTAGAATACTCGAGATTTCCTGCATATTGTGGAGCCTATGGTGGAGGTGGCTGACTTTCCAAAGCTATTCTTTAGTAAGAAAGGGTTCAAAGTGGTTTTTATTCACAATGAAAGACCTGATAAAGTCCCCAATCTTTGGGTTCAGTGGAGGTACAAAACTAGAAAACTGATTATTATTTCAGTCTCGGATCAACATATCACGATTGGGTGTCTTGGAATCAGGAAAACTTTGTGTTTGTTAGTAGTTCATGCAAAGTGTTTTCATGTTGCAAGAAGGGAGCTATAGTTGAACTTGGCCGCATCTTGTCCTAATCCGACTATTCCATGGATGGTAATTGATGATTTCAATGCTAATCTTCAATCGCATGAAAAGAGAGGCCAAGGGGTGTTCAATATGGGATCAGTTGCAGACTTTGGTGCAATGGTTGATGCTCATCCAGATCACCTCTCAGGGGAGGAAATTTAACTGGACGAATAATAGGAGACGTGGTAATGTGGTAGTAGTGCTGGATATGAGTTTTTATAAAGATTCCTGGATTTCTGTATTTCATGATTGTTATCAAAAGGTAATGGCCACTGTGGCGTTGGATCATTACCCCTTATTGGTGGTACTGGAGGCCTCTCATAGACCTAAGAATTGTCCTTTTCGGTTTCAAAGGTTTTGGACTGAACATGAGACTTTTCTTAACGTTGTGAAAAGGCTCTTGGGGTGAATGGATTCGTGGGTCTCCCATTTATGTGCTCACTCATAAATTAAAAAGGTTGAAAAGCATTGTTAAATGTTGGCAAGGTATACTTTTCTAACATTAATTTGGAGCTGGAGGTGGCGAGGAAGCGTATGGAGGAAGTGCAGCTGGATATTGAGAGAGATGGGATGGATGACCTGAATTTTGCAAGAGAGGCAGATGCTAAAAAAAAAAAAATACCTGAAAGTTCTTGAGAACTATGAAAAACTTTGGGCTGAGAAGTCTCGTATGCGATGAAGGTTGCAAGGCGATAGATGTTCCAAGTTCATTCATATCTCTGCAAAGATGTGAAGGTTGAAAGACTAGTTTTGAATTTCGAAGAGTGATGATGGGCAGGAATGCAGGATATCTCTGAGAAGGGCCAGTTGGAAGAATATGTGAGTGGATTTTATGAGAAATTCCTTAAGAGATCTAATCTCATTGATCACATGGATATGCTACATTGTATCCCTACTATGTTGGAGGACTTTGATCAATGGAGATTGGATTCTATGCCTTCTGATGCTGAGATCAAAGGGGCTGTTTGGGGCCTCAACTCAACCATACAAGGTTTATAAGAGAGTAGGAGAAGAACTAGTAGAAAAAGGAAAGAAAAAATAGACAACAAAAGATAAAATCAAGATTCAACATAACTTCAAAGGTATTACATTACTTCAATTGCATTGAGTGAGAAGGAATTTAATAGAACTTTCATGTGTAGCTCAGCCAAAGAAATGTGGGAAAAACTAATAGTGACTTACGAAGAAACTAGGGATGACTCATCCAACAATAGTGATGAGGAAGAAGAATCAGGTGATGAACACACCAATTTAGCCTTGATAGCTACATCTGATCAAGTAGATAATGAGGTAAGCTCCACAAACTTAGATTGTACAAATTCTATTTGTGAAGAAAACCTTGAATATGATGAACTATATGATGCTTTTTTAGAATTATATAAAAATAGCAAAAAAGTAGTGAAAGAGAAGAAAGCATTAGAAAAGCAAGTAGATAATCTCCAATTTACCTTGAATGCGCTCACTACTTATGTGAGAGAGAAAAAAAAAGAAAGCAAAGGTCATTTGGAGACTATTGAAACAATGCAAAAGGAAAACAAAGACCTCTTACAAGAAAATACAATATTAGCCTCGGCCCTAAACACCTTTACCAAAGGCCAAAGGAATATTGATACCCTATTGGGAACACCTCGAAGAGATGTTCACAATAAGGAAGGTCTTGGATTCAATGCCTCTACTTCACAATCCAAGGGAAAGGAAAAGACCAATCCACCCTTGAAGAAACCTCAAGCTAATCATACATATCAATATGCAAGAAAGCATAGTCATGTTCCTCAACAACCGCAAAGGTTCTCAAAACCTCAAGGTCAACAATGGAGCAAGTGGAGTAGATATAATAGACCACAACCACTCGAATCAAATGGTTATTACAATAATCAGTTCTATAAACCTCAACCTCCAAGAAGCAATACTAGATCTACACAACATCATTGGAAAAATCCCCGATCCTATAATTGCCATACCTAAAACAAAATAAGGACCATCTAGGTACTAAAAGGATTTTCTTAATCTAATTTCAAAGGACCCAATTGGGGACCAATACATTATTGATTGTATTTTAATAGATGTGCTTGAAGAGCAAAAAGGATCTTGAATGGTATAACGGTTGCTCCAAGCACATGACTGAAAACTCCAACCTATTCTCAAAACTCAAGAAGCATGATGGAAGATGGGTGACATTTAGAGACAAAGGCAAAGGAAAGATTATTGGCTTAGGCTCTATCAAAATTGGAGGTACCACTATAAACAATGTTTCCTTAGTTGATAGTCTTGCCTATAACTTGATTAGTATGAGTCAATTATGCAAAAATGGATATCTAGTTGAATTTAATGCCTCTCAATGCTTAGTGAAAAATGACAAACTTATTGTTATTTTGAATGACATTAAAGAAAACAATATCTACATTTGTATGTTTGACAATATTTGTTCTAGTAGCATATGCCTTGTGTAAAAAAAAAAATAAAGATTGTTATCTTTGGCATAGAAAACTAGGTCATGTCAACACAAAAACGCTTAGACAAATTACTTCAAAAATCTAGTAAGAAACATGCCAAAACTGAAATTTGAAAACAAATTGTTTTGTGATGCATGTCATAAGGGCAAACAAATAAAAGCCTCACACAAGTCTAAAATAGTAGTATCAACTTCAAGACCTCTTCAACTACTTCACATGGATCTATTTGAAACAATTTCAAAGGGGTACAAACAAGATCAAGAATTCAACATCCTAGTAATAATGTATTCATATCAACTATCGAACCTAAAAGTGTTAAAGAAGCACTAACTGATAGTGATTAGATTAACTCTATGCAAGAAGAAATTAACCAATTTGAAAGAAATAATGTATGGGACTTAGTTCCCAAACCAAAGGACAAGACAATCATTGGAGCAAAATAGGTGTTCCAAAATAAATTTGATGAAAAAGGGGAAATCACTCGAAACAAAGCTAGACTCGTAGCCAAAGGATACAATCAAGAAGAAGGAATTGATTTTGATGAAACATATACTCCGGTTGCAAGATTAGAATCCATAAGAATGTTGCTTGCCTTTGCTTGTCATAAAAATTTCAAATTGTATCAAATGGATGTTAAAAGTCCATTCTTAAATGGTGTCATTAGTGAAGAAGTGTGTGTAGCACAACTTCTTAGATTTGAAAATCCAAAACTTCCTAATTATGTATATAAGCTTAAGAAAGCTTTGTATGGCCACAAGCAAATTCCAAGAGCTTGGTATGAAAGATTGAGTAAGTTCTTACTCAATAACGGCTATACCATGGGAAAGGTAGACACCACATTATTCATAAAACACAAAAACAAAAACATGATTATTGTCCAAATACATGTGGATATGAGGGTAGCGGCCATAGAATGATGAGATGTCTCTCTTCCACTTTGGGGGGTTGGGAAAGGACTTGCATCCATTCCGTCCTCTCTCCTCTCCTTCTCTTTCATGAGGGAGGGTATGTTATGTGGGCTTTGCTTGCGGGATCCACACCTCCGTATCCTCGTTTGGAGATCCATGGAGGCCAATTTTGTAAGAGTGTAAAGTTTGTCATTATAGACAGGGGTTTGATGATGGTCCAATACATGGATTAGGATCATACAAAATGGTTTGGAGTCACCACCTAGGATTATAGGCCTAGGACTAGGGGGTGGGCCCAATTCCTAAGAAAAGGGTCCAAAAATTGGTCTAGTCTAGAGATTTAGGGTAAGTGTTAGGCTGTGGAAGGAAGGTGTTAGGCACCTAATCTACCCAGTTCGACCGGTCTTCCTACTAGATACTTAAGAACGAACATTTTTCACAATTATTTCTATTCCACATGCATGGCTAAGTTATCACACTTATATACATTGACTGAATTAAAATGACTATGTACACTAAAACAAAGTCTAAATAAAGTTTGCATGATGACAATTTGGTTAAGAAACTGTACCTGAACTTAACCCCTGTTTCAGGTCAAGAGGGTATGGCCCCCGATTAGTACTGGTTTGGATTATCTTTCAGATTCTCTTGACTCAGGGGAAGATGGTCTTAACCTCCAACCTCCTTTCTCGAGAGATTTTGATTGTGATGATCGGGTAGAGTTTCGGCTAGGAACGGTTACTTTCGGATTTAGATTTGGACAGAGCTTCGGCTAAGGAAGGCTGTTTTTGGATTTGGATATAGTCAGGGCTTCAACTAGGAAAGGCTATTTTTGGGATTTGGATGAGGTGGCACTCCAACAAAGCTTCCACTAGGGATAGGCTATGGGAGGCTAGGCTGAGGTGGCACTTTGGCAGAGCTTCCACTTTGGATAGGCTAGGCTAAGGTGGCACTCTGGTAGAGCTTCTGTTGGGAATGGCTATTTCTATAAAGATTCCAAGGGCACTCAGACAGAGCTTCCGCTAGGAACTATAATTTTTTTTAAAAAAAAATGATTGACCTAAAAATGGATTGAAGATACCCAAAGCCCCAAAGAACACTTTGAAGATTCGAGCAGAACTCTGAATCTTGACAAAGATCTCTTCGTAGACCCAAAGAACCTCAAAGGGGGAGGGATTTCTACTTCTGGTAAAGACCAAGAACACTGAAAGGGAGGAGGCTAAAAACATGCTATTTTTGGAAAAATGGATTGAACTACAAACTTGTATTGAAGATCTTCAAAGTCCCGAACAACATTTCGAAGATCTGAACAAAATTTTGGATCTTGATGAAAATCGCTCTAAAGACCCGAAGAAACGCAAAGGGGGAGGGGAGGAGGAGAGAAGGTAGAGCTTCACTTCCTAAGGGTGGTTGTAGGGTTGTGATCTTGGTGTGTTAAATCCAAAGGAGGGGGTATTTATAGGATTTCTGGACAAACAGGGAGGAGAGAGAATTTTTAACCAATGGGTAAAAAGGGGTTTTAGACAAATGGGAGGAAAGAGAATTTTTAGCCAATGGGGCCAAAAGTGGGTTTTTGGACTAATTGGAGGTTATGGCATAGGGTATACTAGCAGAGTAGTGCATACATGAAAATGGGTGAATAGGAAATTTCTTCACCCATCGAGCCAGTGGAACGTAAATCCTAACCGTTGACGGAGGTAAACAAGGTTGGGCTGAAATGCACAGGGCATGATCAGCATAGATGCACGGGAGGGTAAGCATAGTGCAAGGATGGGCAGGCAATGTACACAGGCTGGTTAGGCACATTGCACGGGCTAGCCTACATCTATGCGTGGGCTGGCCAGAACGTACGCGAGGTGTGCAGCATAGGGCATGCACAACAACAGGCGTGGGCATGAGCAGTAGCCAGTGAGGGAATGAGCAGCAGCCAGCAAGGGTATGAGTAGCAACCAGCAGGGGGACACACAGAGGCAGGTGAGGGCTTTGGCAGTAGCCAACGTGGGGCTGCTAGCTAGTAGGCCAGCACACCTAGTATGCTTGTGGGCTGGCATATTGGCCGGTGCAAACATCATGCGTGCGGGCTGGCCTACTAGCCAGTGCATGCAGCATGCGTGCGAGTAGGTCCGTGCACATTATACACGCTAACATAGAATTTTTTGGTGACAATTACGAGAGATTTGACGGTCTAATATTGATGTGTCATATATCGTCGAAATTGTATTTTTGAGCACTATACATCTGTACGGTCATCTTGACCAGATTTCTTCATATATAAAAAAGTCAAATTTAGACCCTCTTCTCTCCCGCGTTGGGGTTTCCAAGGTTTTTAGATAGGTGGGGAATGTTTTCAGGTTTTCTTAGTCAATCATCATCTCTATTGATCAGAAGTCGGAAGTTGCGTTCAAGATCCACGTTTCATCATAGCCGGAGGAGGGTGAAAAAATTAGGTGTCTATAGAATGCCCCTCTTTGGTTCTGTGTGGGCCATGTGGTAAGGGACCTTTGACACTAGTGCTGAACTAGGGAGTAGATCTATAGCAAACTCTGTCTCTCGGATTGGGGGCAAACCTATCAAGTCATTCAGGAATACATCAGAAAATTCCTTCACTACATCTAGCTCGGTCAATGGCCTAATCTCTACCTTAGTATTCATCACAGATGCTAAGTATCCTTGACATCCCTTATCCAGTTGCTTCTTCATCTGGAGTGTGGATATGATAACTTTTTTGGGTTTCTTGGGCTTATCCCTTTGGAACACAAACTCATCATCATCACAAGGTCTGAAAATGATAGCCTTCTCTGCATATAGCACATTGGCTCTGTATGCGGACAACTAGTCCATTCTTAAAATCACATCAAAGTTAGTCATATCCAACTCGATCAAGTGAGCATTCAACTCATGATCACCTATGGTCATTGGACAAGGTTTATAAATACAGTTCAAACCCACTACACTTCCTGTAGGGGTGCTCACAGCCAAACATGGAGTCAGTCCCTTAGGTGGAATTCTCATCTTTTTCACAAATTCCGGTGACACAAACGAATGCGAGGCTCCTGAGTCAAATAATACATGTGTAGGCAATAATGATATCAATAATGTACCTATCACTACACCGGGTGCAGCCTCAGCATCTTCTGTAGTCATAGCAAACACTTTGCCCTGTGGTCTCTAGCCCTATAGGGGCTGTGCTGATATAGGGGCTGAGTATGTTTGTTAGGGCCTAGGTGGCATAGTGTAGGGTGCATCACTCGGCCTTCTATAGGGGCATGTCCTCACCATTTGGCCTAACTGATCACAATGAAAGCATCTCAAGCTCGATCCTAAAGACTGAGATACAATGCTAGATCTGGAGGGCTGGGAAGTGTGACTAGCATCAAGCCTCCTAAATTGCACTGGAGTTGGGTTGACATAAGGCACTCAAAAAGGTTTGCTACCTCCCCTAGAATCAGTAGATCCCATTGGCTTCTTTCCCATTTCTTGCTGAGTCGTGTAGTTATCCCTATGTCGAGCTTCAATAGACTTGGCCATTTGGCCACTTGGACCACCTCAGCATAGGTTTGTAGTTTCAACCCCATAATGGTTGGCCCAATACCTGGCCTCAACCCTTTTTCAAACTTCTTCGCCTTGGCTCTAGCACCTCATAGCTCCTCTAAGTGTTGTTGATACTCGAGCACATATTGGGAACCTTGAACCAACTGAGAGAACTCATTCTCTCACCTATCCCGAAAGCTTTTCAAAAAATAGTTCTCAAAGAAGGCCCCTTTGAAGTCTGCACAAGTAGGGTTTGGATTACTAGCCCTCAGAATAGGCTCGGTGGCACTCAACCAATCATCTGCTTCATTTTGTAAATGATTGCCCGCACACAAAATTTTCTACTCATCGGTGTAGCCCATCAGTCTAAAAACCTTCTCCATTCCACCAATCCATCTTGATGGATACAATAGGTCTTGCCCCACCTTGGAGAAACATGGGGGCCTAAGCCGTTGAAACTTCTCCATCATTTTTGTCAAGTCTGTCTAGCCCTCTATATGTGCTTGAGCTTGTTCTAGCATCAGGTCTTGCGCATACCTATGCACTTGTGCCCCACCAGATGTTTGAAAGGTAGCTGATCCAGTGGGTATTGGAATGGGTGCCAGTGGAGTAGGAGGTGCGGGTGGTGTATTACGGGCTTTCATCGCTGCTTGGATTCTATTATCGTTCCCGATCATAAACTGGTTTTGCCTTTCTTTCACTTCCCGCATCATGTTATTTATGATGGATGCCACATACTAAACTATAAGTACAGGCATACCTGGAGGTGCATTGTGGGGTCTACCCCGACTCTGTGTAAGGGAAGCGGGAGGTGATGAGCATGATTGGGATCATGATCAGGTGTTCTAGTGTGACATGATTCCTATGAAGGAATCCGATTAGTACACATACATAAACAAGATTGCATGTAATTGGAATACATGCATACATAGTGGGTTCCACACGTATATGATAGTCAAGATTAGGGTTAGGGCATGCATAAGTGGGGTCCACACATATTAGGATCCGATCAAGCACATATCCCAAAGAAGCACACCATCAAAGGAACCAAATAAAATTTAGATTTGAAAAATAACATGATTTATTTTTTAAAAGAGTCAACCGGAAACAGGGAGTCAAACAGCTGAAAATATGGTTTAACCCACCGGAAATATCAGTGGCATTTTTTTGTGGGCAAAAATGAGGCCAAAACCTCACTTTTCTCTTCATCGGAAACAGACACTGGAAGCATGCCCAGTGTTTCCGGTGGGCTATTTCCAGTGGCACCAAATCGGCCATAAATAGGCTCGGGTCTTGGCTTATTCACACAAAACCCTATTTACTCTTGTGAGAAAGGTGTGAAAATGGCCAAGGAGTCTTTTGCTACCCATTCCCTACCTTCCTCGTGCTATTTCACCATCGATCAGCGTCACATTCGCATCTAAGGTATGTTTTCTCTCTGTAACCTAGTTTTTGTGATTTTCTTCTCTGTGAGTTTTATATTCAACCATTTAACTAGGTTTCCGTTAACTAGCTTTAGCAGATCGACACTCTCTGTAACTAGCTTTAGCAGATCGACACTCTCTGCTACTGTCGAAGACACTCTCTGCTACTGGAAAGTCTCTCGCTTAGCCACAGGTATCGATCTGCTGAAGCTGCAGATCTGCTGAGAGCGTCTCTCGCTTAGCCACAGGTATCGATCTGCTGAGAGAAGCTGCGACACTCTCTGCTACTGAGGGCGGTGAAGACGTTGCAGAAGTGAAGACCCTTATGCAAGGAGTCAGGGATCTGCCCGTAGATCCAACATTCGATCTTCACTGCGGATTTGTCGGCGCCAAGGAAAGGAGAGAAAGGTAAGTTGCAGGTTCGGTTGTTCCAGCAGCAAGGAAGAAGAAGAAGAAGAAGAAGAAGAAGAAGAAGAAGAAGTGCAGATCTGAGCAGATCCGAGCAGATCCGAGCAGATCTGAAAACTCTTCTCCACTGAATTACAGCTTCACCGAACTCCGATCAGATCCAACACACCGAACACTGAAGAACTGATCTCTGGTGCGTTCTTTGATTCTCGGTTCAACCACAAAAGCAGGTTCCTCTGTTTTCTCTGGATCAGTCCAGCCCTTGCTGATTTCACCGAACACACCGATCAGTCCAGCCCTTGCTGATTTCTCTGGATCTGAAGATCTCCGATCAGTCCAGCCTCTCTTTCTTCTTCGTCAGGTCACTAGACCATGCATTTTGGAGGAGAGAGAGTGTCTGGCGATTCAGGGGAGAATGGAGCTATGGCTGTGGAGGATGACGATGGTGGAGCTCGGGAGTCTCTGGATCGTGGTCCAGATGGTCCTCCACAGGATGAAAGGCACAAGGATGCAGGCCAGCGACGTACATATGCAAAAGCCTTGGGTTTTTCGTCTTGGCCTGCCATTGACACTCTCCCAGAGCCGATTCAGGTAGGGAGTAAAAGACGAGTAATGATCCCGCAGAGAGACTATGAATCGAAGAGACAAAATTTTCGTTTTGCCTTAATCGGTAGGGTTAACTTCCGATTGATCTCTTTGGATGGTTTGAGAGCGGAAGCTCGGGAAAAATGGAACCTCAGTCAAGGGGTGCTAATGCATCCATTGGGAAAAGGTTATGTAATTTTTCAGTTTCAGTGCGAGGGCGACAAGGCAGCGGTGTGGCGAAGGTCTCCCCTTAGGATTGGTGATCAGGTCATTCGATTTCAACATTGGAAACCTGATTTTAATATTCACGAGAAGCAACTTCTCACAAAGCTTGTATGGATACGGTTTCCTGATCTCCCGCTTGAATACTGGCACGAAAATGTGTTATTGTCTATAGCAAAGGCAGTAGGGCGCCCTGTGTCCCTAGACAGACGAACAAGACAAGGCATTCTTGGCTTTTTTGCGAGAGTGCTGGTGGAGGTTGATATCTCTGACTTGGCAGAGAGGGTGGAGGAAGTACAGGTGGAAAGATTAGAACCAGGTACATCTCAGGTGTATGGTTTCTGTCAAAAGGTGGTGTATGAAGATAATGTGGAGCGTTGTGGATACTGTAAACGAGTCGGACATTTGATTTCCAAGTGTAGGCTGAAAAGATTGGATGATGAAAAGCAAAGTGCGGCTGATAAATTAGCAAAGGTTCCAGGGGCAGTATATGTTGAAGATGGAGTCAACTCAGGTGGGATTAACTCGGTGAGAGAGTCTCTTTCTAGGGGAAGATCTTTGCCACATCAGCAGAATAATTTTGATCCTATTCAAGATCAAATCTCTCCTAATTCAAATTCGTCTAAGGCTGGGGGAGATATTCAAATATTTTTGAATCCTTCCAACTCTGTCTCAAACGTTTTAGGAAAGGAGTCCAACGGAGATGAAAATTATGGAATTAAGGAAGGCTTTGTGTCAGGGACGGTTATAGAATTAGAGTCTGATTCTAATCCTATAAATAAGGAAGGAGAGATTTCTAATATTCTACCTAAGGAAGGAGAGGTATTTCGAATGGATGAGGGATCGGATGTTGATTCTGATCCAAACCCAACTGAGAACCCGCTCCATGGAGTTCCTGGTGATCCGCCAGTGGATCCATTGGGGGGGAACGAACCCAGAATGGGGCTTACTCCTGTGGGCGAGGTTGCTGTTCCGGAGGGGAGGTATCCTTCTCGTTATAGAAGGCTCGGTGGGGGTCAAGGACCTGGACGTGGTGTTGCCATGGCCAGTGCTATGCAGCCAGTTGTTGAAGACCCTGGTGAGGATCATGTGGTTTCTTCTTTGCCCAGGGTGGAATGTTCAAGGGGAACAGTCTCTATTGTGCATTCAGAAATTATAAGAATGGATACGGTGGCAGTGGCTCGGGAGAAGGAGGCCGGAGGTATGCTTGAGGGTGGAAAGCAAAGAAAGAAAACAGGTAGTCAGGCTAAAAAGTCTGATAAAAATCAATTCTCTAAGAAGTAATTCATGAAGATTCTGTATTGGAACATTCGGGGTGTTAGGAAGGCAGCAGGGTTGTGCACTTTACGTCTTCTGGTGAAGGAGCATGCCCCGGATGTGTTATGCTTGGCTGAACCCATGGTTCAGGTATGTAAATTTCCTGTTATTTTCTTTAGTCGGTTGGGGTATGCTGTGGATTTCATTCATAATTTTCGGGATGACAAAGTCCCAAATTTATGGATTATATGGAAGTTGGGGGTTTCGAGACCAGTTGTTGCAGGTATGTCTGATCAATATATATCAGTCATCTTTGATTGGCCAGGTAGTAAAGTGGGTATTTCTTTTGTACATGCAAGTTCTTTTAAAATTATGCGTAGGCAATTGTGGTTAGATTTGGAGTTGTCGATATCAGATTTGGTTCCGTGGTCTGTGATGGGGGATTTCAATGCAACCCTGTTCTCGCATGAGAAAAGAGGTCCTGGTAAGTTTAATCTTGGATCAGCTGCTGAATTCCAGGCAATGGTTGATGCGTGTGAATTGCTTTCTATCCCTTCTCAGGGAAAGAAATTCACTTGGACTAATAACCGTCGAAGGGGTCATGCAGTTGCAGTGTTGGATCGGAGTTTTTGTAATGGGAAGTGGATAGATGTGTTTAGAAATGTGAAGCAGCGTGTTTTGGTGTCTTCGGTATCAGATCATGCTCCTTTAATGGTTGTCTCTGATGATGTTCAAAGACCTACAAATATCCCCTTTAGATTCCATAGCTTTTGGATGGAAAATGATCAATTTATCTCTGTGGTTGAGGAAGCTTGGAAAACTTCGATAGGGGGTAATCCAATTTTCGTTCTGGCACAAAAATTAAAGCAGGTCAAGGAGAATTTAAAGGTTTGGGCGAGGGCCAATTTTCCTAACCTGAATGATGAGGTCGATAAAGCAAAGCTGGAATTAAAGAAGGTTCAAGATATGATAGAGGTGGCTGGGATGAATGATGAATTATTTAACAGAGAGGCAGATGCAAAAACAGTATTATTGAAGGCCAACCAAATGTACGAGAAGTTGTGGGCTGAAAAAGCTAAACTGAGATGGATGAAAAATGGAGATTGTAACTCGAAGTTTTTTCATCTCTCCGTGAAGCTTAGGAGGTTGAAAAATCAGATCACCTCCCTAAAAAAGGAAGATGGAACTTGGGTTTCAGACCAACAGGGAATATCATCTTATGTCTCTGATTTTTTTGAGAAATTTCATGAGGCTGATGAAATCACGGTTCATAATGACCTTCTTGATAATATTCCCAGAGTGTTGGAGGAGGAGGACGTGGCAGGATTGGAGAGTGTCCCGAGTGGGGAAGAAATAAAACAAGCTGTTTGGGATTTAGATCCTGTAAGCTCTCCAGGTCCTGATGGGTTCCCAGGTAGTTTCTTCAGGCGATGTTGGACTATTGTTGAGGGTGATTTTTGCAGGGCAGTGAAAAAATTCTTTGAGGAAGGGCGGCTTCCTAAAGGAATAAATAACTGCTTTATTTCCTTGATCCCCAAAGTTGAGGGGGCGGCCTCTCTAGATAGGTTTCGACCTATATGTATGGGGAATTTTTACTGCAAAGTGATATCAAAAATTCTATCTTCAAGATTACTTGTTGTTTTGCCTAAATTGATTTCGGAAGAGCAAGGCGCTTTCCAGCAGGGTAAAATAATTTCAGCAAATATCAGCCTCGCCTCAGAACTGTCAAATTTGATGCATTCTTCAGTTAGGGGTGGTGGAATGGGACTGAAGCTCGATGTTCAAAAGGCGTATGACTCTCTAGCTTGGGAATTCCTCTTTGCAGTTCTGTGCAAATTTGGGTTCTCATCTAGGTGGATTTCTTGGATTCACAACCTTCTTCTATCCTCCAGAGTATCAATTTTGGTGAACGGTGGCCCGGTGGGGTTCTTTGGGGTTGGTAGAGGTCTCCGACAAGGAGATCCTTTGTCTCCCTTTTTATTTATTCTGGCAGAAGAGGTTCTCTGTAGAGGTCTTAGAAGCATGGTTCAGAATGGTTTGATAAAGTCTCTTCCTGGGCCTCGAGGTGTGTTAACTCCCTCCCATTTATTGTTTGCTGATGACATTTTCATTTTCATTAATGCATCTGCTCAGTTTGTCAAAAATCTTAAGGCTTTTCTTGATAAATATCAGGCATTCTCTGGCCAGATACTTAATCTAGAAAAAAGTAGTTTGTTCTTTGGAAAGGTTGCCCCTCACAGGAAACATTTTATAAGTACTTTTATGGGAATCCAATCTGCAAGGCAGCCTACTAAATACTTAGGTGTGGAGATCTTCAAGGGGAGAGTTCAACGGGACCACATGTTACCGCTGATGGATAAAATCAAGAAGAGGTTATCGGGATGGAAGGGTCGGATTCTCTCCATGGCTGGTAGGGTGGAGCTGGTTAAATCAGTGATTTCAAGCATTCCAATTCATAATTTCGGGATTTATTGGTGGCCAGGAAGCTCAATAAAATTAGTAGAAAAGTGGATGCGAAACTTCATATGGTCTGGTGACATGGAGACAGGGAAGAAGATAGTGGTGAAGTGGGATGAGGTATGTAAACCTACCAGGGAAGGCGGTCTTGGCATTAGGAGGTTGCGAGATGTTAATTTTGCATGCCTGTGCAAATTAGCATGGCAAATCAAACATGGAAATTCTCTAATGAGTGTTTTCTTTCGTGCCCGTTTTCTGAAGATTGATGGTTCGCTGAAAACTACCTACCTTTCCTCTTCGATATGGCCTGGTCTTAAAAAGGTGTGGCGGTGGGTACAGTCTCATGAGCAATGGACTGTTGGGAATGGTCAGAGGATAAATTTTTGGAAAGATAGCTGGCTGGGAAAGAAGTCTATTGAGGAGATGTATGGTTTGCAGTTAGATATCTTTGATTCGATGCAGGCAAAGGTTTCTGATCTCATTTGCCAAGATGAGTGGAATTTTCCCCAGGTGAGCTCTGAATTTTTTCAAAATATCTTTGATCAGGCCAAGGATATCATAATTTCAGATCTGGATGATATTTGTCATTGGGAATTAAATTCATCTGGAGTTTTTACAATAAAATCGGCTTGGGAAAAAGTAAGACGGGAATCGCCAAAGGTGGGGTGGTATTCATTGATTTGGAATTTTCATCTTCAGCCTCGCCAATCGGTGTTTGGATGGAGAATGTTGAAAAATAAGCTACCTACTGATGATAATGTGAAAAAGAGAGGGGTTCCATTGCCATCTCAGTGCACTCTCTGTGGCATAGCGGAAGAGTCAATAAATCATACCATGTATGAATGCTCTTTTGCAGTTTTCATGTGGCAGAAATTTTGTTGTTGTTTTGGGTTTAGGTGGCCTGGATTTGAAGGAGTTGAAAGTTTAATAGCTTGGTGGAAAGATCAGGCCAAGAAGACCATCTTTAAAGGGGTGTGGCTGAAGGGTTTTGTTTTAATCCCTTACTTTTCTTGGTTGGAGAGGAATGGAAGAAAATTCGAAGGAATCTCAAAATCAAAAGAGCATTGTTTTGGCCAAGTGAAGAGAGAAATTAGCTGCCAAGAGCTGGTTCATTCAGGGGCAGCCATCTCAATTTCGGATCTTGTCACTGCAAGAAGATTGGGTATTTCAGGGGTGCGGAGAAGGCCTCGGGAAATCTTCAATATTTTCTGGTGCCCTCCTAATCCAGGTTGGATAAAAATCAATTCGGATGGTTGCTCTATTGGTAATCCAGGGAAGTCTGGAGCAGGGGGAATTCTTCGCAATGAAAAGGCAGAGGTAGTGGCAAATTTCAGAAAATTTCTAGGAACTCGCACAAATTTTGAGGCTGAATTTTTAGCGCTTATGATAGGGATTGAATTAGCTAAGCAGCATAATGTGAAACGGCTCTGGATAGAATGTGATTCAGTTGCAGTTGTGACTATTTTTCAGAAGAGGCAAAGTCCATGGATAGCTCGGCAAAGATGGATAAATTGTATTTCTTATTTGGAGGATGTGGAATGGAAAATAACGCATTGCTATAGGGAAGCAAATTCAGTGGCGGATTTTTTGTCAAAGTCAGCTGCTCGTTTTGAAGTGTCAGAGCCGATTTCAATTTGGCCAACTCTAGTTCAAATGGAATTAGACATGGATGCATCGGGTCGGCCTAGGTTCAGATTCACCTAGGAATTTCTTTTCTTTCCAGATTTTTTGTTTTTGGTGGAGTTGGGTAGTTGCGTAATTCTGCTGATGGCAATGCCGAAGGTGGAGTTTCTGCTTCTCCCTCTCTTCTTAGTGTGAGTGTTGGGTATTTCTCCCTTCCTCATCTGATGTACTATATTTCTTTTTTCTTCTTTTTCATTTTAATATACATGACTTTTCAGCGAAAAAAAATAGGATGCTCGCTTGCTTTCTCTGCTGATGGCAATGCCGAAGGTGGAGACAGCAAGTTGGGCTAATGGCGTCAGCTGTAATTTTCTTTTTTCTCTTCTTTTTGGATATTCTTCCCTTCTTAATAAATTACCCTGTTACAAAAAAAAAAAAGTGTGTTTGTAGTTTTGTTGGAATTTGATTTAGTGAGAACCCTTGCTATGCTCATAGCTTGATTTGAATCTATAATGTTATTTGTATGGTGCAATTAGCTGGAGAAAATTATTTACATTAAATCTACTGATATGTTAGGGAATGATTGTCTCTAATGCAAGTTATATGTGCACTAGAGCCATGAGGACAATCCTGCTATTCATTTTCTCTCATCATTCTTAGAATTGACTCTATTTTCTGGTTGAATAAAGTATGATTTCAGATCTATAAAACGATATAAGAATCTTGAATATCAGAAACTAGAACTAGAGTTTTTTCCTATGGACATGTCTTTTATTCATAGTTGTATGAGTTGTATCTCGTCTGCTCTAAATGGTGGGAATGGACAATAAGGTGATAGTGATGCTTCCTCTTAATTGGCGTATGTGATTGAGGAATTTTCTGAGTTTTTTTATTAATATTTTTTATCTTTTTTATTTTTTATTTTTTTTCTCTTCTTTATTATTGATTTGTTGATTCTTAATTTAGGTCATCATTTTGAGGCACCAGAAATTGGTATGTTGGCAAGCTGTTTGTGCATTCCTCTAGTTATAAAAATTAGGCTACATCAGTACTTGTTTGAAAGAAGGAAAATACCCAAATCTGGCTTTTGGATATTGATTTTCCATCAAGGGCTCCCAAAGCTATAGCCTTGCCATGAGCCACTAAAATGTTACCACCAAGCCCAGATGGAAATTTTATTAAGGAATTTGCATTGGAAAATTCATTGAAATTTTATTGAAAAGCTTGCATTTTTGTAAATATTTAAGTAAAAATTGCATTTTAGTAAATATATGTGACTTTTGGGAGTAATTCCGATAAAGTTTCTTCCATAATCATTCTATTTTCCATTTTTTTTTTTTGGTTTCGGAATCACGTTTTCCACCAGGTTATCAACCACCAATCTACTCCCTCTTAATTCTCTTAGTGTAAAATTAGGAAAAAATATTTATGGGTCAAAACTTAATAGTACTTTCTAATAGCAGAAATATATAAAACTCATGGGCTAAAAGTGCTTTCATTCTGCCACTTAATGAATGCCCCCATGTGCACCCACGTGCAAATGCATGTGAAGTTTGCTAGTATATATATATATATATATATATATTAGAGAAGAGAGTATATTCCTATGACAATCTCTCTCTCTCTCTCTCAATGTTAGAGAACAAATGAAATTTTGATTTAATATTAGTCACTCATGTTGCCACGTGCATTAAATGCACATGGATTTCTTACTTAGTATATATATATACTAGTAAACTTGCACGTACAAATGCACAAGTGGTTAAATGCATATTTAGATACAAAATCCAATTATTTCCAAGTACCTACATTCAAATCTAATGCCCTATAAGTCTGGTATGTGGTCTTGATTTTTGGTTCAGGAAATAAAACAAATTCAGTGGTTACTTCACGTCCATACTATGTGATCTTGATTTTTCATCTTTTGTTTTACCACTCAATCTAACTATATCAATGACTGACATATATCTCAAAGGAAGGTTGGTAATAAGTGATATATATCTCAAGTGCCAAGATTTAGTGGTGGACTTAAATGGTGAAGAATATTTCCCAATTGAGAATATTCCTCACAATGCTATGGCTGGGGTGGACCCGATGGGTGTTGGGAAGAGAGTGGATAATATTTTGGACGTGGATGTCCTTGGGTCGACCCGGTCTTCTAAACCGTCTGAGAATGAATCGCAGGCCTCAGGTGAGGAGAGCGATCACAGGGAGGGTGATATTCAGGTCAGGGAATCTCAGACACAGAAGGAGTACTCTCAAATGGTGCGTGCTTTACGACCACGGCGCAAAATTAATTACAAACCAGGTGGTAGGGGTGGCAGAGGGGGAAAGAGTGGCAGGGGCCAAGTTTGGGAGGGGGCTGAGAATAATTTGACTGAGCTTTCTCAATCGTGCCTGGTGGAAGGCCGAGTAGTTATTCATCATAAGGAAGTGGAAGAAATAGATATGATCATGCAGCGTGTTGAAGGGTCGGATAGACTTGGTAAGCACATTTCTGAGACAGAGCAG
>NC_056563.1:12581019-12600449 GCF_013358625.1 Macadamia integrifolia | reverse complement strand
CCCCCCACACACACGCACAAACTTGCAAGATTTTAGCTAATTTTTACAACAGTTTTTCTTTAGCCGTCCTTACCTTAAAGTGGTAGATGGGGGGCATATCCTCTCATGCATATCCATGCACCCATGCATCATCTTGATAGTCTTGATTTTCCACGCTTTGTGTTTCCATGTGGTAAAGTCCAACTTGGTTGAAACGCATATGGCTCCCTTTGATTGCAAGGAAAATTAGAGGAAGAGATGTGAAATTTTCAAGTTTAGAAGAGATTTTTTGTAATTGCCAATGTGACTAATATCACTATCTCCAAATCATTCCATTTTTTATTTTTAAATTAAATTTCAATTCATTTTGTATTCAAATCCCTTTGCTATAAAATGTAAAATAAAAATTGTGTATTGGCGTATCTCTATTAAATAGGGTAAATTTTTTATGTAGCTTATCACTAATGGATACAACAGTTTCTCTGGTAAGTTTGAAAATTTCACTTTCTTTCTTTAAATTTTCTTTGCAACCAAACATAACCTATGAGTAGGAGATCTTGGGGTTTACCTTCTTATAAAATTTCAGCAAGATTTGATAGATCTAGGTAGCTACCCTTTTTTTTATTTTTTTTTGGCGTCGGTTTGTTTCCATTTAATAAAGTAGAAGGCAACTCCCCGCCCGCAACCCGCCCTGCCCCCCGCTTCTCCCTTGCTTTTAAATCTCTTTTAAAAACATGGATATGAGTTTTAATTTTGTGGAAATATCTTAAAGGCCCATAAAGGAGGGTTCATCAATTATTAGAATTGAAGCTCGTATTTTATGGTATCTTTTTGTGGTAATCTAACACTTTACCTTTTGATTTTTAGAGCTTTTTTGTCTATATATATATATATATATAGAGAGAGAGAGAGAGAGAGAAGTGTGGCCTGCATCAACGTGGGTCCCAATGGGTGCATTATTAGAAGCATCAATAGGATGAGATTTCTACCTATCATTGGGTAGTCATCTTCCCCCCTCCCCACTGAGTGCTGGCACAAAGGCCACACCGCCTTTTAGGATTCTTTTTCTTATATATATATATATATATATATATATATAATGTCCTCTACCCTTTCAATATTTTAGGAAATCCTATCACCATCTTGGCCATGCAAAGATGTTGGAGTTGGTCTAGTCTCATTTGGTGAACATACTTAAGTAGTTAAGTGCCATTTTTTTTAAACTTTGGCATGTAATTTACATATAACTATGAGGTATGTTATGTAATAGCCGTTGATCAAAATGAACTTCATGTAACAGAGCATCGAGGTGTTGCTGAGTAAAAACGGAATAGAGGTGAATGCATTGAATGGGAGTGGTCTTACAGCTTTGGATATCTTAGCACAATCTCCACGAGACGCGAAAGACTTGGATATTGGAGAATCCCTAAGGGCATCCGGAGCATTAAGAGCCAAGGATATAGCTATATTGTCAACAGTGCCAGTAAATAACAATAATAATAATAATGACAATAGTACTACTGGGGCGGGCTCAACACGAAGTCGGGCTAGTAGTCATAGTACTAGTCAAGTATTGCAATCCGATGACAAATACGTGGACTGGTTAGAGAGGAAGAAGAATTCTTTAATGGTAGTCTCAACAGTGATTGGTACCATGGCTTTCCAAGCAATACTGAGTCCTCCTGGTGGGGTATGGCAAGATTATGGCAGGCATCCTAATCATAATTCTCCCAATTCTTATCTTAACCACACGGCTGGTACTTCTGTAATGGCAGATGTGAAACCTGACAATTACACTCCATTCTTAATTTGCACCACACTCTCTCTGGTTGGGTCTATGAGTATAACCCTTTTGCTCATAAGTGGATTACCATTAAGGAAGAAGCTTTTTGTGTGGATAATGATGGGAAGTATGTGGGTTATAATTGCTTCATTGTTATTAGCTTACTTTTTCTCAGTATCTCAACTGTCACCAGTGGGTCAATTTCATAATGTTATAAATATCATCTTGGTTTCAATCATTACTTGGTTTGTGTTGGTGGGCCTTGTTCTTTTCCTTCACACTGCTCGCTTGGTCTCACGACGTGTGAGTAAATTACCTTTGGGGTGGAGGATTTTTATGTGGATATTGATCATATTGGTCATAATCGCATTAGTGGTATTGGAATTTTTATGTGGAATGGCATCATTTCCAGCGATAAGCATAGCACTGCTGCTTTTATTCAGTATTTTGTTTGGGATGGTGGGCCCTGTTCTCCTACTTCAAACTGCTCGCAGGATCTTCCGGTGTGTGACAAAGAAGACTGGATGTCATAAGATGATGAATAATGATCAAGATCATCAGAATCAATCTGGTGTCTGAATCAATCTACAAGGTACGTCGTACTACTTTTTACATTTAATTTTTTGGGTAGAAATCAAAACATTTCCTTTTTAATTCTAAATATTTTATATAGATTATGTATTAACATTTCAGTTTCAATTTTTCACTTTAATATGAATCAATTATGTTCCTTTATATATGTTTAAATGTTTAATTACTATGAGTATTATGAAATGGAATACCCACATGTAGAGTGATAATGCCAGGTGTAGGGGAAGCTGATTTTAGGTGAAAGATCTCTATTGGTGATAGGTTTCTATATAAACCAACTTACTTTAGAGACAAATCTTTTTTAACTTCTTCTAAGGCTAGTCTGTCAGACATTTGAAGTTGCTTGAATTTCAGTTCGAGGAAAAAAAGAAATAGAAAAAGAGAAAGAATAAGGTAATAAGCTCTTCTCTGGTAGCCCACCTTTCTTTTTTAGTCTTTCCTTAGCTTCTGAAATGGAATTCTAAGAGTTAAGATATATCATATAGGTGACCTATTGTGGAGCTTCTCGAGGATAGTGTTGAGAATGGGACATACCATGATATTATTTCGTTTTGTCGATATTTATGATATCTTATGTGCGTACTTGTGAATGGGAATGCCCAGGCTAGTGGTACCAGCTGGAGTACTTCAGACCGGGACTGCTCAAATAGTGTGTGTGAAATGGCTGCTGCAGATCATGGCATATCCCTACTCTTATATTGTGCAATGACAAATCAATTAAAGACCTACACTTAAAATAAATGGACCTTGTATAATGTGTTTGATTGATTGGGTGGATAGAAAATACATTAGAAGAAGGGGGAGGGAATATACATCCCCTAGGGGAAAAGGGAAAAAGAAACTTCATAGCTTATAATGGCCAAAAAAAACAAAAATCCCCTCAACAGGGGGTTGAGAAAGAATGATGGAAGAAGGAAGACCCTAGGTAACCACAGTGAGCTTATTTTGGGGAGTCCCTTACAGGCTTATGGGGAAACACATGAGCTTAGACTTGACATCAAAGTAGATGGTTTTTTTTTTTTAAATCATATAAAAAACCAAGAGTTCAAGATCCATCTTTAAATATTACATTCTATCCAAATGTGGTTGATTGATGCACAAAAGAGGAGATTGTCAAATGTGGGTATGTCAATCCAAAGCCCTTCTCTAATGAGCAAAAGGGGATGTCTCTAGAAAAGGTTATGGCATGTTTGTGAGTTTGGTCCCACTTTCCTAAAGTTAGGCATGCATTCATGTGATTGTTGGAAGAAAAATCCTACGTGATCAGTAGTGGTATACTATTTGGTTGAGAGTTTTATGTGATGGGATTATCTCACCTTTTATATATTTACATTCTAGATACGTATGCACGCTTGTACCATGTTATGTTCCTCTCACTGATCTGATTAGCTCATCATTTTTCTCAGATCCTGCCTAGTGCCACTATATTGTGAGGGAGCCCAGTGCCAACAGGAGTTGAAAGCATTTTTGGAGACCTTCCTTTAGTCATTCTTAGTTTATATACAAACATTTTGCTTATAGAATGGGTGATTGTAATAACTTTAACTAACCACTTTGTTCAACTATTTGCCACTAGGGGGCCAACTTTTATAATTAATTCATAATCTATGTGTTTGGTATGTATTTTCATTTAAAGAAGAAATTGTTAGTATCTCTCTTGACAATGTTGAAAGCTAGCCTTCGGGCTTACCTATTAGATGGAAACCTTTTGGACTCATCCATTAACATATTTGTTTTGACACGTTTGGCAGGTTGTACATGAAAATTATATTGCTGCCCACAAGTTGCACCTACTACCCTTATCCTTGTTTGTGTTTATTAGATGATAGGAGTTTTCCTATATCTGAAAGCCATGTATTCTAGTATGTCTTATTTAGGTCTCTAGCAGATCTATATCTACTCAATTTAGGAATCATTGACACATATGGAGTCCAACTCAAATTGTAATATTCTCTTTCCTAATTTGCACAAATTGACTAGGGCATACCTCTTTATTATATATATTTTCTCTATTGAGAGCATTCAATACATTAAAACATTTAACTCTGACATGGTATCAGAGCCACATAGCCCAAGCCTCTCACCCTAGTTGATCTCTCATCTCTCCTGCATTTTCTCCATGTCATAGGACCCTCCCGCTGGGGATTCATCCCCATCACTGTCGTGAGTTCCATTCTCTCTTCTTCCTCAGTTCGCAGCATCACTTCTACCTTCTCTTCCTACCATTATATGTCTCTCAAATTAACACCCACCAACTATCTCCTTTGGTGCAAATAGTTGGTTGCTTTCCTTAACCAAAGCCTTTACTCCTTTGTTCAATGGTTCTAATTTACGCCCTTTTGATGCTTCTATCAATGCAACATGTCAACAACATGATTTCGCCATTACTAGCATTCTCCTTTCCTTTTTCTCTGAGGATCTTCTCCCCCTTGTACTAGACAAGATTCCAGCCATAGGATGCTTTTGGATCTACTTCCTCCACCAGGCTGATGTCCTTGAACAAAAGTCTTTAGAATCTCCAACAAAAACCTAATGAGTTTGTTGCCTCCTTCTTCAACATGCCAAGCTATTCTCTGATGAGTTGGCCGTTGTAGGCAATTGGTTCCAATCTAGTGACTTCAACATCTATGTGCTCTGTTCTTTCTACATAGATCTTTAGGATATTATTCAATCTATCCTGACCTGCTAGGCGCCTCCCTCCTACATTGAACTTAGTGGACTTCTTCTCAACCATGAGAGTATGCGCTCCTTTCAGAAGCTAAAGGTAACTGAGGTCTTGCCATCTGCTACCATTGCCTCAGCTAATGCAGCCCAATCCAATTCTGGTCGAGGTCATGGGGGTTCGGGTGGACGTGGTGGCTTCTATCGCCCTACCACCCAAGCTCAATCACCCTATCCCCAACCCCACTATACCTAATATAACCCACATTAGCCGCTCACTTTAGCAACCCTAGCCAATACCATAGTCTTCGTCTTCTCCTAACCCCATATTACTCGCCATCCTCTACCCTGACGTGGTACCCTGACATAGGTGCCACCCACTATGTCACCCCAGACATCCAATCTCTCTCTCTTCCTATGACAATTACAATGGTTTACATCAGCTTCATATTGGTAATGGTAAAGGTCTTCCCATTTCCGTATTGGTTATTCTTCTATTTTTTTTCGTTTTCAATCTCTTGTTGAAACAACAATTCTTTAGAAAAATTAAGGCATGAAAACTGATCGGGGCGGTGAGTACCAATCTCACCCACCATTTTTTGCCTGCATTGGTATCTCCCTTCATGTGTCTTGCCCCCACATCTATGAATGACAAGGGGTTTGTGGAAAGACGCCAATGCTATATTGTGGAGATTGGTCTCACCCTCCTTGTCCATGCTGAACAAAATGTTTGAGAAGGTGAGGAAAATAAAAATTCCAGCTTATGAATGTGAGGATATGTGTCTGTGGTCTCTGACTTTGGATGGGGCTTTTCGGTCCAGTTCTTTTTGGGAGGAGATTAGGACCCGTAATCCTATGGTCCCTTGGGCATCTTTGATTTGATGCAAAAAATGCAACCAAGGAAGTCGGATTTTGGGTGGAGGATGGCTCAGGGCAAGATTCCTATGGATGAGATGATCCAGAAAAAGGGGATAGCTCTGGCATCAAGATGCTGCTTGTGTGGTAGGGAGGGTGAATCAATGGAACACATATTCCTACACTACTCTTTCATAGAGGAGATTTAGAATTTTTTTTGTGGTTGTTTTCTTTTTTTTTTGTGGTTGTTTCAATGTTGGGTGGAAGAAGGTAGGGTCCTTGGCTGAATTATTCCAATGGTGGAAAAGAAAGTATAAGCACATGTGCTGCAAAGAGGCGTGGGAGCTGGGTATGGTTACAGTGGCGGACTATGTATGGCGTGAAAGAAATAGTAGAAGACATGATGGAAAAATGAGACAAGCATGGTTTGTGCAACAAATGATTTTAGAGGACATTAGATCCTCTAATCCCAGTACCAAAGGAGAAGTGAAGACGGCTACCAATGTTGTTTGCTATAGGAAGCTGGGATTAACGATCCAGAGCGGCCCCCACTGGCATATTTTAGAGGTTTTTTGGTGTAGACCTCACACTAATTGGGTGAAGTTGAACATTGACGGTAGCTCATTGGGTAACTCAGGGCGTGCAGGGGCGGGCAAAATTTTTCGAGACCATTGGGGAAGAGTTATTAAATCTTATAAAATTTACACGGGAGTCACAAGAGTGTTCCAGGCTAAGGTGGAAGGGCTTATAATAGGTCTTCTACATGCTCAGGAGCTAGGAATAAATCGCTTGTGGGTGGAGACAGATTCTAGTGTGGTTGCAATATCCTTTCAACAAAAAGGATTCCTTGGTCTGCTCTCCAGAGCTGGATTTTCATTCAACCTTACTTGGAGGTGATCACATGGAAGATTTCTCATAATTTTAGAGAGGCAAACTCGATTGCTAACTTTCTGGCCCATGATGCAACAAAAACTAGGATTTCAGGCTATAATATTATATTTCCTAATCATGTGTCGAAGCTGATAAGGAGGGATGCTGAAGGAAGACCAAACTTTAGATTTTGAGTGGTGCTACCCTTCCCCTGCTGATGGCCATGCCGAAGGTGGGGGTAGGGCTGCGACTTTTTTTTTTTTTTGATGGTTTTTGATGTTTTCATTCTCTTTTCCCAATATTAATAATATTGTCATTTTCTAGAGAAAAAAAATAAATAAATCACATGCCCTCCCATACTTCCAATCGTGTCACTCCCTTCCAACTTTGTGACCCACCCGCCAACCTGACTATTCTTTTTTTTTCATATTTTTGGTTATCTATGTTTTCCCTATCTTAGGCCTTATAATCGCACAACATTGAATTTTGATCCACTCCCTGTGTTTTCTTTGTTTACAGCCCGTCTCATATTGGTTACAGGTGTTCGAATCTGTCCACCGAGCATATATATATATATATATATACATGTATAGCACGTAATGTTCAGTTTGATGAGTTTGCTTTTCCTTTTGCCACTTCCATACTTAGTCCACATCCCTCTTATCTTCCTCCATCCTCCTCCATTCCTTGGGGTACTCTACCTATCCATATCCCTCTCCCTACACCCTCTCCCCATCCACCCTCTCTATTACCGACGGCTCCCCCCTCACCGCTCTCATCCTCTGCGCTTATCCCTATACTGCCAAATCTACCTTCTCCCTTGTCTACCCCTACCTGCATAGTTTTTAAGGCGGTAAGGCGATGGAAGCATTTGAGGGTCTTTCGGAGCGCCTTAATCATAAGGCGGGCATAAAGCATCGCCTTATCAACTAAAGCGTTCTTGTGTAATTTTTTTTATAAAACTAATGTATTTTGCTCAAATCCTAGTTGAATCTTATTACTCATATATGTTAAATAAATATTAAAGATTCATATTCACACCAATGTAAGATATTCATCAAGAAAACAAATCAATAAAGTGAATAAACTAAGTTCATCTTCATCAATCATCAATCATCAATCATCAATCATCATAACATATTAACATATAATATAAATACATAATTATGAAACAAAAATTATAAATATAAAGAAAAAAAGACAAAAAATACAAGTATTTATTATACTTACCTCTATGATGTCAAAATGAGTGCCTAAGCCTTAAGGTCATCCACTATATTTCTACTCCTGTCAAAGAAGAATGAAGCTCGCCGCTGTCGGAGCAAAATGATCACCTGGATCAGTGGTTCTTCTTTATTCCTTGATTCCTTCTCAAAGCCCTTTCTTATAACCCTTGACAAAATCCAAACTCTGTTTGTGAATCAGGTTTTTGTTTTGTTTGTTTTGGTCATTTTTTGTGGAGTAAAGCTGATCCCATACATCTCAAGTGTTAACAAAACCATACACCTACCAATAAAAAATCTATATTTAAAATCTTCATCAAGTAATTTTAAAATGTATTTAAAAAAAAAAAAAAACCTCATAAGGAGCTACTTCAATAAGGCGGAGCACTGCCTTACCATCTCTAAACCGCATCAACACCTTAAAAACTATGCCTATTTGTCCTTCTCTGGGTCGCCTACCACCATTACCACTCCTACAACCCCTCTTAGGATCCACTCCTTAATCGAATTCTACAACTCTTCTCCACTATCAACACCCTCTCCTAACTCATCCCTCCCCTCCATCCCCGAAGCCACTCCCACCTTAGCCTTTTAATCGAAATCGTCTACGACCTCTAGCTTTGGCAGAGGCTGGCGGAGGCTTGGTTCGATGGTGACACGTGGTTTTGTCCATATGTACGGTGGATTGAATTGAAACTGTCTGCTATGCGGTTTTCTTAATCATCCGGTTTAAGGAAGTCGACCAAACCCAACTCTTACACCGACTCAAAACCAACCCCAATACCCTTCCACCCATCTTGGCAGTTTCCCTCAAAATATCGGCCAAGGAATCTCAAATTACCGATCTGGCGATGAGGAAGACGATGAAGAAGATGAATTTCTTCGTCTTCTATCGACGGCCCCGTCGCTTCAGAACTCAACCCGTCTGGGTGTTCTGCCCCCTGCGGTACCACCGGAATCTAGGCTTATGCGGAAGTAATTAGAAGAAGATGAAGATGAAGATGAAGATGATGATGATGAAACTGATGTCTTCTCACTTACGGATCACTGCCTCTTGAAGATGAAGGGATCATCATCGCATCTGAACAGGGATTCCCATTCGAAGAAATCGGATAGATCTAATCCACAACAGAATATGACTCTCGTCGACGAAGAAGATGGCTAGAAACTTAGTATAATAGAGAAACCTCAAGAAGACATGAATCACAAGGAGCAAAACATAACCATGAAAACCCAGTAACAAATGGGAACCCACGAGAGATTATAAAAGAGCAAAGCCAAGGAAATCAAAGCTGAAGCTTTTAATTTCCATAAACAAGAAATGTTGATGGACTAATAATTTTTTGTGAAAACCCAATAATATATGGGAACCCGCAAATGATTATTAAGGAACAAACCCAATGAGATCATATCTGAAGCCCAAAATGACCAGAAAGAGAGTGTACAATACCATCTAGTGAAAGCGCTTCCATCCTTTGCACGCTTCATCGCATTCATTTCGACTTCAACACTCTTCCTGGCTTTTGGATTATTTGATTTCGATGGCGATCCAGCCATTTCTTCTATTTCAGGAATACATAGAGACAGAAGGGTTAAGAGAAATTCGAAGAAGAGAGAACAGTGTCGCGGACCCCAAGACGACATGGGCCAGAGAGCGTTTCGTGCACTCTGAAACGAAATCGCTACGATTGGAAGGTCGAGACAGGCACGGAGGTGGAGCCGTGATCTAGCAATGGCACGCCAATCGGGGAATTTTGGTCCAATCGGGAGCTTAGAAGAGAGAACAACACGAAGATCAGGTGGGAAGACGAAACCGAACTCAACCTCTGGTCAGGCAAACTTGGCGTCGGAGAGGCCAGGTTGGACAGAAATGCTGGAACTGCGGAGGTGGGAATAACATTGATAGCTAAGGAAGAGAAAGAATCGAGACCAGTCCAGACCAGAGCAGAGGTTGTGGTAGTGGAAGCAGCAGCAGCATGGGCGGAGAGTCGGCGTAAGAGTTGGTTTTGACCGGCTTCCTTAAACCGAGTTGTTAAGGGCGTGTTTGGTTCGGTAAATAAATTGGCTGATATTCTTTAGAATGGCAATTCTTAATTTTTTGGGTTGTTTGGTTCCACTAGGATGACCCTTATAAGAGAAGCACATGCTTCCAATGAATGACCATATTACAAAGGATGTCTATTAAATCTGAGTTTACCTTAACCCAACATTCAGATTTGAACAACCATTTTTACAGTCTAATAGAAAATGAGAAAATGGAAGACATCCTCTATGGAGGCCACTAAACCTACGATACTGTCAAGCCAAGCTTCTCTGGTTCAATACGCTCTCATCACCGAGAATCTACCCCCGGCGATTCTGCAGCCCCGCCCCACTACTGGTAAGCTCTCTCTCTCTCTCTCTCTCTCTCTCTCTCTCTCTCTCTCTCTCTCTCTCATTTTCATGGAGTTATAAGTTTAGGTTTTTAATCTCAGATCTCATATGTTCTGTTCATGGATATGTAGCAGAGGCGATTGAAGTGCTTGGATCTGCCTCCACTAAACCCTAGATTCTGTCTCTGGTTCGCCTGCCCTACCACCGACGATGTTTGCTACAGCTCGTCGACAACTCTGCAAATTTTGATTTGACTCTCAGAATGAGGTTTAATTCATGTTTATGAGTAAAATCCAACATTTTTTCGGAGAAGGACAAAGAATCAGAAGAAGACGAAGATGGAGAATTAGAAGGTACAAACGTCAGAATGACTGCTCAAGATTGCTTCGAGAATTAGTATTTTCCCCACTCAATTGGCAATTAACTGTAAAAAATCAGAAAAGGGTTTTGCTAAAATTACTTCAATTGCTTTAAAGGGTGAAGCAAATCAGAGACGGGAATTACAATTGGTGGAATTGGGAAACGAGCAAGACAAGGTAAAGCCTTGAAGAAGGAGAGAAGGTGAGGATTTGGATTTAAGGGAAAGATGGAAGGAAGGTTGGTATTAGAATTAAACGAGTGGAGAGAGGATTTGAAAAGAGGGAGAAGTTTGACCAAGTAAAACGAGTATTATTTTCTGAATATAGACCAATCTATGGTCATGACTCTTTGGAAGTAAGGATTGGAGAAAAGCGAGGTTTATTTTCTGCTTAGACTAGTCTCATGAGAGAGAGAGAGAGAGAGAGAGAGAGAGAGAGAGAGAGAGAGAGAGAGAGAGAGAGAGAGAGAGAGAGAGAGAGAGAGAATTACACATATTTAGGATAACCAAACAATTTTCCAGTAAGAAACATGTATCAGACTTAAGGCAACCAAACGATTTTTCAGCTAGATAGGTAGTTCAGAAGAATGTCTCTCAAAAGATTGACATCCATATCTGATACATGCCCCATTTGATTTACCGAACCAAACACGCCCTAAGGAAACCGCACAGCAGATCGGCTTCTATTCAATCTACCGTACATATGGACGAAGCTGCATGTCGTCATCGAACCAAGCCTCTGCCACCTCCACCAAAGTTAGAGGTCGTAGAGGATTTCGATCCCCCCAGCCCCCCCCCTTAGTGTGTGCACCATATGCAGCTTCAATCTCATGCCCAGGCTTCACTTCCTAGTGTCTTCTCTACCACCACCTCCCTCACTGACGAGCCCACTTGTTGCTCCCAAGCTAAAAAATTCCTAGTGGCATGCGGTGATGTCTGAGGAGTTTTATGCTCTTTTAAAAAATGACACCTAGACCCTAGTGCCTCGTTCCTCCCATATAAATTTGATTAACTATAAATGGGTGTATCAGATCAACCGCAAGGTCGATGGATCCCTAGAACAATATAAGGCTAGGCTCATGGCCAAAGGTTTTCATCAACTTGAGGGACTTGACTACACTGAAACTCTCAGCCCGGTAACCATTAGCTCCAATCTAGCCATTGCTCTCTCTCTCTCTCTCTCTCTCTCTCTCTCTCTTAAGGCTGCTCCACATGTCTACTGGACGTCCATAATGCTTTCCTGCATGGGGTTTTTGCTGAGGAGGTCTTTATGGTTCAACCGCCCGATTTTGAGGATTCAGCCAGGCCTCATCATATTTGTTAGTTGCATAGGTCATTTATATGGTCTCAAGCAAGCCCCTAAAACTGGTTCCATCAATTATCCAGCTTCCTGGTCCAACTAGTTTTCTTGGCATCTCACACTGATCCTTCCTTATTTATCTACAAAAAGGGCTCTGTGTTGATTTATCTTTTAATCTACATTGATGACGTTACTGTAACCAGTAACATTGCTTTTTAGGTAACTGATTTATTGGCAACTGGTTGTCGAATTTTCTGGAATGCTATTGTCCCAGTCTCGCTACATCAAAGACCTTCTTCATCGTGCTGGTATAAGTGACTACAAATCCAAAATGACTCCCATGACTACAACTCCACCGATCTCTCATTCAAGGGGTGCCCTCATTACTGATCCCACACGGTACTGTCCGATCATTGGCACTCTTCAATATCTCAGACTCACTTGTCCTGATGTCACCTTTGTCATTAACAAAATTTGTCAGTACATGCATTAGCCTACGGAAGCCCTTTGGACCACTATGAATCGAATTCTGCATTTTTAAAGCACACAATGACTCATGGTCTTCTCATTGAACGCTCATCCAGTCGCTCTCTAAAGGACTTTTCTAATGCTGATTGGGCAGGTAGCAGCTCTGATCAGCGATCTACTGAGGCCTATGCTATTTTTTTTTGGACCAAATTTGCTCTCGTGGAATTCTCGCAAATAGAAGATTGTTGCCCGTTCTTCTACCGAGCCTAAGTACAAAACCTTGGCTGATGTGTCTGCTAAGCTAATATGACTTGAGGCTCTATTTAATGAGTTGGATTCCCACTTAAGGGGCCTCTGATCCTTGTGGTGTGATAATATTGGTGCTACTTACTTGTCTACTACTCCAGTTTTTCATGCGTGCACAAAACACATTGAGATTGATTATCATTTTATTTTTTAGCGTATTGTCTGTAGCCAATTCTCTATTCAGTTTTTTTGTTACCTCTATTTAGATTGTTGATGCACTTACCAAGCCTCTATCAACAACACGTTTCCAATTTTTGCGAGACATGTTGAAGGTCCATCAAGCTGGTACTCATTCTTGGGGGAGTGTATTGGTTAATATAGGAGTTTTCCTATATCTGGAAACCATATACTCTAGTGTGTCCTATTTAGATCTCTAGTAGATCTATATCTACTTAGTTTAGAAAACTTTTTTTTTTTTTTGGCTAAAGGCCAGCAAAAGAATATATTAATCAAAGAATGAGGAATTACAAAAGAAAACTCTTTAAGATCTTACTCCACCTTCGGCATGGCCATTAGCAAAGAAGAACCCAAAGCACTGAGATTACAAAAAACAAAATCTGGGCCTATTGAGACTGTCCTAGTTAAGATCAAATAATATATATTTTGGAGCACCATCCCAATTTAAAGAAGTACAACTGACTGCAGCGAGCTTCGCTAGTTTGTCTACTGTATTGTTTACCTCTCTGCAGCAATGCGTTATCATCCATGTTATGTTTTCCAAGTATTTTTATAAGACAACCACTTTTGTTGGAAACACCAAGGAACTTTATGATTTTTTATGCAGGTCACCACTGATTGAGAGTCACACTCAATCCATAATTTACCGATTCCTTTTACTAAAGGATATTTGAGCCCATGGAAAAACGCTACAAACTCCACCATGAAGTTGGATTCAATTCCTTCATATAGAGAAACACCCAAGGCAATTTCCCTATTCCCCTCTAAAAATGTCACCCGCACCCAAGAGTCCCAGATTCCCCAAGGAACATCCATCTATGTTTAGCTTCTGGTAGCCATTAGAAGGGGCGGCCCAAAATAATTCTTGAACTGTGTTAGCTCGAGGGAAGGAAGTAGTGGCCTTCAATTATTTTTCTAAAATAAGGTCAGCTACTGAACTAAATTGAATTGGAGATAGGGTTGAGAATTCGCAGAGATCTTTCAAAATTAATTGTTCAACGTAACCCATCGGCTTGGAAGTCTCGTCAAATCCTCTTCTATTTCTCTCAGCCCATATATGAAAAGGGATTATTAGAAGAAAGGGTAGCCATAGCTTGTTATAGTGCATTGCATTTTCTTTCTCTTCCACCACGAGAAAATATTTTCAATCATTGGGAAGCCACTCCATCTTTGATCAAAGAACCTCATAATAGAAGACCATAGATGGATTGAGAATATATATTCCAAGAAGAGGTGCTTGAAAGATCCATCACTTCTGTAGCATAAGCTGCACCTTAACGCAAGAGGGATGGATTTTTTTGAGACCATGTCATCAGTGGGGAAGTAGTCCTAGACGAATAACCAACCGAAAAATTGAAAGCCTTGGATGAATTCCTTTTTACCAAAAAAGTGCCACCAAACCTTAATAGGGTTCTTACATCTGATTTTATCCCAAGCTGAAGAAACAAAAAACTTTCCTTATTCAGTCAAGTATGGATCCTCTTATGTAGTGTAGAGACTGAAGGAAAAGGGATCTGTGAGATCGTATTACAATAAGATTGAAGAACAAGGGAGTCCATAGATGGAAGATCCCATTTGCCATAAAAAAATATAATCTGAAACTGTTGCCGATAACCTGAGATCTAATGGATAATCAGACGAGATCTCATCAGGGAGGCTAGAGTTGCCCAACCAACGATCATACTAAAAGCTAATGGACGTGCCATCACCAATGATACAACTTTTAGGATCTCGAACAAAACTTCATACCTTTCTTAGACCAAAAAGAATCATAGAGGAAGCAAATCGTTTGAGATTACCATCGTCATCTATAAACCGACCTCTTAGGAAACAAGCAAACATTGACAAGTTTGATCGAATATGCCAACAAAGCTTAGCTAACAAAGCCAAGTTGATATATCTGAGATGGCGAATGCCAAGGCCTCCTTCACTCATTGGCTTATAAACACTGCTCCATTTGATGGTAATGGCTTTTGAAGACTCTACATTGCCACTCTAGATGAAGTTTTTTTGCCATTTCTCCATCTAAATAATTGAAGAAGCTGGCCAATAGTAAACTGAGAAATTATGCAAAGGGATGCTGCCCATGACCGTCTTCACTAGCTCAACACCTCTAGCGAGAGATAGAAGTTTATCTTTCCATCCTTCTAGTCTAGCTTTGAATTTGTCAATGAGAGGAAAGATGAGATCTTTCTTGACACGCCCTTTAAAATCTCCACTCCAAGGTAGCGGGTAGGAAAGTCACAGGTTGGAATATCTAATACTTCCTTGATTTTACGCTTTCGAATAGCTGGAATAGAACCCAAAATTATTTTTCTCTTTTCCAAATTTTAATCTTCTCTTTCCTAGTTTGCACAGATTAACTAGGGCATAGCTTTATACTATATATCATATCTTTGGAAGTGGCAAATCTTTCACTTGACTATTTTACCATTTTTTTCTCTTTATTCCTTTTCATTTTCCCATAATTGTTGGTACCCTTGTAATTTTCTTAATAATTAAAACTCTCTAAAAAGTTATTTCTCACTCTCTCACGTCCCCTTCTCTCTCTCCACTTTCCTTTCTTTTATAATTAAAACACTTTTTCTAATAGAAAACTCCTTAGATTCTATCTTATTATTCCTATCTCTCCCTCATCTCTCACATTACTCTCCTACCAATATGAAACTCCTTACATTCTATCTTATCTCGCCCTCCTCTCTCTTTCAAAATAGAGTCACTCTCTCTAATACACCTCTCTCCCTTACCAATTAGAAACGTATTCTCACTTTCCGTTATGTACATCTCTCTCATCTCTCTCTCCAATAGGAAACCTTCTTTCTATATTAGATTCCCAATCTCCAATGCTTCTCTCCTTCTCTTACTAATAGGAAACAGAGAAACCTCTTATGCATGACAGTCCGGACGATACAGTTACTCTAAAGAGATCCTATTCTATTCGGCTTTGGCAGGGTTGTAGGGTTTTGTTTGAGTTAACGTGAATGTTGTCTCCCTCCCCTTCGGTTTTATTTTATTTGAATTTATTTGTTTACAAGTTTGTTTCAATGTTTCAATGGATGTCAGGTATACCACTATTTATGACGGGGTTTATTTTTATTTTTCTTTGTTCATGAACCCTTCCCCTCGTTGTCTCTCTCTCTCTCTCCATCGATCTCTATTCCTCATTATTCTCTCTCTACATAAGGATGAATGATCTCCATGACGAGGTTTGTGTCGCTTTGTCTTGTTGGATTTGGTTTAAATGTATTACAGAGGACCACACAATTCTCCTTATAGCTCCATATATATATATATATATATATAGATATGGGAGAGGGATAGGTATGCCGCCGATATCAAGTATGCTAGCGGATAGCACCAATAGGAACACATGATAGAGTATCATTCAAGAAGGATATGAGGGTCATTTCAGAAAAAGGGAAGAGAGAGATAGACACAATGGGTGCTAGCATACTTGATATCGGCGGCATACCCAACCTTTTCCCATATATATATATGCCTTTCCTCTACCTCTTTCAAGATGATTCTGATTTGTGTTTTGATCTATCCAATGTAGAAAACTGCATGCAATCATGTGTAGAGCTTATGTTACTCCACAGATGGGATGGGAACCACCAACACCATGAGAAAGTTGGGTCTAATATGAGTGACCTCTCGAATTCACATTGAAGTTTACAAATTCAGAACATGGCAGGTTATCTATCACCTTTATTTCACACTGTTGAGCTGAGATCTTTGGGCTTCAATATTAAAGCTTATTTTGTGAACTTGATTGATACTGGATAGGGGTAACATGATTGAGACTGAGACATGGTTAGAAGCTGGAAGAGTTGGGACAAGATGCGATTTTACTATCAAAGATGCAACTGGTACGCTTATTGGGATAGCCACCAGGTATTTTCTATATTAGAAATTGTTTTCTTTCTTCATTCTAGGAACTGGAAACATATATTTTCCTATAAAGAAGTCCAACATGTTATGTTATCTAGATCAAAGTTGTGATAAATATTTTTTCTGTAGCAAATGGGTAGCAATGAACCAAAACACAAGATGCCTCCAGAAAGTTACGAAATGCTGGAAGAAATTGTTGATTTTTCTCCAAAAATTCCGCGGTATTTTGATACTATAATCTGGCCTCAAATAATCTAAATCATTGACTGATATGTGATTCCTTGATGAAGTGTGGTATCTACCAAGATCTGATTATTTTACAACTTAGATCTGTTGGTGGATATGTTGATACCTTACGAAGAATTTCCTCTTCTTTTTGATGGATATAAGTAATTACTTGATGAGTTTGGGGCTTCAAATAGTCATTAATTAGATCCATTTTGTGATTTACACTTGATGAGATGAATCCTAAATGTCCAAAGCAATGGTGGATGATCAGAGATTAGGATTATTGGATCCATTGTCTGAATTTGTATTGCTGATTTAAGCTATATGATTCCCCCTAAAATCTAAAATTGTTCTGAATTCTTGAAGCCCAAAGAAAGTCCCAAAAATATGATTTCAGTTTTGTTGTTTAAAGGCTACCAATAATTTCCAATCTAATCTAGTTTGGCTAATACATCATTAATTGAATTGGTATTGGCTGAGACTAATCCATGATGTGTGCTTGTCTTGGGCATTTGCATAATAGTCTACCGCTTACCTAATGATTTACTTTGCATTATGTGCTGAAAAATTTAATCCACATACTTTTTGGATTGACATAAAGGTCTATATACATTCTAAAATTTTGGGCATACCTTATGCAGGATGGATGGAACATCTTTTATAGGGTCTTCTACAGAAGGTGTTCAAAGAGTCTCAGCACATAAGATGCAAGGAGGATGGTCTTGAAGTCATGGGAAATCGAATGCTAGCTCTTTCCTTCGTGCAAGATTTATTAAGAATGATGGTAAATTTTCCAAAGGAAGCAAGCCTTCATCAATTGCCTTGGGGATTCGGAAGTCATGGGACTTTGTGTCAGAGAACGAGAGGTGGGTCATTGGCAATGGCAATTTGACAAACTTCTGGAAGGATAAATGGTGGGGACCTAAATCTCTAATGGAGGAGATCCAGTCTATGCACCTTTCCCCCCCGTAACACTAATGCCAAAGTGTGTGAGTTTATCTAGGATGGTCAATGGAACTTCCCTATAGTGCAGTCTGATCTTCTAAATAATATTTTTAAATCTATCAAGGAGATAGCTATTTTCCCTGCTCAGATGGAGGATTTCTGGGCCTGGAAATTATCTCTGATGGGGAATTTTTCTACGGCTTCTGCATGGGATGAAATTAGAGAAAAATCCCCAAAAGTTCCTTATTTCTCCCTGGTTTGGAGAAAAGGGGTTCCCCCACAGTGCTCTACCCTAGGATGGCGGCTTGCTCATAGGAAACTCCTAACGGACGAGCTGATTAAAGCTAAAGGCATTATGATGGCATCGAGATGCTTCCTCTGCAACCAAGATGAAGATGGCATTGTCCATGTCTTTATTCACTGTCCATACTCAACTTGCATATGGGAAAGGTTCTGTGCTTGTTTTGGGATTTCTTGGCCGATGCATCAATCTATAGAAGTTTTGATAAAATGGTGGAAGTCCAAGGCAAGAATCTTGAACTTAAAAAATCCATGGCTTATGAGCTTCTCAATAATTGCAGCTAATATTTGGTGGGAGAGAAATAGAAGAAGCCATGAGGACAAGGCTCGATCCGATGCGCATATTTTTGAATTTATTTGCCATGAGCTTGGTCTTTGTTTGGGTAGTTCGAAGGGTGAAGTGAAGAGCATCAGTGATATCTCATGCAGCAGGAAATTGGGGTTACATATAGAGGCCCCTAAGTTTATTCCGCCTCTGGAAGTGAATTGATGCAAACTCCATCCGAATTGATTTAAAATCAACGTCGACGGGAGCTCTCTGCCGAACACAGGAAGGGCAAGTGTTGGCGGTATTGCTCGGAACAAAGAGGGTCAAATTTGCAACTCATTTAGTATTTACTTAGGCATTAAAAAAATCTTCAAGGCGGAGTTTGAAGCGGTTTTGGAAGGTCTGATCATGGCAAAGAGATATGGCGCGAGAGAAGTGTGGGTTGAGTCAGACTCTGTTGGTGTGGTGTCTGCTATGCAGAAGAACCAAGTCCCATGGTTTGTGCTTCAACGATGGAGGGCTATTCTCCCCTATCTGAACTCTATTTCGTGGAAAATTTCACATTGTTTTCGCGAGGCAAATGTGGTTGCAGATTATTTGGCAAGGAAGGCTTCAAAATCAGGAATCACAGAAACCTCAGTGACATTCCCAAGACATATTATGATGGAGATTGAAAATGATGCAATGGACAGGCGTAGATTCAGATTCTGCTAGGGTGCTTCTTGCTTTCTCTGCTGATGGCCTTGCCGAAGGTGGAGAGAGCAAGTTTCTCTAGCGGTTTCAGCCGTGTTTCCATTTTCTTTTACTGTTGATGTATTTTTCCTTTTATTTTAATAATAGCATCTTTTAGCAAA
>NC_056563.1:12556565-12578398 GCF_013358625.1 Macadamia integrifolia | reverse complement strand
AAAAAAAAAAAGTTCTATCATAAACTGATAATTTTTTTTAATCGTTTTATTATTATTTGTAACATTATCTCACCTGCTTAAAGATGCTCTGAAAATATATATATATATATATATATATTCACTACTTCTTGGTTGGTCTATGGGAGGATCATTCCTTGGTGGAAACCAATCAAAATATCAAGTATTGAGTCTTTCACATGCATTTGTACCTTATGTATTGACATACTGGAGGTGGGTTGTCCTCATTGTCTAACTTTTAACTAATATATTTAATTGGATATGTTGTTATTTATGTTCATCTATTTCACCCAAGACCTCATGAAGGTTGATTATTGGATCCGCAGTAAGTTTTTTTTTTTTCATTGCCATTAACTATGCGATTGAATTCTTTCTATTTTATATCTTCTTTATTGTCATTGACATTCTTATTTTACTGTTTGATTAATATGAAGTTACTTCATAGTTGATGGTAGTCATATCATTTTTTCCCCAAACAAGATCAATTTTTCCACATTATTCCTTTTTTTTTGCTTAAGATCAATAAGAGTATATTAATAATGAAAAAGAGAGAAAGAGGCCGAAGCCCTACAAAAGAATTCTAGACTAAACAAAACTCAACTCCCTAATCGACCTTCGGCATTGCCATCAGCAGAATAGGGAGCTAAGACAAAGAAAGATAGAATACTTCAAATAAGCATAGAAGATAAAAACCGGAATCTCGGTTTCCCAACTGCATCCCATTATATTTCGTCATGTGTACACCATGGTTGTCTATCCCATACTGTTGAGGACCTATTAGTAGCCGCATGCCTCGCTAGTTTATCTGCCACAACATTCACTTCTCTAAAGCAATGATGAATTTTCCACTGAATGTTGTTCAAGTAGCCTAAGGAATTAATCCATTTCTGAGTGAAATAACACGGAATGGATTTCTTTTCAATACACCAGACTACAGCTCTAGAATCGCACTCCACTTCAATCCAAGGAAAATTCAGATCTCTAGCTACCTTGATAGCTTCAAAGAAGGCCCCAAATTCAGCATAGAAATTTGAAGATAACCCTTGGAAAGAGGAGAAGCAAACCACAGGCTTGCCTTCATGATTTGGGAATGTAGCCCTAGCACCTGACATACCTAGATTACCTAAGGAGAATCCATCAACATTAATCTTGATACATCCCATTGGAGGTCAATTCCAGTATATCTCCATGATACCCTTAGCAAGAGACGGTGTTCTTTTCAGATGAAGTGACACAGATAGTGTAAGATCCCTTATTGATTTAATTTCCACTGGGGAGATACAGGATAACTCTTGTAAATCCATGAGAATAGATTTAACCAGCATGGAGGGAGTCTTGCTACAGTTATCATAGAGTCTTCGATTCCTTTCCAACCAAACCTAATAAAGAATACTCAGAATTGCAGCCTTTCAGATTTTCTTCAAAGGAGAAACAAGGGACTTCCGCTTCCACCATGAAAAGAGCTCCTGAATAGAAGGGAAACCTTGCCAGTGTAAACCAAAAATATCCAGAAATTCCGACCAGATTAAGGACGAGAACCGACAGCTCAGAAAGATGTGCTGCAATGATTCAGAGCACGCATGGCAAAGAGTACATTGAGAAACCATAGCCACAGCCCTTGGCATCACCTGCTCATCAGTGGGGAGGCGTCTATGCATCAAACGCCAGGCAAAAGTGGAGACTCAAGGGGAGCAACGATTTTTCCACACAAAATTATGCCAAGGAATAGGGGGGAGTTTAGACCTCAACCCTTCCCGAGCCAATCTCACAGAGAAGGCTCCCGATTGCGTACGATACCTGATGATTTAATTCCAGATATTATCCAATAAAGGGTCATGAATCATCGAAAAATCCCATCCCCCATCCTGAATAAAGTCTGATACCTTAGCAACCAAAGGAATTTCAGACAAAAAAGGAATCATTTCAGAAATCGGTGTCTCTGTGAGCCACCTGTCTGACTAGAACTTTATAGATGCACCAGTCCCTACAACCCATCGCTCCTTGGAGCATACAAAACTCCACACCTTTTTTGTTCCAGGCCATATCGACGAACACACATAGGTAGATTTAGGAGATCCATCTTGGGTTAGAAAATGACCTCTTAAAAAGGTGGCTGTATTGTAGGAGTCACTTTTAATAAACCATGCCAGCTTTGCAAGCATTGCATTATTTATATCTTTCAACCGTCTAATGCCCAAACCCCCTTCCACCTTAGGCTTACATACACTTAACCATTTCACTAAAGTAGCTCTAGCAGAGTCCAGGTCACCACTCCAAATAAAATTCTTCATCCATCTCTCCATTAGTAAAATGGTAGAAGACGGCCAGTGATAAATTGCAAAATTGTGAATTGGCACACTACACATCATAGACTTAATGAGCTCTATTATACCATCCATGGAGAGCATCCTACCTTTCCACCCTGCCAATCTACCCTTAAATTTATCAACCAGAGGCATAATAAAATCTCTTTGAACTCTGCCTTTGAAGATTTCCACTCCCAAATACCTGGTGGGAAAATTACACACAGGAATGTCAATCACCTCTTTGATTCTTCTTTTCCTTTGAGCTGGAATTTTCCCAAAGAAAACCTTACTTTTCTCTATGCTAATGATCTGGCCCGAATTTTTTTTCACTAGAAAGTCAGATTGTATTAAAAAACAAAAAAACAAAATATGTTACATAGGCTTGAAGTGAGCCTCCATCTTTGGCATTGCCATCAGTAGAGGTTCACAATAGCTATCTCAAGAAACTAAAACTTGAGCGGCCTACTTCATCTAGAAGCAGCTCTTGAATGATTTGTTGAGGGAGAGCAACACTATCACAAGAGGTGCCCATTTTAGCAACATCTTCAGCCAGAAAATCAGCTATAGGATTAGCTTCTCTGAAACAGTGAGAGATCTTCCACTCAATGGAGTTTAAATAGTTGAGGCTATGGTTCCAGTCCTACAAAGCGAACCAAGGAATAAGGTTCTGATGGAACAGGGAAACAGCAACAAAAGAGTCAGACTCAATCCATAATCGCTGGATACCCCTTTCCCTAGCGAGCTTAGTACCCTTAATTATGCTCATAATCTCAGCCGAAAAGCCATTTGAAACTCCCAAGAAAATCTGATAACTGAGCAGCAGTCTACCATTGTGATCCCGAAGAATTCCTCCACCTCCTGCACGACCCAGATTACCAATGGCACATCCATCAGTGTTGATGTAATACCCTGCTTCTTAAACCCGGTCTGATTTCGTGGTTGAACTGGTTTAACCGTGCAGGGACCGAACCAGAGGGAGTTAGAACGGGTTCCTTATGGGCTATGATGGCAAGGGTGACCTTAAACACCGGCTGGCCCGACAAGTCCGAGCCCGTGCCAGAAGAGACGGAAGTGCCCAAGCTGTGTACATGTACCTACCATTAGGCCATGTATGGATAAAGCAGGTATTATAGCCGTATTTTAAGGTATATACGTATACTACGTCGTACGCTAGGGTGGGGTTCGCGCCGAGGCCCGAACTCGGTCAAAATCCCAAGCTTTGGTCCTCGGGTGGGCGGACAGGTGGGTGCACCCACCCACCTGAGTGACCCATCCATGTGCACTATTCACTTATTCAGGAATTATATATATATAGCTTTATGTTTTTCTTTTCTTTTCATTTATGACACCCGTACGTTGGTGAGGATAGTAAAGAGGAGAGAGAAAAGAAAGGGAAGAAGAAGGGAAGAGAAGGAAGAGGAAGAAGAGAAGGATTTCAGCGGCGCCGAAGCTGATCTTCCCATTCCGGCGCTGAAAAAGTGACCTTCAACTCTAGATCTACATTTGGAGGTAAGCAAAGTCGGGTTCTTTGAACATTCATCATACCCAAGCTTAAACCCTTGATTCGAGTAGGGTTTCTAGAGATCTTGTAAATCCCCTTTGAAATGATGAATCTAAGGTTTAATGGATGATTTATGTGTTGATCTTGAAGGATTTGAAGATGTATTGACAAGGTGGAAGAAGCATTGTGGGTTTGAAGTGATTTGGAGGGTTTGAAGTTGTTCTTGAGTAAAGAAGGTAAGATGGTTTCCCATCCCTTGAATCTAACCTAGATCTAGGTTAGAACCATCCTATAAGACCCTGAAGGTGTGAAGAATGGGTTGGGAAAAGCCCCATTTGAATCCCCAAAGAATGGAGGAAGTTGGGAAGAAACAGCGTTTTCCCGCCAAGACCGGTGGGTGGAACCGGTGGGCCCCTACCCGCCAGTCCAAACCGGTGGGTAGGACCGGTGGGCCAGGCAGCCCACCTGTCTGACCCACCTGTCTGGCCCCGAAGGTGATTCTTACGTTCGATTGGACCCAAATCGGACGTGCGACCTTCTTTTAACGTTCTAAACATGATTTTGTCATCGGATCTCGTTAATTTCGATCCTAAAATGGTGAAGTACTAAGCCCGCTCAATTATGTTAGGTTCACCAAATCCTACCCGTTTCTCACCGGATCTCACCCGTACCGAACGGGAATCCTTGTACACTACAAGTAAGTGGGGAGAGGACATTTGGCCTTGTTTCAAGGCATTGTTTGGCATTCATTTAATTATATCTAGTCTAGTCATGCCATCATGAATATGCTATGTAGATTAGTCATTCCTCACATTGTTATGCATATGTGCTATGTTTACTTTCTAAATGGCAATTGAATGAGATGTTTATATGTTGAATGTGGACATCATGGTGCATGATGCATTGATAGACTAGATGCCATAGTCGGCTTGGAAACGAGTGCATTGGTGGCCCGTGGAATGGGACGCGGTGGCACTATTCAATCGTACTATTGTCATATAGGAGCATGCGGTATTAAGATTTTCACCATCCCGTGCTACGACCCTTCCCAATAGGGGTTAACGTGTTGGGTTATCATTTGGGGGGAAGCAGTGGTCGCGGTTGTCGGGTCACTGTGGCGGTTAGATATAACGCCCAGCGGGTCAATAGGACAGTCGGCAACCCCGGTGGTACATTTAAGAGGGTCAATCGTACTACTTTTAAATTGCTGGAGTCAGCACCTTTAATTTCAGTCATTTACATTTCTGTTGAGAGCCGGTGGACAGCATTGTCTTTACTTTTCTGAGTACTCACGGTGGGCCTTCTCCGACAGCCCTATGGGCGTATCGCGGGATGGAGTTCACGGCTCGTACCCGGAGTATACGCGCACTGTGGCTGTAGTAGCACTAAAACTAAGGACTTAGTAATGTTGCTTAGGTGGATGTGAATTAAAATGTATTGCATAGCATGTAGTGCATATGATGTGTTTTGCTGTGTGGACTGTTGTGTGGTCCATCTTACCACTTACTGAGCTAGTGAGCTCATCCCACGTGTGCACCCCCTTTTTAGATGATTTTGCAGGTCATACATCTAAGGAGTATGGGGTGGGTCCCACAGTCGAGTTTCCTGAAGAGGACTGGTGGACCCCTGAGGAGTTAGAGCACGACACTGACTACTCGTGCGAGAGTTGTGCTGCGGGACCGCAGTTCTGAGGTCGTGCTGAGCTCCACTTCTAAGGCCGAGCTGAGCTCTACTATGTGATGCCGAGCTGGGCTCAACCCTTGATGCCGAGCTGAGCTCTAGCCTTTGTTGCCGAGCCGAGCTGTGTACTTTGATTATTTTGATGATTTCCTTTACATACTTGATATATGAATTGTACTTTTATTGTGTAAATATCATGCCTTCGGGCCCACATGTATATAATTATTGTATCACAATTCGAGTATCAAGTATTATGGGATTATGCACAGGTAAACCTTAGTCTTCCGCTGATCTGATGAGTTTATATTAGTTGTGTGTATGCTGTGGTGGAATACAGTATCTGATGATCCTGGCAGGTTTGGGTTAACCGGTGTTAACCTGGTCACTGGCCCGGTTCTGTGAGAACGAGGTGTGACAGTTAAGCTTAACCCAAGAAATCATAGGTTTACACCAATGAATTTCCAAGGTAGAGGACGATGGCTAGCTAGACTTTGCAAGATTCAACCTACTGCAGAGAATGAGATCTTCGACCAACCTAGGAGAGAATTTCAGCTCTCCATAGAGAAATTCAATCTCTCCTTCGATGCTGCTAAGAATCATGGTCAAACTTCTTTTTTTCCCCTCAAACCTTCGTAAATTTCTTTCTTTCCATATGGCATCTAGAATAACAAATAGACCAGTCGCCCAGGCCTCTTTCAAGCACCACCCTTTCCCTCTATTCTTCCACCAAATCGCTAGCTTTATCACAGAAGCTTTCCGAGGCCAAACCACATTAAATAGATCTGTCGTCTTGCTCCATATGCTGGATGAAAACTCACACTCAAGGAACAAATGATTAAATGATTCAGAGCTTGAATAACATAAATCGCACCTTGAGGTGAGGGGGATCCCTTTGGCAATGATCAAATCATCAGATGGAAGCTTCCCGTGAAGCCATCGCCATCCCAATAGAGAAAGTCTAGGGGGAAAGTGCTTCCGCCACACAAGAGAGGCCCATGATACCGCTGAAGAGGCAGCATGCAACCCCTCCCAGGCCGACTTTACAGAGAAAGCACCCATCGGATCCAAGCTCCACACACACCTATCCTTCATAGGCAAAGAGGGGAGATTTATCTCCTTTATTTTTTGAAAAATCTCATTTAAGATTGGAGATTGCATAGAGGGCAGAACCCATTCACCATTTTCATTAAAAGATGCCATAGGGTGAGTAAGATCAGAAAAAGTGCCCTCATCCAGAGACAATAATTCTCTGATAAATTCTGGCCCTAGCCAATTATCATTCCAGAAATCAATACGACTGCCATTGTCAATGATCCATCTCTGCTTTTCTGAAATAAAATTCCACATTTTCTTTATCCCAAGCCAAATAGAAGAGCACCTGTAGGATCTTCTAAATCGACCAACACTAGACAGAAATCTCGCCCGAATGATCCTGCTCAGCTAAGTATCATCATTCCTTATCATTCAGGTCAATTTAGCTATCATAGCCTTATTAACCTCATGAAGTCTTCGGATGCCAAGACCGCCCTCCTTCTTAGGTTTACATATTAGGTCCCACTTAACAGTAGTAGTTTTGGAAGAGTCTATTTCCCCTGTCCAGATAAAATTCTGCATCCATTTTTCAAGACATTTAATTAGGGAGCTTGGAAACCAATACACAGAGAAGCTATGGAGGGGCATTCCAGAGATGACCGACTTGACTAATTCCACTGTTCCCGCCATAGAAAGGAGTTTTCCTTTCCAGCCTACTAACTTAGCTTTAATTCTGTCCATCACAAGGTGGAGGGGTCCCTTTTAACTCGCCCATTAAAAAATTCCACCCCTAGATACTTGGTTGGGAAATTACAACAAGTAATTGCAAGCTCATTAGTAATCCACTGCTTCATTTTAGGAGAAATCTTGCCCAGAAATAATTTACTTTTCTCCAAGTTGAAAAACTGTCCAGAGCATCTCTGATAAAGAGAAAGAAAGGAGTTTAAATTCCTAACATACCTCTTTGATGCATTCATAAAGATGAAGATATCGTTTGCAAATAAGAGATGGGTTGGAGCCTGGACACCACGGGGGCCAGCTAATGGCTTAATCATATTTTTTGCATTCAGCTCTGCTATGCCAAGACAAAGAACCTCTTCCGCAATAATAAATAGAATAGGGGAGATGAGGTCGCCCTAACAAAGGCCTCTGCTAACATCAAAATAACCCACAGAGGCACCATTTAAAAGGACAGAGATTATGACAGTCTTGAGAATAGTGTGGATCCACCCAATCATTATATCAGAAAAGCCAAATCTTTTAAGTTCATGGAGGAGAAAATCCCAAGATAAAGTGTCGAACGCCTTCTGAATGTCAATCTTCAAGCCAAGGCACCTCCTCAAAGATTGCCCCATAAGGTTAGCCAACTCAAAAGTAAGACCAATATTTGACTAGATGACTTTTCCCTTTTGAAAAGCACCCTGCTCTTGGGAAATGATTCTGGGAAGAATAGTAGATATTCGGGTAGCCATAATTTTGGAAAGAATTTTACAAAAGAAGTTCCCCATGCATAATGGCCTGAATTTCTCCAAATTTCTAACCCCATCCCCCTTAGGAATTAAAAACAAAAAATTATTATTGATTCTGTTAGGGAGAATACCTGAGGAGAAGAAACCCTTGACTGCTCTACGTACGTCTGTACTAATGATCACCCAACATTTCCTAAAAACAGATCCAGAAAAGCCATCCGGCCCTGTCTGGATCCAGATCCCACATTGCTCGCTTAATCTCATCATTTGAAGGAATAATGTCAAGCATAACCCGATCAAAGTCCTAAAGAATATTAGGGATGCAGTTGAAAATTTGGGGATGATTTTCAACCTCCACCCTCTTAAGAAAATTCCCATAGAACTCAGCCAGGTAAGAACCCAATTAATCCGGGTCACTGACTTTAGGTCCATTCTCTGTAATAATACTTCTAATAGTGTTTCTGAACCTCTTGACCCTAGCCATGACATGGAAGAACCTAGAGCATCTGTCACCCTCCTTTAGCCATCTGACCCTAGACTTTTGGACCCACAATTTCTCATGATTGTCAATAGCTCTCCAGTATCTAGTCTTAGCGTCAGCTTCCAAGTCAAAAAGGCGATCAAAAAAACCCTCTTCCTCAATAAGAGTCTGAATAGCATCCAACTCCACTTTAGAGCTAACCACCTCTTAGTCCAGACTAGGAAATGCCCTCCACGACCATGCTTTAATAGCCAATTTTAACCCTTTCAACTTCTGGGCCAAGATGAAAGGGGGGAACCTGAGATATTAATATTCCAAGATGCATTGATCAGGTCTAAAAATTTTGAGTGATCCATCCAGAATGAATTGATTCGAAAGGGGCAATTTCTGGGTTTTAGGGCCATACCCGAGTGAGCCACCAAGGGAGCATGGTTTGAGGCAATCCTAGGAAGCACATTTTGCAGACAATCACCAAAAGCTTTCAGCCAGCCTTCATTAACAAAGGTCCTATCAAGGACCGCAATAACCTTCCCCCTCCTCTGATTATTACTCCAAGTGTATTTTCTACCCGAAGATGGAATTTGAATCATAGCAGTGGCATCGACCATGGCTGAGAACTCCAAGGCCACCCCCATACAGAATCGACTAGGCCCTCTTCTCTCATGATCAAACAGGGTGACATTGAAGTCACCAATTATCATCCTTAGGTGATTTGAAATACCAGCAGATAATTCCATCCATAGGGATCTTCTGTCTGCTCTGAGACATTTTGCATGCACCACTGATAAATCAAGGAAATTCCCATTCCATATAATTTGCAGAGTGATCTGCTGCTCAGACATAAATAAGATTGATGGCTTATTGAAATTTTGTTTCCACATGACCCATAGGTTGGGATGCGCATCATCTCTATTATTGCAAATGAAGTCCGTCGCAAACCCAAGCTTATTAAAAAAATACTTGGGAAAATTTTCCACTGCAATCACAGGCTCGGCGATACAAATGATGTCAGGGGAATTATCGTTAACAATTTTAGGCAAGGCGACTTTGGCGGCAGCCTTCTTAATACCTCGAACATTCCAGAAAAGAAGATTCACAATCACATATTGGATGAAGAATGGCAGTCCAAACTGAAGACCGACCCTCAACCAGCACCTGGTTGCCTTTCTTTTTCTTCATTCTAGCCCAGCCTGTTTGCCCTTTCTCACTTTGCAAGGCTGCGGAGTCAACTCTCTGAACTCCCTCTCTTGCACTCGGCAGGCCACCTCCTTGTTGAAATTCTCGACCTCCAGCACGACCACCAGTAGGGGCATGGCCTCCACGGCTTACAACCCTCAGGCTCCTGCGCGGCCCATCCAGGAGCTTACCCGTAGCTTGGGAAGCCGGGTCTTCAACATTCAAGTGGTTGCCGTCTTCTGGGTCAGGTGGGTTTTGGATGTGCCCAAGGTCCACATCCACATCGGCTCGGTCAATGTCCTGCTCATAACCGATCACCACCTCCAGCCGATTTGGTTCCATATTAAATTCCATGATATTTGTTTCCATGTTTGGTTCTAATTCAAAATTTGAATTGGCAGCAGTAGATGAAGAAACCGAATCAGCCTCAGCTCCCAATGGAGGTCTCCGAGATTGAGGCATGATATTCTCCATGGGGCTCTCCACCTCAGTAGCTTCCTTAGTAGAATCGGTTTCCTTTTCTAGAATATTCTGGCTGAGATTCTCACATGCCCCTCTATTGGCAACTTCACCCTCCAGCGTGGTTGCTCCACCGCCTAGGGAGGAGTATCCTTCACCATGACCAGTGGGTCTACCACCACTAGTATGCCTCTGTTGAGATCTTTCTGAGTTAGCCTCCATCGCAGCCACCACTGAGCCCCTAGGGCCATCATCGACATATACTGCTCCAGGGATACCACCATCGTTCTCAGTTCTAGCGATTTTGGAATCTGCCATCTTCTTCTCCCTGCAGTCTCCAATAACATGCCCCACTTTCTTACAAAACCCACACTTCGCCAGTGCATCCTCATAGATCAACTGCTGAGTGAACCAGAACAAATTATATCAGTTTCGGGCTGCCAAAACTCAACTGGTATCTCCTCAGGTCTTTGAGCACCCACCTCGATCTCAACCAGAACACGGGAAAAGTTCCCATATATGACATTTTTTGTGCGCTGATCCAAGGCAACTGGTCACCCTGCCGCCTTTGCCATTGTCAAGAACACCTTTTCATGCCAGTATTCTAAACGTAGATTAGGAAACCGAACCCAGACTAGGGCCTAGTTAACGATCCTGTCATGAATACTAAAGCCAGGGTGCCATCTTTGGAATCGGACATACTGACCTCCAATCTTCGCTTAACTTCTTCTCCACATTGACGCCATGTCTGCCTCTGTATCAAACTGAAAGGTCGTGAATGCTTTCCCCATAGGAACTATCTTCACCTTGCCCTTCAAATTCCAAGACTCTCGTGCCCTTCAAATTCCAATCGAAGTCTCTGTAGGCTCCACGACAGGGAGCCGCTTCCAAAGATCAGTCAGCCGGAGTTGTCTTCCCCTACTAGGCGGAAGACCCTCTCCAGGGTCATGTCTGGGCACCGAAATCCTATCTTCCAAACCAGCCTTCATCATCATCAATCCTAAGTTCTTCCAAGTTGGAGGCACTTCTAATCAAACAAAGTCCCACTAAGACCATAGGCAAATAAGAAAGAAAAATCCGAATGATCCAGAAACTTTTTAAGGTGTCTAACCCTTCTAATCTTTGCAGAAGTGAAAATGAAAATATCATCTGCATATAACAAATGAGAGGGAGTCAATGTGTTCCTTGGACCTGACAATGACCTGATCTTCTTCTCTAGAATCAGCATATTGAGCCCACGACATAAAACTTCCTCAGCAATAATAAACAAAATGGGGCAAAGGGGATCACCTTGTTGTAAACCCCTTTCCACTCCAAAGAAACCCACCGGACCACCATTGATAAGAACAAAAACTCTTTTAGAGATCAAAATTTGGTGCAAACGATCAATAAAAATCTAGGAAAAACCAAATTTGCGCATAACATCAAATAGAAAAGACCAATCCAGTGTATCATATGCCTTATGGATATCTAGCTTCAGAGCCATACCACCCCCAAAAGATTTAGAATGCAACAAATTTGTCAGCTCAGAAGCCATACAGATATTGGAAAAAATCACTTTCCCCCTCTGAAAAGCACTTTGTTCATCAGAGATCAATCTCAGAAGAAGATTAGATAACCGAATGGCAATAATTTTGGGGATTATTTTAAGAAAAAAAACTCCCAAAACAGATGGGGCAAAACTGATTAACCTTACAGGCACCAGTAATTTTAGGAATTAAAGTCAAAAAATTAGAATTTACCCCTTTAGTGATGACCCCTTCAACAAAAAAAAAAATTAACTGCAGAACATACCTCGGGCCCTACTATGTTCCAGCAAGAGCAATAGAAAGTCCTAGGAAAGCCGTCTGGCCTAGAAGCACTGTTGGGATCCAAGTCGAACACCGCAACCTTGATCTCCTCTACAAAAGGAGTAGCCAATAGGGCACCATTGTTCTCAACAATCACGACCTTAGGGATACAACTTAGAATATCCGTCACTGCGACTGTAGGGTCTCTTTTATGGAATTTTTCAAAACGATCATACACAAAATTGCCAATACCCATAGGCGAAGAGATAACCCCTCCATTACCATCCTGGATCTCTTTGATTTGATTTCTTGCACATCGAAGCTTTGTTGACATGTGAAAAAAATTGGAATTGTGATCCCCATGACGGAGCCATTTCAGACGTGATTTTTCAGACCAGACTTTCTCTTGAAGCAAGATAGCCGATTCATAAGCCTTTTTAGCCACATTATGCCTTGCAACTAAGGTATCTCTAAAAAAATAAAAGAACTTTATAATTAGAGATAATATTGAGGTATCAGTCCATCTCCTTGTTTCTCCTCACTCAATCTTATCACATAATGTCACGCCCTTCCCCTCCCTCTGATACTTTTCTCTTCGCTCTCAATAATTCTCTCATTTTAAATTTATTATGTACTGCTATTCTTACATGTTTTGAGTTCTGAAATCTTTATGCCCCAAGACATATGGCATCAAAGTTCAAAGAGAAGGAATAGCTATTCCTCTTGGTCTTTTCTTATAATTTTCTTGAAATCTGGTTTCTAAACATGTCACTGTGATTCTGGTTTGTTTTGGATTTATGAACTAAATCATTTAAGGCTTCTAGAAACCCATCATTTGGATAGATAAATGTGTAAAATCATAAGTTATGTTTAGGGAAAACTATTGTTTGTAGAAGCCCATATATTGTTCTGATTTACTTTTCCTTGTTTTCATTCCTTATACTCTGGTTATGCAATTAGGAGCATAAAGAAATCAAGGGATCCCATACTCTCTAGGGTCCTAGATAGTCTAATGGCAATGGCTATACTGAGGAATCAAAAAACCATTGCAAGCGATGGAGCATGAGTTGTCAATAACATGTGGTTTTAGGCACAAGCTTCTCTTGAAAGGAAAACAACACATGGGCCTTGAATTACCCTCTCCAACCATCGAGATTTATCTGTATGGTTATTTTTCAAGCACTCCACTCATCTTGACAAAAATCCTGCAACTATGGCTGTACTGAGGAATCGAAAAACCATTGCAAACTCATGTTCAATCCAACTTCTTGTAATGAATATCAAAAGTTTTATTTCTTTCTCTACTTTTGGTTGGGGGATGTTTCTTGCTAGAGATAGAGTTGGATAAAATACATCACAAATCTTTCTAGATAAGTTTTGTAAATTATTATTTTATCAGCTTCTCATTCAACATGCATTGTACTTTATATTTTATAGAAGGACAAATATATGAATGTCTATCTAAGCAGCATTCTTTGGTGGAATACATCATGCTTCGCCTATGAATGTAACCAGGTTGTCGGTAGAATGTGATTCACAATCAGTTGTGAGTTGTATTCTAAATAAAAAAAATTTCGTGGTGCTTTCAGCAAAAATGGTGGTTCTATAAGAGCTTCTTGGATAGCATTCCATGGAAAATATCACATTGTTACTATGAAGCAAATGCAGTAGTTGATAGACTAGCTAAGCATGCAGCTGCAACGACTACTTCTACTTGGGACACTGCACCTCTTTTTGTTTTTCATGGTATTAGCGGGGATTCTTAACTGAGACATAGATATAGATTTTCTTAAGAAATTTTGTGTTCTCTTTATAGTTTTTTTAAATGAATTTTGTAGGAGGGGAGTGGTTATGACTTTTTTGCAAATTTTCCATGATATTAACTGACGAGTTAGTCTAAGTCAACTCAACAGTTGGACAAGTTAGAAACCAAATTAAAGTGACAAAGTTTTGTCGAAATAATGTTTAGTTTGAGTAGAGTCTCCCATGTAAATAGTAACTAAATCACTTTTTGAGAGAGAGAGAGAGAGAGAGAGAGAGAGAGAGAGAAGCCTGTTTAAAAACCAATTAAGTGTTCTAAAAAGGTTTCTTCCGAAATTTTCTACATTAGGGGCCCGTTTGATAACGTTTCTGCTGTTTCTGTTTCAAGAAACGACAGAAGCAGAAATTTCCGTTTCTGGGAACAGAAACAGAATTTTGGGTGTTTGATAAACCTTGTTTCCGTTTGATTGGATGATTACAGTGTTGTATTTACATTCCAGTGGATAACGATCGGCGGCCATTTGCTTGAAGAAATAGATGCTCCGGCGTGACAGCCGACTATTTCCTTGAACAAGACAGGCGTCAGAAGCTAATGCTTCTTGGCATCAAATTGAGGGGTCGATCATCAAGGATGAATTTGGAGTTCAGATCATCAAGGATGTATGCGTCTTTAGCATCCTCAAAAGACATGGATCTTCTGTTCCCTTCGACTTCCAAGCATTCGGAAGGAGAACTACAACAGAAAAGTAGAGAAACCATGGTTTTCGATCGCCATCAGCAGCAGCAAGAGCTGAATTCCGGTCTGATGCGATTTCACTTTGCCCCGAGCCCCCTGCTTGCAAATTACGTGGACGGTAGCAGCGAAGATGGAGAAGGAGGAGTTGATGATTTCCTACAACCTCGTTCTTCAAGTCTCGAAGCGGAGAGCCTGTTTGCGAGGTTCTTGTCTTGTGGTGGCGGTGTCGCTGGACCTCCCTCACCTGATATCCGTGAGATCGGTGACAAGTCTCCAGCAGTATCGACGACTCCCACCGGAGCGGTTAATCAGAGAAATTCTCAATTCGTAGTATCCATGAAGCACGAAGCATCTGAGGTTATTCCTCAGCATAATGGATACTCTGCCGCTGCTTCCCAAATGCTTTATCAAGCTCCGCCGCCGGCGCCTCTGCCCAGCCAGAGCTCAGCCTCCATGGATAATTCTTACGGGATGGTGAATTCGATAGTCATGGATCACAATCCTCCTCAAGTCAAGACTGCTAGCGTCAATTGCTCCAATCTTATCAGACACAGCAGCGGAGTCAACGAGGAAGATGACAGTGCCTCATCGGAATCTGCGGGAAGAAACCCAAATCGACGACGGCTGACAAAATGGAGAGGAACTCTGTAGACGGAGCTAGTCGGAGACGGTGGTGATGGTAGTGATGCCAAACTCCGACTTCAATATCAATTTTTTGTGCCCCATTTTTGTTTCGAGAAATGAGCGAAACAAGTAAAACTTGTTTCGTCATTCATGTTTCTTGAAGCATAAATTGTTATAAATTTCAATTTATGTTTCAAGAAACAAGTGGAACGGAACACTTTTACCAAACGGTATTTATGCCGTTTCTGTGTTTCTGAGAACAAGAAAACACAGAAATACGTTTCTGGTTACGTTATCAAACGGACCCTAGATTTTCACTTTTTACATTTCTCTCTATCCCTACTGCTCTAGAATACATTTAACCAACCAATAATTGTCTAAAAAAATCCTTAATTGTCTATCATTATTTGAAATTGAAAAATTAATATTTAATAATCATCTTAAATTACTAATTGCCTTAATGGAAATCATATATGATTAAAATATATTTAATTTCTTGTAGACATTTTGTTCTCTCTCACATGGTCACGTGCATTTGCATGTGTCTTTTTACTAGTGTATATATATATATATATATATATACTCTCAATTGAGAGCATTCAATACATAAAAACATTAACTCTCACAGGGTGTATTTTCCATGAGGCTCCTGGCGGTTTAACTAGGGCGAACTTGAATTATATCCAGCCCGGAGTTAGCCCAAACCCTACTCCAAATTTATCAATTTCTCAGCCCAGCCTAAGTTGTACCCTGTTGAGACATCCAAAGTTTCAATTTCCAAAAGGGGTGATGATTGAAGTGGGAAAAAGCTGCCCATACAATGGCAGGTGGAAGTAAATTAAGCAGTTTTGTCAATATACTGGGATTCAAGGGTTTTTTTTTTTGGGGGTGTAAGGATATCATGGGTAGGTTGCATCTCATGCTTTCATAGGCCTACAATACACTTGTTTACTCTTCCACCCTATCCTTCATTGGTAGCACTTTCTTGCATCCACACTCTGATTCACATCTTAGGAACTCCTAATTGTGTACCCAAGTGATTTTGGGTTGAAGTATTTCCCATGAGTAGAAGGTAAGGTGGCAAACAAATGGACTTCCCACGTTTTTCACTTTTTGGCCACATCATGCATGATATCATTCTTTTAAAAATCTTAAGTGTGATAAAATTAAGGATCAGTTTTTCTAAGGCCTCGGGGAATCCATTCATCATGGTCCATCGCAATGACCTACATTAAGGGAGTGGGAGCGAGGTGAGGACTGATGGGATCACATATGGATCTAAGGGTTTGAATCTTTGAAATAGACGATTTGGATATGAGATATAACTTGTTCCTCTACAGTGATGAATCCTTCTTTTTTTTTCATTTTGAGATACTCCCTTACTAGATACATTAGATTTGGTATTCCTGCTTAGTCTATTGTCCATGTGAACTGATTTTACTCTGTTCTTGTCTGAAAAATGGATTCACATAACCATAAGAACTGACGAAGAAACTCCCATTTTCACATTGGCATGGTTGGCACTACAATTTACTTCGTAAACCAATATTATCAATTATCTATTTTAAAAATATTTAAAATCCAATACAACTATTAAAAAATCATTCCCAACCCAACCCAGCACTCTCCACCTTAAGAGGCAATTCACTGACCTAGGTATGCCTATGGGGCATGTGTTCAAGAAACTCCAAACTGAGAGGCTACACTATTGTACCCCTAGAACAGTCCCCTCAAATGGTATGGGAATGAACTTTATAGTGCATATCACAATCAGAAGGGACGCGCCACTAGTAACTGCTTTGCTGGTCCATGCAATTCATTATTTGTTGGACCAAAAGAAGTTTTTCGTTTATTCCAAGCAACAACCTAATGTGGAGAGAATCTTGTGACCCTTTTTCTTTTTTTCTTTCTTTTTTTTTTGGAAGGACTTATCGGGAAGATGAAGGGACTGGTTGTCATGATTTCTTTGCAATTATGCTGGACTGGAAGATGCTTTCACTGATGCTCATTAGTATCCGAGTAGGAGGAGCACTGCTTAGTTGATGGAGCAGGAGCTGATTTTTCTTTCGGTTTTCTTTTTCGCCAAGATTTTTCATAAGAAGACGAACCAGCTTGTGGCTGCAGGGTAGTAGGTCTCATGTTGAGGATTAAGACCTCTCCCAGTTATTGGATCCAGCACTCAAGATTTTCCCTTTTTCATTTTTATTGGAGATATCTGTAGTTGTTCTATAGCTTCAGAAAGTTACAAAAATGGACGCCTTGGCTTCATTTTACTGTCTTACGAAAAAAAATAATAATTAATTAATTTACTCAGGCTTTCGGGGGTTGAAATTGTCTGCAATTCCGATCTCATACAATTCCATAAAATACCATCTTTAGGGGATGACACGTGTATTGATACCAATGCAATGGTCCAGATCTGGTACAACTAATAAAACCTCAAATCAGTGAAGAGTCATTTAAATTAGATCTGGACCATTGCATTGGTATCAATACACGTGTCACCACCTGAATTTCACGGAATTGTACGAGATCAGAATTGCAGACGATTTTTTTCCGGCTTTCGACCTTTAGATAGGGTAAGATATCCTGTCATGTGCAATCAAACAGCAGCTTGTTACTCCTGCAGGCTCTTGGCAAGTTTAATAAGGAGAACAAGCCCTTCAAGCTTTACAGTGATCTATCTCTATAAAAACGTACACACAGAGGGAAAGCATCCATGGAAAAGGAAGAACAGGGAAGAAGACTTTATGAAGCTTCGTTGAGTGGAAGTCTCTCATCTCTGATTGAACTCATTGAAGAAGACCAGCTAATCCTCGATAGAGTTGTAATCACTTGCTTCAACGAGACTCCACTCCACATAGCAGCAATGCTAGGCCACGTTGATTTTGTGAAAGAGATTTTGAGACGCAAACCAGAACTCGCAATTGAGTTAAGACTCAGAAAGTTCCTCACCCCTTCACTTGGCTTCAGCAAAAGAGAACCTTGAAATGGTGAAAGGGTTGTTGAGTATCAACCCAAATGTTTGGTGTGTTGCTGACCATGATGGAAGAACCCCTCTTCACCTTGCAGCGATTAATGGCCGGATTGATATCATGAAAGAGTTGATTCAAGCACGACCTGAGGTCATTCATGTCAAGGTTGATAGGGGAGAAACCATCATACACTTGTGTGTGAAATACAACCGTTTGGAGGCACTGAAACTGATATTGGAATCAACAAGTGACAAAGAAGAGCTCCTCAATTCTAAAGATGATGATGGCAACACTGCTTTGCATCTTGCTACGTCTAAGAAACAGACGAAGGTATGAACATTGGTTACTCACCACCCACAAATACGCAAGATTTTAGCTAATTTATAAACTTGCAGTTTTTCTTTAGCCCACAACTCACAATAAAAATTGGTAGATGGGCATATCCTCCATGTATGTCATTGCACCCATGCATCCTCTTGGTAGTCCTGGTCTTCCACGCTTTGTGTTGCCATATGGTAAAGGCCAATTAGGTTGAAACCAGTGTTCTGAAAACAGGAATCGGTGACTGAATCGGTCCCTGCTGATTTTGATTAAGATCGAATTGAAATTGGTCGGAATTGGTCCCAAGAACCCTACAATCAGTTATTTAATCTGAAAGTATGCCGATTCAGGAGAATCCTAATGTGAATATTTTCAATTCGGCAGAAAATAAGAACTGTCTCAACTGATTCCAAGGCGAATCAGCCGATTCACCGATTTTTGAAACTTTTTTAAAACTCTGTTTGAAACACATGTGAGTAGAGGTCTTTGTAGAAACGCAACCCTAAAACGATGCAGAAGATAATGGAAAAACAAAACAAACAATGCACACGGATTTTACGAGGTTTGGCAAGGTTGCCTACGTCCCCGGTGAGATGAGATCCTGCTTCACTATCAATGGAGAATAGGGTTACAACGCTCGTCCTTACACCTCTCAGTATTGCTTGCATTACAGAGAAATAAACCCTCGCTACAAACATATAGCGAGAAAAACCCTAATCCGGATTAAACTACAATTGCCACCCTAATCCGGATTAAACTACAATTGCCCTCAAATAAAAAATTCGAGCGGGGGGCTGCGCCCCCCTACACCCCCTGCTATGCAGGGGGGCCTCCTGCCCCCCTTGCAACCCCCACAGCCCGCTAACCGGCTAGCGGAACCACCGTCCTGCCTATCTAGGTGCTGCACCAGTACTCCCTGGATTAAACTGCGACGAAATACAAGACATCATACACCAACAGTCTTGGGGTCTACCTTCCTATAAAATTACAGCCTCCTCTGATGGTATATCTATGTGCCTACCTATTGTTTTCCCCCAAAAAAAAATTGGATGAGTTTTAATTTTATTAAAAAATCTGGAAGGTCCTGAAAAAATTCCCTATCTAAAGGGTATAGTTCCTCGGTTCGTTGGTCAACAATGGATGTGCAAAGTTTTCCAGAGGGTATTGTTCCTTGGTTCCTTTTTAAATACACTGCTCGTCTCCAAAGTTCTGATCCAATTGCAATATGGCCCCCCTTAGTCCAAGGAGATCTTGAGATTGATGCACCGGTAGACCTAGATTTCGATTTTCCTATTCTAGTTTCTTTTGATTATTGGATTTTTGTTTGTAGTTCTTGTGTTTCTTCGTGCTGATGGCCATGCTGAAAGTAGGGAATTGGCTTGATCATGTGTTCTTGTCTAGCTATGGTAGCTTTGCCTAGATTTTTTGTAAAATTTTTTTTCTTAATTTCAATATATTATGAGCATTTAGCGGGAAAAAAAAATGACATGATCTACGTAATAAAATGAGCAAGATTAAAATCAATTGCATGTAACAGGGAATCAAGTTGTTGCTGGATAAAAACAGAGTCGAGGTAAATGCATTGAATGGGAGTGGTCTTACAGCATTGGATGTCTTGACACAATCTCCACGAGACATGAAAGATATGGATATTGGAGAGTCCCTAAGGGCTGCAGGAGCATTAAGAGCCAGGAATATTATTACATCGTCTGTAGTAAATAATAGTAACAAAACTCTGACGGACATAACAGGAACTAACACATTAATCTCCTCATCACAGACGCAATCCCCTGACAAATATGAGGAGTGGTTAAAGACGAACAAGGATTCATTAATGATAGTGTCAACTGTGATTGCTACCATGGCTTTCCAAGCGATATTGAGTCCTCCAGGTGGTGTTTGGCAAGATGACCATAACTATAAAGCTGGTAAATCTATACTGGCAAACAAGAACTTTGGACTTTACTCTGCATTCTTAACTTTCAACACAATTTCTTTGGTTGGGTCTATGAGTATTACACTTTTGCTCATAAGTGGATTACCATTGAGGCATAAGTTTTTGATGTGGATATTAATAGTAATTATGTGGTTCATAATCACGTCATTGGTATCAACTTACGTTGTCTCAATAGTTCAAGTGACACCATGTTAGATCAAACACCAAGAAACACGAATAATAAAGAGACAATAGATCCGTACGACACAGAGATTTAACGAGGTTCACACACCAGGGTGGTGTGCTATGTCCTCGGGCGAAGAAGAAGATGATTTACTATGCAGAAGAGAGATTACAACCTAGCAGCGGCGAGGAAAAACTCGCCCTGAAACCCTAGCTGCGTGAAAACCCTAGAATACAATGACTTTCTCAACAAGCAATAGTACATTATATATACTCCAAATTGCGGGTTGACCCATCGGGTCGCGGTCGATCTGGTCGAACCATACCGCGGGGGCTACGCCCCCGCCCCCATACGAGATCAATGATGGGCTCCGGGCTTGGGCCTATCGGCCCAACCCCTCTGCTTCCATCACAAATCTCAGAAAATTTTTCATTCAGGTTGCCACCAAAATATGTCGAATCGGATCAATCTTCAAAACGGGTCAAGAATTCGAGACAAACTTAACACACCAGATGATGATCAGTGGTTTAGTATGCTTTATTCTATATTGACGGTTTTAATCAATATTTGGGTGGGAGTGGTGGGCCTTGTTCTCTTATATCACACTGCTCGCTTGGTCTTTCGGTGTGTGCGTGGATTACCCTTGAGGCTGAGGATTTTTATGTATATATTTATTCTATCAGGCACAATCACATTACTGGCTTTAATAGCACTAAGGACAACAGCAGTGATGGTTTCATTCTGGATCATCAGTAGTATTTGGTGTGGAATGGTGGTCCCTATTCTCTTACTTTACACTGCAAGGTCTTCGATGAAGGGCTGGAAAATATTCATAAAGCAGGTTGGACGTCTGACGATGACCGAACATAATCAATCCACTGTTTGAACAAATCAGTATAGTTCATTTCATTTGATTTTGGGGGCTTGATTATGTGTTTTTGTATTTTAGTTCCAGAACTTATAGTAGTGTTTCTGCTTTACTTATTTGTGTTCCTTATATATGTTTACTATGAGAATGAAATGGATAATAAATCCATAATGCACTATGAGGGTGGTTCACACTTTCATACAAATTTATTTGAGGGCAGAATTCCCACCATCATGTTAACTGGTGTAATTGTTTGTTAAGGTTCTTTAATTTATATTGTTGTAATTTATTAATTAGTTAATACCTTTTTGAATCAATCAACACTACAAATAGATAATCATGCTTACAGTGTTATAAGCACCAGTTTCCATGTGGCTAATGAGCTGCAATTTGATATGGTAGGGCGTTCTCGTTTTAGATTCATGTTTTCTTCTAAATAACGGTTGTGAGCCTCCACTGATGGCAATGCCGAAGGTGGAGGCTTGCTCCTGGCTTTTGTATTTTTTTTTTTTTTCT
>NC_056563.1:12551983-12554709 GCF_013358625.1 Macadamia integrifolia | reverse complement strand
TTTTTTTTTTTTGGTAAATACTTATCTACATGTTTGATTTTGAATACTGTTAGACATTTCGTTTTCTATCTTTAGGTCAACTATAATACCTTAATATATATATATATATATATATAAAGATGATAGAATAGATGATTTATATTGATGTAAGTGCAGGGACAATTTACAGATAATATATAAAATTTACTAATATAAATATTTTTTTTCTTATTTTACATTTGGCGATGGGTTTTATTAAACCATTGCTATAAAAAGATTAGTATTAGGCTTAGGCAATGGGTAGTAGCCGTTGGCATATAGATTTTTGGCAACGGATTTTTTTTTACTGTTACTATAAATAAATTTCGTTTATTATTTATATAATTATAGGCGACTGCATTTACTGTCCCTAAAAATATATTTGGCGACAGAAAATATAAAACCGCCTCTAATATTATTTTTCCCAACAACCCATGTTTTTTCGTCACCTATTTTTAGTTGCGGCAATATAGGCGATGGAATATTAACCGTCACCTTTATTTTTAGCAATGGTTTTCAATTTTTGCGACAGTTTTTTTCCGTCGCCAAAAATGTGTTTTCTTGTAGTGATGTGATAAATATACTTCACAACCTCAGAGTTACGTCCATTCGTCTCCCTTTCTCTCTCATAGGAAGGATAGTGTATTATAGAGATAATACAAAATTTGAAAGGAGATAAATAAAGTGAAGTAATGGTGTCATTAGTGAGGAATTTCAGGATGAGGGATAAAAATTGTTGGGGAGAGGACGGCGTGTCAATCAATCGGTTTCTGTGTGAGAGAGAGAGAGAGACAGAGAGAGAGAGAGAGAGGAAAAGGATGGAGTGAGAAGCAGCGTCTGCTAGGGTTTTGAAGTTTGCAAGAGATGTTGATCCCTCTTAACGGATTTTGGCAGCCTCTTCGCAGCCATGCCAATCAGCCTGAAGTGGTTGTGGAACCTGTTACGGATGGGGCAGTGCTAGCTACTGTTAGGGATTCTAAGATTGTGGTTGAAGGTATTACTACGAGTAAGATCTTCTACTCTACAGTCATGGGAGGAGGGCTACCGAAGATTGATGATTTGCCGGAACCAATTCTAGTTGGGTCATTAACTACAGTCGTCATTCCACAAGAGGCTTACAAGGAACGCCTAGAGAGGTTTCAATTTGCTTTAATAGGGAGAACAAATTTCAGATTTGTCTCCATGGATGTTATTCGAAGGGAGGCCAGAGAATCATGGTCCTTGAATGGTAGGTTTGCCTAATAAGAAAAGGTTTTTTCCTACTTCAATTTGAACTAGAGTCGGACATGGTATTGATATGGAAAAGGAGTTCCATCTAAGGGAATTTTACTAGCTTCCAAGTGTAGTCTATGTGGAATATTTGAGGAATCCTTCCATCATCTTTTCTTGAGTACAGTTATTCTGTGGAGATTTGGAAACGATCTATGGCATGCTTTGGGATAGGTTGGTGTAGACAAGATTCTATACTTGATCTAGTGATCTAGTGGAAGAGGAAAACTCACATTCTAACGTTGAAAGATCCTTGCACTGCAGGGTTTGTCATAGCGGCAAACAACATTTGGAGGGAGAGGAATGGGAGGTGATTTGATAATTGGAGCAAGCTCACAGGTCAATTTTTTGATGTGATTCTCAGAGAATTGAAGGAATGCAATCTTAATATGAAAGGTGCTATTTGATGCGCAAATGATCTAGTTTACTGCAGAAATTTGGGATTGTAGGGTCTCCCAAAGGAAAAATTTTCTATCCTTGAAGTACATTGGTGCGCTCCCATGGTTGGCTAATATAAATTAAATATTGATGGTTGTTCATTGGGTAACCCAGGATGTGTTGGTGCAGCAAGTATTCTTCAAGATCATAAGGGAGTAACTGCTGACTCCTTTAATATTTAGGGAGTAACTGCTGATTCCTTTAATATTTTCTTAGGAATACAATCAAATTATATGGCTGAATTGAAAGGGCTGGTGGAAGGAATAAGGAGAGAAAAAATCGGTGGAGTCGAGGCTCTATGGATTGAGACTAATTCAAAGTCGGTAGTGGCAGCGGTGCAAGCTAATATCATCCCATGGTTTGTCCTGCAAGAGTGGAGTGCAGTTTATTAATATTTTCAAGGTATCTCATGGAAGTTAACACATTGTTTCAGAAAAGCTAATGTCATTGTTGATTTCCTTGCTAAAGTAGCAGCTAAATCAGGACGGTCGAAAACTTCTTCAAATCTTCCATATCATATTCAGGAAGAAGTTGTTAGGGATGCTCAAAACAGACATCGATGTTGGTTTTGTTAATAACTGTTGAGCACCCCTGTTGATGGCAATGCCGAAAGTGGGGGTATTTGCTCTTCAGTTTTTTCATGTATGCTTTTTATTTTTTTAATACAAATTTGGATCCTTAGCGAAAATGTGAGGAATTTCAGGCAAAAAACACTATTACAATTGATGAAAGACGATTGAGAGAAACGTTACTATCATAAGAGAGGATAGATATTTTAAGAGAGGGGAAAAAGAGATTTTAGGAGCCGAGAGAGAAACTTGTTATAGCTCCTCCTCTCTCTCTCTCTCTCTCTCTCTCTCTCTCTCTCTCTCTCTCTCTCTCTCTCTCTCTCTCCATATTTTCCTTTATAAATCTCTCTATAATTATTAAGGTCGGACTCTCAATTACTCAATTTTTTCTCTCCCATGATTAGGAAAAGTATTAACCACACCTTTGGGTTG
>NC_056563.1:12520188-12551963 GCF_013358625.1 Macadamia integrifolia | reverse complement strand
TTTTTTTTTTTATCTTTTTTAATACTTAATAATTAATTACTTTCAAGGGTGCGTTGGAGAGACAAGAAAGCTCTCTCTTCCCGGCGATCCTTCCATTTCTTAGAGTCCAATTCAATCTATTCTTCATTGCAACAATCCGAAACTGAAACAGGAGGCATGCCTGGATAGCTGAGTCCCTTTTAAACTCTTTTGCTCTTTCATTAATTGTTTTCTTTTATGGTTTTCCAATCTTATAAACGTAGGGGATCAGTAGCCAGTGGAGACACAAAGCAAATCAACAAAAAACTGAAGACAACTCAGAATTTAGAACATGGTATCTGTTGCCGTCGGTAGTGGCGGAGAAGATCTCTCTCGTCGAGCTTAAATCCTTCTTCGCCGATTTCGGAGTGGAGCTTCGCCGTGTCTCAGGCAACCCCTCGCGTACTCAGGCGTTGGATTGGATTCGCCGTCATCGTCGCCATCTACATCATCCGTGTATTGTTCATCCAAGGATTCTACATCGTCTCCTACGTGAGGGACTCGCCGATGGCCCGGCCCTTCCCAACAGAGGCTCCAATGAATTCCTCCCTTTCCTTCCCAATGTGTGCGATCCTCACTCTCTCTCTCTAATTTTTGGCCCTCTTTTTAAAGTTATTTTTCCAATCGTGCAAGGTGTTTCTCTTATTTTTCCTTTGATTTCCAGTCGTTGGGTTCTCATCGATGATGGTCAAAACTTTCTATCTTGTTTGGTAAGAATTGCAGGAATACGAAGATTTTATTGTTAGGATATATGTGCATTTCTGCTCCTTATAGATTCATGGACATGCTTTTGTCCTAATCGTTAAGTCGGTCGTAATATTCTTGTTAGTTTTCCCAATTCTTTTGAAGAACTCACCGATGACTTGCTCCCAGGTGTTGTGCCTCTTCCTCCTAGTTGTTGTGCCTCTCGACCCATGAAATTGAAATATTATATATCACCTTTGTATCAAATTGAGCTTACATTGAAAAAATATAGATTCTTATGGCTTGCTATACATCAGCTGGTAGCATAGCTGTCCAGGTATCTATCTAGGTGACCAATTGCTTTTGTTTCAAGGCATGTTACCTAGAAGACCTAAGGAAGAAGGCAAGAGAAAATCAAGGGAAAAAAAGGATGAGGAACAAGATGAAAAACGAAGAGGATGAAGCAGCTTTTTTTTTTTTTTTTTTTGGCGGGGGTGGGGGGGGGGGTGGGGGTGGTGCCGGGGGGAGGGGGGTGTTGGGGAGATGTACCTCTTCTGTTGTTGATTGATGTCATCCGACCTCATCTATCATATAGTGTGAAGAGGAAGAAAAGCAAGTCGTTGTGCAATACTACCCTTTTGCCTTTGGGCTTGCTTCTTTTGCTTATATTATATAATTAAAATAAAAGAAAATTTACATCCGCCTTCCCTCGCATTTGCCCTTATGACGTTCATCCCCCCTCACGTTTCGTTTATTACATTTAAACTCACGAATCTTAACACCATTAGACTGATGTTAATTTTTAATTTAAAAAGACCTAATTGTCCCTAATCATATAAACCCACCTTAAAATTACTATTACATCCCTTTTTACTATTATAAAACACTAGCCCTAAAAATCTCACCCAACCGAAAGAGAAGGAAGGAGCTCAATTACCTTGCCCGACGAAGTGAAGGGATCTCTAGTTTTTTGCATTATCATATAAAACGGCTTAAAAATGGTATTAAAAAGAAACATTTTTATATTATTAAATCTGATTTAAAAAAAAAAAAAAAAAAGAAGACAAAGAAATAACAAGTTTCGGTCTTCTTGGGAGAGAAGCATACGTCCTCGGATAGAACTCCCAGTTTTTCTCTTATTCTTCATGGGAGAGATCTCTTATTCTTAAATAGAGAAGAATACTACCAAGATACTATACATAAAGACAAGGTATTAGGAAAGTTGCTCTCAATACAATATTTGACAAGAAGATCGATCCTTGCTAGCATTCCATCACATATCTACCATATATAGAAGATTTGATTCTTGCCAGCCCTCTCACAACCAAAGGATACGATCCTTGCAAGCCTTCCAACACTCCCCCTCAAGTTGGAGCAAAGATTTCATCTGAGGTGAACTTGTTCATTATCTCACAAAAAGGACCCTTGGGTAATGCTTTGGTGAAGATATCAGCAAGTTGGTCTTCACTTCAAGCATATGGAGTCTCAATTGTTTTGTCTTGAACTTTCTCTCGAACAAAGTGACAGTCCACTTCTATGTGTTTGGTCCGTTCATGAAAAACGGGATTAGATACAATGTGCACAGCAGCTTGATTGTCACAAAAGAGTTTTGTAGGACTGGAAGATACCTCACATTCTAATTCTTGCAACAATAACCGAAGCCATACAATTTCACTGGTAGTGGATGCCATGGCACTGTACTCGGCTTCTGCACTAGAGCGAGCAAATACATTTTGTTTTTTGCTTTTCCATGTAACAATATTTCCACCAACATAAGTGCATAAACCTATAGTCAATTTCTGTCTGAGGGACTACCAGCCCAGTCAGCATCAGTATATCCAATGATTTTTGTGTGACCATTCTTCTTCATCAAAATTCCCCTTCCTGGGGATGACTTTAGATATCGTAATATGTGAGTGATTAATTCCATATGTCCCTCTATAGGGGCCTGCATAAATCGACTTACATAACTGACAGTGTTGGCAATCCAAATGCTGATATTGTGCACTATCTTGCATCGGAGTGTCACTTTCAATGAATTTACTGTTGTAATCCATGGGAACATTGGCGGATTTAACCCCCAATGTACCAGTCTCTCTCAATAGGTCCAACACATACTTTCGTTGTGAGAGAAACAACCCCTTTTGAGAACTTACCACTTTGATGCCAAGAAAGTATCTAAGTTTACTCAGGTCTTTAATATCAAATTCTTTGCTCAAATGTTGCTGGAGGATAGTAATTCCAAGTTGATTGCTACCTGTGATGACGATGTCATCAACATAAACAAGGACAACCACCACACCCTTGTCATTAGTCTTAACAAACATAGACAAATCAGAGTCTCCTCTTTTGAATCCAAACCTAATGAGGGGGCAGTACTGAGCTTGCCATACCATGCTCGCAGTGACTGCTTAAGCCCATATATAGACTTTTTGAGTATACAAACCATCCCATCTTCATTTTCTAAAGTATGACCCGGAGGAAGATCCATATAGACCTCCTCTTCAAGGTCTCCTTGGAGGAATGCATTTTTTACATCCATTTGGAAGAGAGGCCACCCACAATTAACTGCGACCGACATAAGAACACGAACCGTGTTCATTTCAACTACAGGGGCAAATGTCTCTTTGTAATCAACCCCACAGGTTTGGGTATACCCTTTGGCAACAAGTCTTGCCTTATATCTTTCAATAGACCCATCACTATTATATTTGATTTCGTATATCCATTGGCAACCAACTGTCCACTTACTATTTGGTAAATAAACAATTTCCCAAGTATGATTATGGTTAAGAGCTTGAAGTTCATCTTTCGTGGCCTTAACCCATATCGCCATCTTGCTAGTTTCCGCAAAACTACTCGGTTCTTGGTGACATTCAATTGCGGATAGAAAGCTCAAGAATTTTTTTGACACATTATCATACCCTATACATGATTGAATGGGATGTTGAGAAGTATGATAAGTGAAGAAATCTCGAAGCCAAGTTGATGGCTTGAGAACCCGAGTCGCCTGGCGAACAGGTACAGGTCTTGTAACTGGTGCAGCTGGAATAGGTTCAGCCACGGTCTGATCATTATCAACAACAACAGTCTGATCCTTATCCAAAATGTTAACTTCATCATTAGGTAACGGAACAAAAGCAGCAAATTCGACATCAAGATCATTATAGTCAAAGTTCTCATCATTCTCCCCCTGAATTTGATGCCTGTGAGGGAAAAACATGTGAGATTCATCAAACAAAACATCACCGGCAATAACAACACGCTTGGTACTGGGATCATAACACTTATAGTTCTTTTTAACAGATGAATAGCCAACAAACATGCACTTTTGGGCACGAGAATCCAATTTATTACCCTATTTGAGAGTGGACATAACAAACACATCCAAAAATTCTAAGATGAGACAAACTAATTTTCCGACCATGAAGCTCTTCCATAGGTGGCTTATAATGAAGGATTTTACTGAATAGCCAATTGATTAAGTAGCAACTTGTGAGGACAGAGTCAGACCAAAAAAATTTAGGACAATGGCTGAAAAATAATAGAGCCCGAGTCACCACAAGGAGGTGACGATTTTTCCTCTTGGCCACCCTGTTTTGTTGGGGAGTTCCAACACAAGATGTTTGATGTATCGTTCCTTGGCTACGAAGAAAATCCTGAAATGCATTGTTGGTGTACTCCATTCCATTATCTATACGGAGTACCTTGATGCCTGTGTTAAATTAGTTATGAACCATATGGCAAAAATCACGAAATACATAAAAGACTTCACTTTTAGATTTGAGCAAATAAGCCAAGTAGACCGAGTCTTATTGTCAATAAAAGTCACAAAAAACCGGTATCCATCCCTAGAGTCAACTGGGGCTGGACCCCAAACATCTGAATGCACAAGATCAAACCGAGCAGTGGAAACATGAGTACTGTTTGAAAAGGGTAATCTATGCTGTTTAGCAAAATGGCAAGGTTCACAGTTACTAGAGTCATGTGATAATGAAGCATCAAGAGCATGCAACACCCAATCAGATGGGTGACCCAATCGAAGATGCCATAGTTGAGGAATATTCATTGCACTTTTGCCATCAACACATCACGTTGAAAATCAAGAAAATAAAGGCCATCACGAAGCTTCCCTTCACCAATCGTCTTCTTGGTGATGCGATCTTGAAAAATTACCTTTTTGAGGAGAAAAAATAACATCGCAATTCCACTCTTTAGTACACTTGCTGACAGATAAACGATTCGAAGACAATGATGGAACCAACAAAGCATCAGAAATATTTGAAAAAATCTGAATTTTTCCAACTCCCTAAGTAGGAAGTTGAACCCCATTAGCAACAGTAATGGGAGGATGAGAATCATTAGAAGCAGTATTAACAGAAGATAGCACATTAATGGAACTACACATATGATCTGTAGCTTCTGAATCTATAATAAAACAATTTTTTGATAAAATTGAGAGAGCATGGAGTTTACCAGATGTCTTAGCCAGGTTCCCAGATTCAGTTGCTTTGGTGACCGGACCAGTAGAAGTTGTGCCATGTTTTTACAATAGTTGCTGAAACTGGTTTTTAAGAGTCTCAAGAGAAGTTTGGGAATCGGTGATGTTAGCTTTAGCTGCCACCTTTGCATCTTGGCCTTTTTCTTTGCTTGGGCGAAGATGTGGGTAGAGAACCCAACACCGATCCATAGTGTGACCATCCTGAGAACAATGGTCACAATGGAACCGGCTACGTCCTTTGCCTTTTCCCTTTGTGGATCAGTCACTATTAGAACCTTCTTGTTTGCCATTAGGCACAACCGTGTTAGCCGAGTTTTCAGTAGGATTACCTTCAGGTGTCGTTTCTGTGTTCATGACTCTGGCGTCTAGTTTTTTCTCGTTGTATGATTGAGCAAACAGTAGCGAAAGTAGGTAATGTAGAACTCATAAGAACTTGTCGTTTGAGATCCTCATATTCAGGTTTAATGCTAGCTAGCAACTGGAATATCTTGTCTTGCTCTTCCCTTTTTACATAATCAGTTACAGACTGAGTAGTGGGTCTGTATTGATGCAATTCATCCCATTTTTTCTTCAAATTTCCAAGATGTTCAGTGAAAGATTGAGAAGGTCCCTGCTTGGAACAAGTGAGCTCCTGCTGCAGTTCAAAAATGCGAGATGCATTGTCGCCATGACCATACATCTCTTTTAAAGACTCCCATAGAGCCAAGGCCGTATCCGAATAGGCAAAAATCTCATAAATTTGAGATTCCATAGAATTAAACAACCAAGTCATTACAGAGTGGTCACTTGCTTGCCATTCAAGAAATTTTGGATCGTCCAAGTCAGGAGCTTTAGTTTAGCCATTAATGTGGCCAAGTTTAGTTCGGCCTCCAAGAGCAATCGTCACGGCACGAGACCGAATGGAAGTAAGACGTTGTCTGGTCATCTCATGAGATGCAGCCTTTGTCAACTCAGGAGCAGCAACTTTGCTTGACTCCACAATTTCTCTTTGGTTGTTTCCAGCCGTGAAGAGGGCACCAACAATAATAGAAATGTTGCTGCCGAAAATCCATATGAGCTGATCCTGCACAAGCAAAGACGGCAAAGGCCCGGAGCTTTGTCTGGGGTTAGTCCTCCGAAGCTCAAGTTAGGGATCGGCCTCACAGTTTGTTACAGGAGTAATGGTGTGGGTATTGATGCTTACCTTTTTCCTTCTTCTCGGGCCCTCTTATATAGCTCTTAAGGTTTCCCTTTTCCTTGGAGGAGTCCTCCTCGGGTCCACCTCCTTTCCTTATAGAGTTCTACTCAGATACGTCCTATCCCCTTCGTGGGGATATTCTCTTCACGCGGTTAACGTGGTAGAGTCCTTGCAGCCTCTGTCAGGTGGGTGACACGTGTCCAGGTGAGCAACACGTGTCCTTACCCTACTGAGTAGTCAATTTGGCCGTATCAGGAGTCCCCTTACTCCCCCAGGAGATTCTTCCTGTGGGAGTAATCAAATTTTGCATCCATTCGACCTTATTCCTTTGGCTTCGGCTTTAGTTCTGCTTGCGACCGAGACCTTCGGTTAGCCGACGTGAAGACCTTCGGTTAGCCGACGTGAAGACCTTCGGTCAGTTCGGCTAGGCCATGTCCGAGGTGAGGACCTTCGGTCAGGTCTGTTTGGCCTTGGCCGAACTCCCAACCGGGGAGTGGACCTTCGGTCAGTTCGGCTCGGCCTTGCTCGAACCCCCGACCGAGGTGAAGACCTTCGGTCAGCTCCATTCGGCCTTGGCCTGAACTCATAACCGAGGTGAGGACCTTCGGTCAAGTCCGTTCGGCTTTGGCCGAACTCCCAACCGAGGTGAGGACCTTTGGTCAGGTCCATTCGGCTTTGGCCGAAGTCCCAACTGAGATGAGGACCTTCGGTCAGGTCAGTTCGGCCTTGGCCGAACTCCCAACCGAGGTGAGGACCTTTGGTCAGGTCCGTTCGGCTTTTTTCTGAACTCCCAACCGAGGTGAGGACCTTCGATCAAGTCCGTTCGGCTTTGGCCGAACTCCCAACCGAGGTGAGGGCCTTCGGTCAGGTTCGTTTGGCTTTTGCCTGAACTCCCAACCGAGGTAGGGACCTTCGGTCAGGTCTATTCGGCTTTTGCCTAAACTCCCAACCGAGGTGAGGGCCTTCGGTCAGGTCCGTTCGGCTTTTGCCTGAACTCCCAAACGAGGTAAGGACCTTTGGTCAAGTCCGTTCGGCCTTGGCCTGAACTCCCAACCGAGGTGAGGACCTTCGGTCAGGTCCATTCGACTTTGGCCGAACTCTCAACCGAGGTGAGCGCCTTCTGTCAGTTCGGCTCGGCCTTGTTCGAACCCCCGATCGAGGTAGGGACCTTCGGTCAGGACCGTTCAGCTTTGATCGAACTCCCAACCGAGATGAGGACCTTCGGTCAAGTCCGTTCGACTTTTGCCTGAACTCCCAACCGAGATAGGGACCTTTGGTCAGGTCCGTTCGGCTTGGGCCGAACTCCCAACCAAGGTGAGGACCTTCGGTCAGGTCCGTTTGGCTTTTGCCTGAACTCCCAACCTTTGGTCAGGTCCGTTCGGCTTTTGCCTGAACTCCCAATCGAGGTAAGGACCTTCGGTCAACTTCGTTCGGCTTTTGCCTGAACTCCCAACCGAGGTGAGGACCTTCGGTCAGGTCTATTCGACTTTTTCCTGAACTCCCAACCGAGGTAGGGACCTTCGGTCAAGTCCGTTCGGCTTTGGCCAAACTCCCAACTGAGGTGAGGACCTTCGGTCAGGTCCGTTCGGCTTTTGTTTGAACTCCCAACCGAGGTAAGGACCTTCGATCAGGTTCGTTCGGTTTTTGCCTGAACTCCCAACCGAGGTGAGGACCTTCGGTCAAGTCCGTTCGACTTTTGCCTGAACTCCCAACTGAGGTAGGGACCTTCGGTCAGGTCCGTTCGGCCTTGGCCTGAACTCCCAACCGAGATGAGGACCTTCAGTCAGGTCCGTTCGGGCGTAAACCTCGAGGGTTCATACTCAGTGATGTGGCGACGCCATTAATGCTCGGGTAGTCGTACCGTTTTTCTTCCATCTATATAGTGTGGGGGTCCATTTGGGGGCACTTTTCTTTTTCCCTCGGAGAGCCTTCCTTCGGTCTCAGTGCTTCCTTTGGAGAGCTTACCCTCGGTCTCGGCTTTCCTTTAGTTTAGCAATACTCCGAAAGTAAGTTCCATGTCTTGTTTGTCGGGCTACAGTTCGTTGTCCTCCGAGAGGACAAAGTCTAACCGTATGCGTCAGAGTCCAGGGGAGGTCCGAGGGATGTCCTCGAACTCCACCAATTTTCCCTCTGCTCGTGACTCATCGTTTGCGGCCTCGTCATCTGGGTCCGAGGGTGGCTCAAATGGTGCAGGATTTAGCGAGAGGATGCTCGATTCCCGAGCCCAAACCTAGGAACCCTTAGAGGTGGAGGCTCTCCACATCGTATCCACAATGGATGAGCCGGAACTGGAGGAGCTGAAGGCCTCCTTCGGTATCTCGGACCTTTTGAGCTCCAACTGCCCAGACCATTTGACCGAGCTAGCTATCAGAACTCCGAAGAGCTGTGCTTGTACAAGGAGGCGTTTAAGGCCAGCCTTCGGCTTCCCCTCCATCCCTTCTTAGCCCAAGTGTTTCGACACTATGGGATTTTTCCGACCCAGCTGACGCCGAACGGATGGCGGCAAGTGCTCAGCTTCGTCGTCCTTTTCTCAAGGTACCAGAGGCCTCTCTCCCTCCCTCTCTTCATCAACTGCTTCTTCCTTCAGGCCTATAAGGGGCTTTCGGGTTGGTACTACTTCTGCCTCCGGAAGGACCTTCGGCTGCTGAGTGGTTACCCGACATCGATCCATGGGTGGAAGGAGAAGTTCTTCTTCGTGAGGTCGTCCGAGGGGGTGCCCTTCGGCACCGTCTGGGATATCCTTGACCTGAGGGAGGTGAACTCCGCCCCTGCCCTTTTCAGGGCAGAAGCGGAGTCATTGGCGATGGTGAGGCAGCAAGAAACCTACCCTCCAGTCGAGGCCGATTGCCTCAAGTCCGACGCCATACTATTCAGATTCGGGCTTAGCCCGGGTGAGTTAGGCCAGCCCAAGTTTATTTCCCTCGGGCATCAGTGTTTCGTACTGACTCCCTTTGTTTCTTCATGCAGTGTAAATCTCCAGGGCCGAGGCTAAGGCTTCCGCAGTAGCGAGGCAAGCCCAAATAAGGGAGGCCAGGGAGCAGGATGCCCAGCAGCAACAGAGGCCGAAGAGGAAGGAGAAGGGTCCCTCCTCCGAGACTCCGAAGAAAAGGTCTAGGGGCAAGGGACCAAGTACCGAGGCAGTCCAGGCCCTCGCTGCTCCGAGCCATGACATGCCCGCCCGAGACTCCTCCCCTGTCGCGGACTTCAGAAGCCTGAGGGTGGGGAATGTGAGGGCCGAAGTCGGATTTATCCCTCAATGGTCGGTCAAGGAAGACGACACGTTGGCAGTCAGGCGTGTTGGTCGTGAGCTGGTGATGAAGGGCAGTCTTCCCCGAGATGCCGCCGAAGCTCAACGACAAGGGACGGCGGCTATGATAACCAACGCCTGCATCTTCATGGCCGGGGTAAGCTTCGGTCCTCTAACCTTTGTTTATTTTTCACCACAACATTCTGACCTTCGGTGTCTCATGTAGGCCCAAAACCAAATGGGTCAGCTGGCGGTTTAGGCTGAAGCTATGGGGCAAGACCTCGAGATCGCCGAACGAGAGAAAGTAGTCCTGGAGAATGAGCATTCGGTTCTCCTCGAGAAGGTCGAGCACCTGAAAGAGGAACTCCTCCTTACGCATCAGGAATGCGATCGGAAGTTGGCAGAGCTGAAGGCTCATATGAAGGCAAGGGTTCAGGAGGCTAAGGCCCGAGGGGCCAAGAGGTACAGGTCCTCCGAGGACTTTCGTGAAGAGATTAAGCGTGCCATCGCCCCTGGGTTCACCATGGGTGCTACTGAGGTCCAAGACTGGGTCCTCGAGCGCTACCCGGGGGTTTCTTTCGAGGACAGCAGGCTCATCTTCAAAGAAGAGTGTATTGAGGCGGCACCATCAGCCACCGAGGTTGTCGATGCCGACGGCGGAGGCTGCAGCGAGGAAGGTGAGGTTCAATCACAACGGAAGGTCCCTCCGACCCCCGGTCATGATGGCTCCAATCAGGAGACCCACCATGTCGAGGATGAGGCCGTGAATCCGATGGACGCCTCCTGAAGCCACCCTAGGCCTCGGCTCAGCCTTTGAGCTCTTTTTGTTTTTGATATGAGCCTTCGGGCTTTTTCATGTAACCTCGGCCTTCGGGTCTTTTCATGTACTCTTAGCCTTCGGGTTTTTTTTTTATGTAATCTCGGCCTTTGGGTCTTATCAATGAATGTATTTCCCTTGGTATGCTTCGACTTCCACTTTTTCGTGTTCTTTCGGTAAGGTGATCTTTAGCCCATAGGTAGGAGCAAGAAGGCGGAAGTCCATTTTTGCCAGCCTAATGATCCGCACGTCTACTTTAGCACGGCTCAGTCCCGCTCCCTCGGCTTATCTGAGAGGTTTCCCGAGACCAAGGGCTCTGGACTTTTAAGTGATCTTGAACAAGTGTGGTTTTCACCAAGTGGTGTGTTCCCCCTCAGCTCCGACCGAAGGGTCTTTTAAACTCTGTTGATCCGAAGATCCAACCAAGGGCAGATCCTTCGATCGTCATCACTCCCTACCAAATTGAGGACCTTTGGTTAGGTCCCCTCGGCCATTGGCCTGAGCCTCGAACCGAGGCGAGGACCCTCGGTCAGGTTGGCTCGGCCCTTGCCTGAGCCCCCCAATCGAGGTGAGGACCTTCGGTCAGTTCGGCTCGGCCTTTTCCTGAGCCCCCGACCAAGGTAGGGACATTCAGCCTGCTCGGATCGACCTTTGCCTGAGCCCCCGATCGAGGTAGGGCCCTTCGGCTAACTCGGTTCGACCCTTGCCTGAACCCCCGACCGAGGTGAGGACCTTCAGTCAGCTCGACTCAACCTTTGCCTGAGCTCCCGACCGAGGTGAAGACCTTCGGATGTATCCGTTCGGCAGAGTTAAGGTCACCAAACAGTAGAATTCCTCTCAATTGCTGTGAACCAGCTTTCGTATTTTTTATGAATAAGATCCTCCGAAGTTTAGGATGAGGAATTACAACTTAAAAGTGCATAGGAGCAAAAATTGCAAAAATTACAAAAACAAGTGTGCTTGCTACTTCACTACTGATAGAATTTTCTTAAGTTCTCAGAGTTCCACGATCGGGGTACCCTTTCTCCCCCCGTAGTCTCCAGGTGATAGGACCCTGCTCGTATTACCCTTGAGACTCTGTATGGACCTTCCCAATTTGGAGCTAGCTTCCCTTGATGTCTCGGATCTGATACTTTAGCCCTTATGAGGACGAGGTCACACATTCTGAACTCGTTCTTTCGAACTTTGGTGTTGTAGTGCCTCGCAACCCTTTGTTGGTAAGCGGCCATCCTTTCTTGCGAGGTGTCCCTGACTTCGGCCAAAAGGTCTAAATTCTCTCGGAGCCCTCCATCGTTTTCCTCTTCATTGTAGCACTAAATTCGATGGGTTACGGCCCCTATCTCCACTGGAAGTACAGCTTCAGTGCCGTAAGTTAAAATGAAAGGTGTTTCTCCGGTGGCCGATCTCTCAGTTGTGCGGTAGGCCAAGAGGATGTGATGCAACTCGTCTGCCCATAGTCCTTTGGCATTGTCCAGTCTCTTCTTTATTCCTTGAAGCAGTGTATGGTTGGTTACCTCTGTCAGCCCGTTGGTCGGTGGATAAACGACAGAGGTTTTCCTGTGGTTAATGCCGAGGGCATCACAGAACAAGCTGAAGGTCAGGTTGGTGAACTGAGTTCCATTGTCCGTTACCACAACCCGAAGGATTCCAAATCGATAGACTACCACCCTCTGGAAGAAGTCCCTTACGTTCTTTTCGGTTATCGTCCCCAATGCTTCGGCTTCTGCCCATTTCGTGAAGTAGTCTACCGCCACCACGATAAATTTCCTTTGTCTTGTGGACAGGGGGAATGGACCCAAGATGTCGATTCCCCACATGGCGAATGGTATTGGGCTCGATAAAGATGAGAGCTCGGTGGAGTGTAGCCTAGGAACAGGAGCAAACATCTGGCACTTGACGCACTTCTTGACTAATGATTCTGCGTCCTTCCTCATTGTCGGCCAGTACAGACCCTGCCTTAGCACTTTATGTGCCAAGGCCCGGGCTCTCAGGTGTTGGCCGCATATCCCTTCATGCACTTCTCGGAGTGCGTACTCGCCATCGGCGGGGTCCAGACACTTGAGGTACGGCATGGTGAACCCTATTTTGTATAGTGTCTCGTCCTTCAGAAGGAAGCGTGCTGACCTCATTCGTACTTTTCTTGCCTCTCCTGTCTTTTCTCTTCCCCACAAGGTAGTGGCGTAGCACCTCCGGGATGCCTCCTGATCGCCTTGACATTCCCCGACCCCGTTCTTGGTTGGGAATTTCATCTTGAGATGGGGTGTGGAGACGACGGCCTTTAGTAGGTTCAAACCAACCCTCCCTAGTATGGCGTTGTATGCCGAGGTAATGCCTACTACCAGGAAGTTGATCATGACTGTTACTTAGCGATCTCTGGTGCCAGCTCTTACTGGCAACTCAATCGATCCTTCCACTTTTACTGGGACGCCGGAGAATCCCTACAATGGGTGTTCGACTTTCTTCAACTTTCCTTCGTCCAGGCCCATCTTCCAGAAAGCTTCCAGGAACAGGATATCAGCTGAACTGCCGTTATCCACTAGGATCCTCTTCACTCTGCAATCCGCTATGGTCATGGTGACTACCAGGGCATCATCGTGCGGGGTGTGCACCCCTTCCAGATCGTCGTCTGAGAAGGAAATAACCGTCCCCGTCCTCGCCTTCTTGTTCGACCATTTAGCCACATGCACACTTCTCGCATAGGCTTTTGCTTTCCAGGTCAAGACTGAACTTTCTCCAAAGGCTAGGCCTCCACAAATGGTCGCTATAACTCTACTTGGGCTCTTATTCTCATCTCGGAGGCGATGGTCAGCTTCCTCGGGTGTCTGGTCCCTTCGCCATTCCTGATTGCCTCTGCGGGTAGGCCCCCTTCTTTCATAGCGGCCTCTGCCATCTCTCCGACGGTTATCCCTACAGTCATTACCGTCTTGGGCGTCCTCCTTTTCGCGGTCCACGAATCGGCCTAAATATCCTCTTCGGATCATTCCTTCTATCTCCCCCTTGAGGTGCCAACAATCTTCAGTGTCGTGGCCATGATCTTTGTGGAAGTGGCAATACCTGTCCATATTGGGTCTCTCGGGGTGCCGTCCCATCTTCCCTGGCCACTTCATGGCTCTGGCATCCGGGGAGTCCTTTATCTGCATCAATACCTCCGTTCGTCTCTGGTTCAGGGGTGCGTATTTCTCGAACTTCCTTGGTGGACTGGGTGCCCGACCGCACTCAGACTTCTGTCTTTTGCCTTCTTCGGAGGGTTTGTCGTCGCCCCTTGAGATCCATTTTCTTCCCGTCTTCCTTTCGGCTTCTTTATCGGCTTGAAGGGCTTCTTCCATCTGGATGTACTTATCGCATCGAGCTCTCAGCTCGGCCAGGTTCCTAGGTGTATGCTTCGCCAAAGACCTTTTCAGCTCCTTATCCTTGATGCCTCCCAGTAGGGCTGTGAACTCTTCTTTCGGGTCTAGACCTCTGATCGTGATCTTCTCTTGTTGGAAGCGCTTCATGTAGTTCCGCAATGATTCTCCTTCATATTGCTTGACGTTGGTCAAGTTCAACATAGTCTTCTGAAGGGGTTAGCTACTGGAGAATCCCTTCACGAAGAAGTAACTTAGATCGCTGAAGATGTGGATCGACTTCGTCGACAGACGGTTGTACCATAGCCTTGCCGCTCCTCTGAACGTCAATGGCAGGGCACGACACATAATGTTTTTCGAGACTCGATGGAACTACATGGCGACCTTGAAGCCTTCCAGATGATCGATGGGGTCCCCATACCCGTTGTAAGTGTCATACTTGGGTAGGTGAAAGTCGATTGGGAGTGGGTCCCTCATGATCTCATCAGCTAGGTCCGTGTTATTAGTGAGGTCTGGCTCGTGAGCTCCCGTCTAATTTTCTGCCACCTTCTTGATCTCATCTTTCAGGTCCAGGATCATCTGCTTTAACCCCGAGTCCACGTGCCTCTGTTCGTCTCCTTGGCGTGGTTCCCCATATGGGTCTCTAGCGGCACGCTTCGTCCTCCCCCTGGGTGCGGGACTTTCCCTCATTGCTCAGTTTCGAAAATTATGACCGGACCTTATCGATCCTGTACTGCTCCGGTCCTCGTCTCGAGCTCTCTCGGGCTGGATATGGTGGCCTCGCGGTGCTCCACCGGTCTTCTGGGAGACAGCTTTGGAGACCTCCTTCATTGCCTCGTCCATTCGGTCATATTTGTCTGGAGGGCTTCGAACTGCTCCCTTGTCACATATTCCTGCTCTCCAGGAGGGGGCGGAGGATTACTATCTCCGTGCACCGAATATCCAGTCAAACGCTGGTACCTCACGGAACCTTCCCGATCGTCATTCCCCCTTTCTCGCCCATTTTCCATCGAGGGAGGGAGCCCTCCTGAAGGTTCCTCCTCCCCCACGTTCATGTTCAATGCTGTTTTCGTCTTCTTACGATTGTAGGTTCTCCCCACCATTACTGTCGTTCCCACAAACGGCGCCAATCTGTTGCTGCCAAAAATCCGTATGAGCTGATCCTACACAAGCAAAGACGGCAGAGGCCCGGAGCTTTGTCCGGGGTTAGTCCTCCGACGCTCAAGTTAGGGATCGGCCGCACAGTTTGTTACAGGAGTAATGGTGTGGGTATTGATGCTTACCTTTTTCCTTCTTCTCGAGCCCTCTTATATAGCTCTTAAGGTTTCCCTTTTCCTTGGAGGAGTCCTCCTCGGGTCCACCTCCTTTCCTTATAGAGTTCTACTCGGATACGTCCTATCCCCTTCGTGGGGATATTCTCTTCACGCGGTTAACGTGGTAGAATCCTTGCAGCCTCTGTCAGGTGGGTGACACGTGTCCAGGTGCGCGACATGTGTCCTTACCCTACTGGGCAGTCAATTTGGCCGTATCAAGAAATAAAAGGAAAAAAAAAATAATGGCACTTATCTACAGCACCAAACAGCCTTCTACACCTTCAAGAAGAGATGCAGATACAGAAAAACAAAGAACACCATTGACGACGACGACGGCGGCAACAACAACGTATAAGAATAACGATGAAGATGATGCTAACAAATCCTTGCACACCTTCAACCTTGAACAGAGTGGTATTACACCTGCTTTGATACCATGATAAGGGAAAAAAAAACAAAGAAATGACGAGGTTTGGTCTTCTTGGGAGAGAAGCCTACGTCTTTGGATAAAACTCCCAATTTTTCTCTCATTCTTCATGAGAGAGATCTTTTATTCTTAAATAAAGAAGAATACAACCAAGATACTATACATAGATACAAGGGATTAGGAAAGTTGCTCTCAATATAATATTTAACAGCCATGGAAGATCGATCCTTGCCAGCCCTCTCACAACCAAAGGATACGATCCTTGCCAGCCCTCTCACAACCAAAGGATACGATCCTTGCCAGCCTTCCAACAAAATCAATGAGTTTAGATGACAAACGTGTTTTACCTGCAGAAATGTTTTCTTGACTTATGAAGAACAGCGATGGCCTCTGCTGATAAGAAGGAAGGAACCCCAAAGCCATAAAAGCCCACGGCCATGATATTCTTATTTCCATTTCTTCATATTCGACGCTACGATACGCTTCTCCCCTGAATAAGCTCTCTCCTTTAGCTCCTGTTAAACTGTTCAAGGATCTCTGTAGTGTGTCCACAAAGTAAGGAAGGAAAGACTAATTAGGCTGCTTTGAGCAAACCCTGCAAGGCAGAGATTTAAAGAGATAAAGGTCGCTTTTACTAATCTCCTCTGCAAAACCTCATTTGCTTCTACACCACCACAACTATAAGACACACACCTTCTTATTGTCCCTTTCCTTTATAAATTTAAGGGATAAATTTAACTCCTAAAACTCCCCAAAGCTATAATTAAGCTCAGTAATACCTGGAGATGATTTCAACATTGATCATCATCACTCTTTTGTTGCTCTCAGTTTCTTGCTTTTCTTGGCTGAGAAAATCCCAAAAGCCCGGACAACGTTCCAAGAGAAGTTGTATTACTTTAATGACCAGAAGAGACTTCCTTTCACTTCACCAGAGACTTCTCTTCACTTCACCGGAAAATACATCGGCCTATGATTTGAAGATTTGGGAATTTTAGGTTTGAAGATGTAATAAGAGTAAAATGGTCTTCATACTTAAGATTTGTGGTTCAAGATATAATATGGGTAAAAAAATCGTTTCCATCTAAAAAACTAACACCTCACTCACGGTGTTAAGTTGAATGAATTTATTTGTAATAAATGAAACACGAGGAGGGTGGATGCAATAAGGGAAAATGCGAGAGGAGATGGATGTAAATTTCCCAATAAATTAAGAAGAGATACTTTACCATTGTAATCTGAATTTAAAATTTAAGAATATATTGTCATTTTACATTATTTGGTAACCGGAGGTCTTTTTTTGGCTTCCTGCATTATCTCGAACTTTTAACATTATCGATCTCAAAAGGTTGTTGCCCAGAGGGGAAAAAGAAGAAAACACATATTAAAACAAAAAAAAAAAGAAAGACATATACATGCACTTCATCGGAATTAATAAAAAATTTAGGGTTAAATACGATGTCACTATGGTTAAACCCGTTATTTGTGGTCATCAGAGAACCGACCCACCAACGAATCACAACCCAAATTTTGGACCAACACAAGACTCTTAAGGTATCACAGCATGCTTGCAAGAAAATATAGAGAAACACTAAATATTGCTTCCTCTGGTAGGACGACAAACATGGTTTCTTTTACGACGATGCTCCTCACTATGATGTTGGGTGCGACATGTATAACCATACCAGCAGTCTTCCCTTTGAGATGCATCAGGAGGTAAAAGCTACAAAAAAAAAATTAAATAAATAATAATAATATCAGCAAAAAGGTAAAAACAGAGTAACTTGCTAAGCAAATATCAAAAATTAGAGTCAGTTATTTAGCAGCATCATAACAATAAGTTTAAAACCAAGCTGTCGAATGGAAAAAAATATGACTTCAAAAAAAAAGAGTCATTTGAAATAACATGGTAAACGCATTAAAGAAGAGAGTGACAGAACACACGTAAATAATAGTAATACTGCTAAGTCTTCAAAAATAAAAATAATAGTAATACTGCTAAAATCCTCTTGAATTTTAGGTCCAAGAGACATTTTAATCACCAACCAATGTGAATTAACATATTATTTCGCCCAACAAAAAAACAAGAAGCAGAGAACGTAAATATCTATCAAAGGCATAAAATTAAGAAAAATATATTGAGAAATAAAAAAACATACATAAGAAAGTAAACAAATAAAAGCAGATACAAGGCTAGAAGCAAATCAAGTTCCTGCAGCCATTACTAACACGGGGCATTCAAATTAGGGTGTCTAATCTCATGGGGTAGGGGAGTCAGTGTTCCAGCAGATACAAGGTCAGAAGCCAATCCCACACCTACACTCCTACAGCCATAAGACATGGCAGTTAGGTTGAGGCTTGAATTTACTGGACATGCTGTCGACAACATCTTAGCCATGAGCCCGTGACTTAATTTTCAGACCAATTTGACTTCTCCATATGTCAATGCAATGCTTTCAACATTGTCTCAAAAAATAGATTCAGTTTGGGACTGTTCAAAGAAGAGGGACAATCGTAGCACCCTAAGGAAAATATACAAAATGGGACAATTTGAAAACAATGGAAAACGCCATCCAGTGTGTCACCGATGGCAGTATGACAGTATGTGCCAGAAACCTCTTTTTTCTTTTTAAAGGCTGTGTTTTTTATCGAGTAAAAACGATGTAACAGGAAAATTGTCAAGTAAAGATTTAGCTGCCAACTTTCCTTTTACATGGCTTTTGGCCAGAAACAAATAAATCCAATGACAATAACATCGCTGCACTCAGTTACAATTATGTAGGGGGCAGAAGATGGTAGGCACAGAAGGAAGCAAGAACGAAAGATCAAAAACAAAAGAAAAGGTCACATCTTTCCTCCTTATACTAGGTTTTATTGCCCTAAATTCTGTCAACTAAACAAGCAACCACTATTGAATGATCTACCATAAGTTGTCTATGAATGATGCTGAAGGGACTGCCCTTTCCTTGCAGTCTCACCAGGACCAACCCCTATCTTATTGAACCATAGCAACTTTAGGCAGCCCTAGGGCTTCTTTCTTTAAGTGCTTAGGCTTGTCATAATTGTTTTGCAGATGCATCTCATAGATTTGAAATCATATGGGTAATTTTACATTAGAGCTTCTATATTCCTGCATCAAACACAATGGGGGCCTGCCTTATTCTAGATGAAAGGATAGACAAGTATAAGAACAAAAGATAAAAAGAAAAACCACCTAAACAGTTCTTAAAAAGAATGCTCATCCATTGCCATGTGCAGGCCTAGACTATACAACTATAACAATAATACAGGCCACCAGACTTCCACTATTATTTCTTTTAACGATGCTTGAAATGGGAAAAAGCTTACATATTTAGGCACTGAAACCCGAAACCAGTACAAGAGGAATGAGATCAATTTCTCATAGCAATCACTGCATCCATAGACAGAGACCCAAAGTAAGTACAAAACATTGTTTCAGTACAAACCACTAAACTTAGTGTGATAAAAGTTAAAACCCAAACCTTAAAATCGATACAAAACAGGAAAAATGATGTAGCTGAACGTAAACTGAGTAGCTTTATTCAATGTCATGTATCATAGCTTTGACCACGATTAGGAAAGATAGGAAACAAGAAACAAAAAACAAAGAAGTATTGAAGAAGAGGCTCAGTGGCCAACTTTAAGGAATAACCTCTTCAGTGAAAATCAAAGAGATGTGTCAATCTTCTTAATGGTTTTATGATTTTAAAATAGCCCCCATATATAGAAGAAAATCCATATAGAAGACAAAGCCCCAAAGGAAATCATGGAAATGGTGTCTTATGGATGGATGTACTATAATGAACAGCTGATGTTACTGGCAAAAAATTTAAGTGTAGCACCAAAATTTAACGACAGATTTTTTTCGCTAAAAGATAACTAGTATCAAAAAGAAGAGTAAAAAATAATAGATTACAATGACGGACTGGAAAAAATCAGAAACTCTAACAAAGCTAAGACAGCTCCCCCACCTTCGGCGTTGCCATCAGCAACCAAATTTTAACGACAGAAAAGACCTTGAATGTTACCAAAAACCATGCAAAACTTAAAATGTCTTCTAAAACAAAATTGAAGGTAAAATTAAAATAATAAAACAGTGAAGGGTTCTCTGAGCATGAGGTGTGGGATACGTCTACTAACATAGAATTTTTTAATAATTTTTGGGAGGTGAAAAAAATATTAAAATATAAATATGTGTTTATTATGCCTCACGTTCAAAGAGACTTTCCCCTAATAAAATAGAAGAGAATACACAAAGTAAGGATTTAGCTATAATAACCATACAATATGTATGACATCACTTCCTACTGCATAATCACGGTGTGCATCACACATATTTAGGTTTCAAATTACAAGAGAATTTTCATGTAGAAAAGCAATACACTTGATAATATTAAAAAAAAAATGTGTAAACTCACTTGCAAAGGTGTGTCCGAGAAGTTATCATCTCAGCATGATTCAGTGGCATCCTTGTTCGATCTACAATTAAAAAAAAATAAAAAATTAAGGGAAGAAGAAAAGAGGATCACATGCAAATTATGTTAACAATGGAATACTGCAGACAGTAGTAACAAGACAATGAACATACATATATCAGACTGATAATTATAGACAAACTACTGTTCAGGTAATAAATTCTTTCTCCATTTCTTTTTTCTTATTGATTTTTCCAATGAATAATGATTTTCATATGGAGGAGAAGGGAAATCAATACAATCCTGTAAGCAGGTAAGAAACAAGCCCAATATGCACCATTCAAACATTGTATACTAACCAGTAGGTCCAATACATAAACAGAAACCTCTCCACCACCTTAGTTAAATCATAAAGGGAGTTACTGGCTCTTGCTATCCATAAAACAAGATATTCATATATGAGTTTAGAGAACGAATACTCATACTAAAAATATTAAGCCTCCAAAGGTCTTCCCCTTGAGAGGGATCTGCCCAACAATTGAAAAACAATTGCACCTTGAGATGTCTCAAACCAGAAGAGTGATCTGCAACACCACGAGGAGATACTTCAGCTTCAGCAGAAAATTCAGCCGCACTGATAGGTTCATAGGAAATCCAAAGTTCTTCATGATTTTAACGTCTCCACCAATGCCAGAAGGGCCTCAGCAGCCCTAAACCCTCAAACTTAAGTTCAAGATTGACTGGGGGCAAAAACTGGTGACTATATATGATCAAATCTGACTGATACAAAAAGACCACCAAGCTGCTCTCGTGACAGTAATCTCTATGAAAGCACTTATAGATGAGTAAAGCTCTTGAGCACCAGTCGTTTGGCTCCTACCAAATGGACAGCCAAAATAGGAGGATTAATCTGCACAGAACCTTACCCCTCTTGCTAATGGGACAAGAATAGAAAGTCCAAAAATGGTAAATGAACGACTTCCAGAGAGGACAACAAAATACAAAGATACAAAGGAAATGGACGCAGCTCTCCCTTTTCAAGTGACAGACACAAGTATTGCCTCGCTACTTACCTTAAAAAACATGAGAAAAGAAATCAATTTTATGTTCATTGAGGAGAACAGTAACTAGTCTGCTTAGACGAGGCATTATCAGTATATAACACCTCAGAGTTATCATATATACCTCGCTCCCTGTCATAAGTTATCATATCTAAACCCTGCACAACTGGGGGTGCGTCAAAGCAGGCTATCCATAAACTAATAAACCTGACTTATTGCTATTACCAACAAAAAGGAAGCAGCACTCCACTTTACACCAAATAAAACATTGAAATATCAATGAAAGTTTTGGAAAATCAGAATCTAACAATTTAATAAATCATATCATACGATAAACCGCCTTTGCTTTGGAAGATTTGGTCCATAAGTTAGGGTGTCCACTTAGTCCTGAACGGAGTAAGCATAAACTAAGAGAGTTAGATCAAATTCCAATAATGGACAGAAATTATTGCAAAACAACCTCTCCTATAAAGCAAGAGGTAAGGCTGTGTACATTTGCCCCTCCCAGACCCTGCAGCAACTGGAGCCTCCTGCACTAGGTTGCTCCTTTTAGGTGAATTTTGTGAATTAGTGGATGAAAACAAGTGATTCGGGTGGCATCTGAACTCCGAGTAATTTGACACAAACAAATAGCTCAATAGCGGGATTCTAAGAAATGGAAGGAAGATGAAACCAAAAACCAATAGTGTTGTAATAATGGGTTTATGGGTTTTAGGGAAAGTGTCAGTTACTAAACGGACCCTAAAGGATTTAATGGTCTTTGTAATTTTCTAAAACCTTCTCTCCATTGTTATAAATAAAGAGGGTTGGTGTCATATTAGACACAAGTCATTACCCCATTCAACATGGTATCAAAGCCTTAGGATCCGAAACCCTAAGGGCTCTCCCTCTTCTCCATCTCTTTACCTCTTTCTCATTTCTCTCTCTCTCTCCCAGAGCCTCTGTCCATCTCTCTTCATGTGCTTCTCTCTCGTGGTGGGAGCTTCTTAAACCACAAAGACTAGCCTCCACCCATCCTTCCCCTGGGCTCTCAGACTCTCTTTTATAATGATCTGAGCGACCTAGAACATTTTTTTCATCACTTTTTCAGGTTTTTCTCCCTGAGAACATTTTTTCATTGCCGGGATGCTTTTTCCCCGCTCGATGCTCCGAACATCTTGATGTTTGCTGCGATTGGTGCCTCTTATCCTTATGGTGGTATGTACCGACCACTTTTTCGTTTGAGGTCTCTATTCTAGAGCTATCCCCAAAATCGTTTCCTCAAGGTTTTACCCTTTGTCTATTTTTGGGTTTTCTAGCTTTTTCTGGTTATTTTGATGCTTTTTCTATCTCCAGCTAGTGTCTCTTCTATTTGCATAGCCCCCTTGAGTAGCAACCATGTCTATCATCTCATCTGCTTCTACTAGTGGAGACACCACAGCTCTTCCTACCTTTCCTCCTTGCCCTATCAAGCTTGATGGCACAAACTACCTTATGTGGTCACGCTTGATCTGCATCTCCATCAAGTCCCGTGGCTATTACAGGTACCTCACTAGAACCATGAAGCGTCTGACCACCAGTACTGAGATTGACAAGTGGGAGTGTGCCAACTCTTTGGTTATGGCCTTCCTTGTCAACTCTATGTTGCCACAGCTTTTGCATAGCTATCTCCTCCTTGACTCTGCTCCGAAGATCTAGAAGTCTGTCCAAGATATTTATTCTCAGGTAGGGAATGATGCTCAGGTCTTTGAGCTTCGCCAGAAGGTTCATGATCTGAGGCAGAGAGGGCTCACTCTGTCACAATACTACTATGAGTTGCAGTCACTATAGACCGAGTTGGATTTCTATGAGAAGTATACTCCTTCCACTGCTGAAGATGTCACCAAGTTTCGAAAGCGAGAAGACAAAATCAGTGTCTGACTTTCTGGCAAGTCTGAATGTGGAGTTTGATCAGTTGTGGTCCCAGGTTTTGAGTCATGACCCCTTTCCTACCTTAGATCAAGCCTATGCTGTGATCCAACTTGAGGACAGTTGACGTACCACTATGCTTCCACAGCAAGCTGCGACTCCTTTTGAGATATCTACACTTGTTTCTTGCACTCAGTCCCTTAGTGCAGCCCCATAGTCTGGTGGCTCTTCTACTAGGACTCCAGTGAAATGCGATTACTGTGAGGAGCGTTGCACCAAGGAGCATTGCTAGAAGCTTCATGGTCATCCTATTGATACATCTGAAAAAGGGCAAAGGAAGGGTCATGCCAGTACTTTTAGGCAGGCCAACTATACTGAGAGCCCTGACTCTAACTCTGCTCTTAGCTTCTCAGTAGCCTCGCTATCATTTGACGAGCTTATTGCCCTCCAGTGCCTCTTGACACGTCCAGACTCTCCTGCACCTGCCACTACGAGCTTTTCTCATTCCACCCCTTCTGGGTTAGGTATCTCCTTTTGTGGCCATACTATGTCTATCCCTTCTACCCCTTGGATTATAGACTCTGGGGCTTCTGATCATATAACAGGCCACTTGTCTCTTTTTTCATAGTACACTACTTGTCCTGGTAATAGTAAGGTCACATTGACTAATTAGACTTATTCCACTATTTTGGGGAAGGGCTTTGTTAGTCGTACCCCCTCTTTATCCCCTTCTACTATATTACACAATCCTTCTTTTCCCACTAACATTTTGTCCACTAGTAGTCTTACTTCCAACCTTAATTTCAAAGTCACCTTTTTCCCATCTCATTGTGTTTTTCAAGATCTGGTGACTGGGGCAACGATTGGCTCTGGTAGGATACATAGTGGTCTGTATCTACTTGATGATGACTCGGTGTTGGTCTCTAGTTAGACTCTTCAAACATCTTCTACGTCACCTCCCATCTCTGAGTTACTACAGTGGCATCGTCAGTTGGGACATCCACCTTTGGGAACTTTAGCTAGAGTTTTTCCTTCCTTTAAAAATTGAAATTTGAGTCAGTTTTTTTGTGAGGCATGTGTTTTGGCCAAATAAACTCGAATCACTTATTCTGTTTCTAGAAATAAAAGTGCCACTCATTTTTCATTGATACATTATGATATTTGGGGTCCATCCCACTATGTGTCTGTCAATAGTTATCGGTGGTTTGTCTCTTTTATTGATTGTCATTCTCAGACTACTTGGGTTTACATGATGCGAACCAAGGGTGAGACCTTTTATTGCTTTCGGCAGTTTCACTGCATGGTTCAGACTTAGTTCGGTGCTAACATTAAGATCCTTCGAAGCGACAATGGCCGAGAATACTATAAAGGGTCCTTTCAAGCTTGACTTTCCGATCATAGGATGATTCATCAAACTAGTTGTGTGAATACTCCGACTTAGAATGGGGTTGCTAAGCGGAAGAATCGCCACCTTTGTGAGGTAGCACGCTCTCTTATGTTTGAAATACACGTTCCTCCCCAGTATTGGAGCGACACAATTCTCACTGCTGCCTTTCTTATCAACCGAATGCTTTCTCGAGTCCATGCCTTCCGCTCCCCTCTGGATCTTCTCCAAGGTTCCGTTGCTTCTCTGTTCCTCCTGAGGTATTTGGTACTGTTTGCTATGCTCGCGATCAACCTCATAGAAAGTTTGATCCTCGTGATCTCTGATGCATTTTTCTGGGGTATACTTCTACTCAAAAAGGCTATCGGTGTTTTTATCCTCCCACTCGGCATTGGTTTGTGACTATGGATGTCTTTCACGAATCTACGCTATACTACACTGCGACACCTCTTCAGGGGAGTCTCCTTCCATTGTGGAAGATGTGCCGCCGTCTCTTGAAATTGCAATCCCTGGTAGTATCCCCTTTTAGGGGGAGAGTCACACTCCTACTTCTCTTACTGCACCTCAGCCATAGATACGCGTGTATAGTAGCAGAGAATAGACTCAGACCACTACACATCCAGAATCTACCCTACCATGCTGGTCGACTCCTCTCGAGCTTGATCTTGTCCCATTGGACCCTGGTAATTCTCCTTCTCCTGTTGATCAGTCTCTTGAGTTGCCTATTGCTATTCGTAAAGGCATTAGGTCTTGTACTTTACATCCTATTGTTAAAACTGTTTCTTATGACTCACTCTCTCCTTCCTACTATAGTTTTATGTCTTCTCTTTCCTCTGTGTCCATTCCTCATACCTGGCAGGAAGCAAGTGCAGACTCACAATGGCAGGAAGCTATGGTTGAAGAGATGCAAGCTCTGAAGAAAAATGACAAATGGGATCTGGTGTCTTCCCTCACAAAAGAAAACAGTTGTGTGTAACTGGGTCTTCGTAATAAAATAGAAGGTTGATGGTACAGTGGATCGGTACAAGGCCAGACTTGTTGCCAAAGGCTTCACACAGACTTAAGGGATTGAATACGAGGAGACTTTTGCCCCAGTTACTAAGATGAACACAATTCGTGTTATCTTGGCTTCTGCCGCCAACTTAGATTGGGATCTTCAGCAGTTAGATATGAAGAATGCCTTCCTTTATGGGGAACTTGAGGAGGAAGTGTATATGGGCATTCCTCTTGGGTTCACTTGCTCCAAAACCCAAAGGAAGGTATGCAAGCTGAAGCGTGCTCTGTATGGGTTGAAGCAATCCCCTCGTGCTTGGTTCGGATGTTTCCATAAGGCTATGGTTGCTACAAGTTACTCTCAAAGCAATGCCGACCACACTCTATTCATCAAGAGATCTGGTGGGAAGATTTCTATTCTAATAGTCTATACAGATGATATTGTTGTTACTGGTGATGATCTGGCAGAAATCTCTCGCCTCAATAGATACTTAAGTGAGAAATTCGAGATCAAAGACCTAGGACAACTTCATTACTTCCTTGGCATTGAAGTTGCCAAGTCTTCTCGTGGGATCTACTTGTCTCAGCGGAAGTATATGTTTGATCTTCTCTCTGAGACAGGCATGTTGGGGTGTAAGCCGGCAGACACTCCTATTAAAGCTAATGGTCACCTGAGTAGCAAAGAAGGTAATCCGGTAGATAAGGGGAGATATCAGAGATTAGTGGGGCGGTTGATCTATCTCTGTCATACACGCCCTGACATAGCATTTTCCGTCAACCTAGTTAGTCAGTATATGCATAATCCCTACTCGACTCACAGGGAAGTTTTCTCCGATAAATGAAATCTGCCTTAGGACGTGGCATCCTTTTTTCTCCTCATGATCCCCTTAGGGTGGAGGCCTTCACTGATGTGGATTGGGCAAGATCCCCTGATGTCGCAAGTCTACTACTGGTTATTGCACCTTAGTTGGTGGTAACCTTGTTACATGGCGTAGCAAAAAGCAATCAAGTGCTAAAGCAGAGTTTTGTGCTATGGAACATGGCATTTGTGAGCTCTTATGGCTTCATAGTCTTCTCACTGATTTGGATGTTCCTGCTACCCTTCCTATAAAGCTCTTTTGTGACAGCAAATCTGCCATTAGCATTGCTCACAACCCTATCCAGCATGATCGAACAAGTATATGGAGATCGATCGACACTTGATCAAAGAAAAGCTGGATATGTGCCTTATCACTGTGCCTTTTGTTCCCAATAATTAACTATTGGCTGATGTATTTACTAAAGGTCTTAGTAGTAAAATATTTCATCTTATTATCTACAGATTGGGCTTAAGTGATCTCTATGCACCAACTTAAGGGGGAGTGTTGTAAGCTTGTAATAATGAGTTTTATGGGTTTTAGGGAAAGTGTCAGTTACCAAACGGACCCTAAGGGGTTTAATGGTCTTTGTAATTCTCTAAAACCTTCTCTCCATTGTTATCAATAAAGAGGGCTGGTGTCATATTAGATACAAGTCAATGCCTCATTCAATAAATAGTAACACTTCAATAACAATAATAACAGGTTGGAGATTCAACTTCTGATGGTGGACACTTCTACAGGTAGAAATTTGTTGCAATATTAAAACCTTGTAGCCAAAACCAAAAACCAGAAAAGAGAAAAAGAAGGGAAGAGAAGAAGAGAAGAGAAGAAAGAAGAGATTGATAGCAGTCCCAAAGTGAGAGCAGCCTGCGATCAGTCCAGAATAGGTCTGATCGCAGGTCATTATGATATATATAGCATAAAAAGAATATCCCAAATTCCAATACAGCCCCTCACATAAGGAGGCAACCCTAAAACCACAAAGATGAACCCGATAGGACCAAAATGCCCCTATCGGGCTTAAGGATTAACGCTAATCCCTTATCGGGATTAGCGTCAGTCTCAACACTCCCCCTCAAGCTGGAGCATACACATCACCCATACTCAACTTGGTACAACCATTGCGAAAACTAGGGGCAAACAAAGACTTAGTGAACATGATAGCTAACTAATCCGATGAAGGAACAAACGAAGTCTCAATCAACTTCTTCAGAATAGCGTCACGAATAAAATGACAGTCCACTTCTATGTGTTTGGTGCTCTTATGGAAGACCGGATTACTAGCAATGTAAACCGCAACTTGGTTGTCACAATACATTTTCATTAACTTGGTCATTGGAAATCCCAGTTCCAAGAGTAACGACTGCAGCCACATCAACTCAAGAGTGGTATGAGCTATAGCTCTGTACTCTGCTTCTGCACTGGACCAGGCAACAGTAGTCTGCTTCTTGCTACGCCACGTAATAAGATTACCTCCAACAAATGTGCAATATCTAGTAGTAGATCTTCGATCACTAGCAGAGCCATCCTAATCAGAATCAGAATATCCCACTAGTTCCATATGCCGATTAGGACGATAAATCAACCATTTTCTCGAGGCACCTTTTAGATAGCAAAAAACACTAACAGCAGCATCCCAATATGCTTTTTGAGGAGACTGCATGAACTGACTAAGAACTCCAACAGTGTAGGAAATGTCAGGACGAGTCACAGTGAGGTAAATCAACTTGCCAATCAAGCTCCTATACTGATGCACATCCTAGAGGGGTTCACCATCGTCCACACCAAACTTTTGTTGAGGGTCCATAAGAATATCAATAGGTCTGGATGCAAGCATCCCAGTATCAGATAGAAGATCCACCACATGCTTCCTTTGACACAGACTGATCCCTTTCTTGCAGCGGATTACCTCAATACCAAGGAAATAATGAAGTTGACCTAGATCCTTGTCTGAAAATGGTGCTGGAGATGATCTTTTACTTTAGAAATTTCTGCCTCATCATTACCAGTCAAAATAATGTCATCAACATATACTACCAAAACAACCAGCTTATCATCTTTGCGACAACCACAGAATGATCAGAATAACACTGAGAAAAACCACAATTAACTATGGTAGCACTGAACTTGTCAAACCATGCCCAAGGAGACTGTTTAAGCCCATAGATAGCCTTGTGTAAGTGACACACACGACCTGTACTCTCCCCCTGAGCAAACTACCCAGGAGGTTGCTCCATATATACCTCTTCTTGTAGATCACCATACAAGAAGGCATTCTTGATGTCCAACTGAAATAAAGGCCAATCAAAGTTTACAGCAAGAGAAATAAGAAGACGAACAGAATTCAGTCTAGCAACTCGGGAGGTCTCAAAGTAATCAACACCATAGGTCTGAATATACCCCTTAGCAACCAGACGGGCCTTCAACCGCTCAACAGAGCCATCAGAATGATACTTAACAGTGCACACCCAGTGACACTTCACCAGATCCTTACCAGGAGGTAAATCTACCAGACTCCAGGTACCACGACTCAAGAGAGCATCCATTTTTACATCCATGGCAGCCTTCCATTCAGGGATACTTAGGGCCTCATTATGGGTACAGGGAATAGGGTTAGTGGAAAGAGATAGGGCAAGACCATGGATAGGAGAGGGAAGATGAGATAAAGACACAGTTATCAATAAGGCACACAACCATAGATTTTTTAGTGCAAGAACGTGTACCTTTCCTGTGTGCAATTGGTAAGTCATCAGACGGAGGAGGAAGAGGAGCTTCACCAGAAGGCGGCAGCGGAAGGAGGGAAGTATCTAGAGTAATTACCTCCCCACTTGGCTATCCAAGCTTCTTCCTGTGCTGATAAACCTGTAGAGGAGGGGAGTCACTGGCACTAGGACCATCAGGGAAGGGTATAAGTGAGGGTATGGGTGGAGGAGATGGAGAAGACCACTCTACACTAGACGAGGGCACAGCAGGAGGGTAGAATGATGTACTTTTAAAGAAGGTCACGTCGGCACTGACAAAGTTCCTGTGAGTATTAGGGTCATAATACTTATACCCTTTCTGAGTACAAGAATAACCCAAAAAAATACATTTAGTAGATCTAAGAGACAACTTATCAACTTGCATGTGCAAATTATGAACAAAACACTCACACCCAAAAACCCAAGGAGGAACAGGAAAACTCGGTAAATTAGGGTACATAACAGAGAAGGAGATTTATTTGACAAAACAGATGATGGCATGTGGTTAATCAAATGATATGCAGTTAAGACTCCATCACACCAAAAATGCTTAGGAACATGCATATGCAACATCATGGCTTGGGCAACCTCAAGGAGGTGCCGATTCTTGAACTCTGCTACTCCATTTTGCTATGGAATATAGGCACAACTAGTTTGGTGGATCATCCCATGAGTATCACAAATATCAGAAATATCAGTTTGAGCATATTCTAAAGCATTATCAGAACGAAAGATTTTAATAAGAATGCCAAACTGAGTCTATTTCATTATGGAATTTTTTGAATACATGTAAAAATTCAGACCTGTCCTTAACATGTAAAGCCATGTAAGGCGAGAATGATCATCCACAAATGTCACAAAATACCAAAACTCAAATCTATTACTAACTCTGCAAGGACCCCATACATCATAGTGGACTAAAGAAAATAAAGACAGACTACGAGACACAGAGTGAGATGGGAATGACACATGGTGATGTTTCCCCAACTCACAAGCCTCACACTCTAACCTATGAGCACACTTAAAGCTAGGAAATAAAAGTCATAACCTAGAAAGCGACAAATGACCTAAACGACAATGCCATTTAAAGGGAGTAACGTCTCCAACAGCCGTAGCAGCAACAGAAGAGGTAGGACAGCCGCTGTTGAGGTAATATAATCCATTCTTTTCACACCCTCCACCAATCGTCTTCCTCGTGTGAAGGTCCTGAAAGACACAATAAGAAGGAAAGAATGTTACTGAACAATTTAACGAATTAGTTAATGGACTCACCGAGAGAAGACTTAATGGAAATTGAGGAACATGTAAGACAGAGGATAGGTTTATGGATGAGGTAGGTGAAATAGAACCATGACCTAGAACCGGTGTTGAAGCACCATTAGCAAGGATCACAGAATTCAAACTGGAACTAGTAGAAAAGTTCTTAAAAAGTGATGACTTACCAGTCATATAGGCAGAAACACCTGAATCAATGATCCAGGGGGTAGATGTAGTAGTAAGAAGGGCTGAGGTACCTGTGTGGGCTTGGGTAGCAGTGGATGCAGACGCACCATTGGATGTATTAGAGGATGCCTCAAGAGTGCAAACGCCAGAGCAACTAATTGATGTCATCGCGCAAACTAGTAGAGAAATCTTCTGAAGAAGATGTAGGCTTAGTAGCAACTGGAGACACTGTGTCAGTACCATCATCTGACACTGTATGATTAGCCAACTTGGTTGCCCATTCTGGCTTACCATGCTTAGCCCAGCAAATCTCAACCGTATGGTTAGGCTTCCCATAGTATGTGCACTACCAAGCAGCACGATCAGATGGCTGTCCAGTAGGACCTAGACCAGTAGAGCCACGTCCTCCCCCACGACCACGGCCACGTTAGCAACAAAAGCAGAGTTGTCTTTGGAATATTGATCAGGTTTGGAGGAGGTGATGCACTGCAATCAAGAATAAGCATCATTCAAAGTAGGAACCGTGTCACCCGCAAGTAAGTGACCATTTACTGCCTTCAGATCATTATTCAAACCAACCAAGAACTTGGAGACAAAAAATTCATTACGCTAAGCCTTTAGCTTGTCAATATCAATGGTCAAGGGCTGGAAAACATTGAGTTCTTCCACCATTCCCTTGAATGTACTGTAATATTCTGAAAGAGATTTGTCAGACTAGAGAAACTGAAACTTCTTATAAATATCATAAATTCTTATCATGTTCTTTTCCTGAGAGTATGTTTCTCGCAAATCATCCCATACTCCCTTTGCAGTAGAATGGAACATGACATTGGCAGCCACATCAGGTTCTATATTGGTCCATAACCAGAATAAAATAAGAGCTTTCTCCTTCAGCCAGTCATCATAACCAGTATCTGAAGATAAAGGTGGATCAGAAGTGGTATACTTGAGTTTTCCCTTGGCCATCAGGTACACCTTAACCGATTGAGCCCAAAGGAGGTAGTTGGAGTTACACTTGAGCTTGATGGAGGTAATCTAGACATTAATGTTGTCCGAGGTAGAAGAGGCAGTAGTAGGGGTAGTAGTAGTAGAAGTAGTCATGTCTTTGGTCTCAACCATGAAGAACTTCAGATCTGAAAACCAGCAACCAGCGCGCGCAGTACTAACACAGCACCATGGTTTTAAGTATCTCCGATACCGATACGATACCCTCCGATACGTATCTTAAATTTAGTCGGTCGATACGATACACACCGATACGATACATTGAATTTTTTAAATCATTTCGTATCGATATATATCCTACAATACATACCGATATGCATCAATACACCACTAATACACATCGATACGATACGACATGCCTCGATATGACTCTATGAAAAATATAAAATTGAGGTAAAATGTACGTTTCGGTATGTATTGATACGTATCGGTGAGTATCG
>NC_056563.1:12492622-12520168 GCF_013358625.1 Macadamia integrifolia | reverse complement strand
ATGTCTTTGGTCTCAACTATGAAGAACTTCAGATCTGAAAACCAGCAACCAGCGCATGTAGTACTAACACAGCACAGAAATGGGTTTTTTTTTTTTTTTTTTTTTTTTAAAGGAATGACGCTGCTGTTTGGGGTCGATTCTGCCTGAGAGTGAGCACAAGTCAACTTCAAAACACTAGCAGCATAGGTAGGCAAAACAGCAGACAGCAGCAACTTCAATATCAACAGCAAATAAACCCACAAACAGGGGCAGCAGCAGTACACACTGCAGAAACAGAAGCAGCAGCCATAAAAACAGGGAAAGAAAAGTCTCGACCTCAACCAGTACACATCCGAAGCAAGTAGTAATAGTGGACAGACCTAGTTGTACTTATATCATGATAACTAGGTCAGAACCAGGTAGTAGATGCAGCAAAAAAGTGGCTGCATACCAGAGAAGATTACAGCTAGGTCAAAATCAGCAGCGATGGTTTTTGTTTAGCCAATCGATTTGATTTAGTCCTGCTCTGATACCATGTTGCAATATTAAAACCTTGTAGCCAAAATCAGAAATCAGAAAAGAGAAAAAGAAGAGAACAGAAGAGAATAAAGAAGAGATCGATAACAGCCCCAAAGTGAGAGTAGCCTGCGATCAGTCCAGAATAGGTCTGATCGCAGGTCATTATGATATATATAGCATAAAAAGAATATCCCCAATTACAATACAGCCCCTCACACAAGGAGGCAACCCTAAAACCACAAAGATGAACAAGATTGGACCAAAATGCCCCTATCGGGCTCAAGGATTAGCGATACGGGATTAGCGTCAGTCTCGACAAAATTAAAATATTCTTATATATGCTTCAGATATGGCCAAATACCAATATTTCAACTAAATAGACAGAAAACAAACAGGTTAACAAAATTAACCATCACCTGACTTTCAAACTCTACATATAAAATATAAATAAAAACTTGAGCAATTACCAATTTCTCTGTTATTCAACTTTGCGATCCAATCTGATATAATATCCTGCAATGTTTTCCCAGTCTGCGTAATGCACCTTTCTGTGATCTGAGAAAACAAATTATTTTGTGAGAGACAAAAGAAAGAATTTCAATTTTATGGTACAAGCACAGGAATCCATACATCTTGCTCGAATTGATTATTTTGGTGTGCTGAAGAAGGAATTCTTGAGATAACACATTCAGAAATCTGTAAAGACACCAAAAATTAGTTAATGCATTACAGAGAGGTAGACATGTGTGCATATTTTGGGAGATGTTAATGCTTTAGGCCTTTGAACCAATTAGTGCATACAGGCTTGAAGTTCCCAAAAACGCAAACTGAGTGAAAGTCACTTCCAACAACCCCTAGGGACTGCCAATATGCTGCACAAAAGGCTCTATCACATCCTAAACCTGCAAGAGGATAGAAAAAACTCTTAGAAAAGAGAGAGAGAGAGAGAGAAATAGAAAAATCCAAAGAAACACCAAATCAAAAGCAAATTCGAAGATATAGGTTCAATCAAATCCAAACACTACATCAAACAAGATTAATAATTTAAATAAAGCTTTAGTATCTCTTATAACCAATATATTGTTCACAAGTATTATAAGGGCATACCAATGCACAAGGCTCCCACCGCTGTGGGGTCCAGGGAGAGTCTACCGTACATAGCCTTACCCCGGCTTTGCAGAGAGGCTATTTCCTGATTCGAACCCGTGACCACTTGGTCACAATGTAGCAACCATACCGTTGTACACAAGTATTATGTTGTATATCATAATAATTTGAGAAACCAAGTAGGTTTTACAGTTCATAAATAATATTTTTTTTTTTTTTTTTTTTTTTTTACACAGGCAGGGATAAAAAGACAAAAAATAGCCTGCAGATAATGGCCCAATTAACAGAAAACTAAGGCTTCTTTGGAAATCCTGTTGAGCTAGATTGAATTCTGGTGGTCTAAATTCCAGGATATGTTACCTGGACACTTAAAATTATGAGCCATAACCATGTCCAGCACTTCATATAAGCCAATGAGAATGCAAGAAATGGAATGTTTTGCCACACCCAAGTTGTATGTTTACCCTTGTCTGTCTAACATTTATTCCAGGTTATACAGAACAGGAACCAGACTAAAAAAAAACAGAAGTGATTTTCTAACAGATCTACAACCAGAACTTAAGGGCAATAAATAGAGCAGACTCAGGGAACAGAATCAAAGTACGAATTGATAAACCAGAAGAAATCGATAGCAGCAAAGAACAGGTATAAATACTGGATAGCAGAACATAATAACTGAAACCAGGAAGAAGAAACCTGACCTGTTAATGGTGTTTGCAACTGACAGTCAGCAATAGCTAGACAAGAAACCTAATCAAACTATTAAACTCTCCTTGAACTAATGATTACTTAACTGATCTACTGGCTGGGGTCATAGACGGCCTAGACTATTTAAATAAAATTAAATCGCTGCACCCCCCTTAAGCGCCAATATTTGAACCTTCAATTTAGGTCCATTACAAATGAACCCACAAAATTAATAAGCCGACATATGAAATACTAAAATAGGCTCTGTTCTTCAATCCATATGTTTTTTTTTTCCCCCTAATATATAGTTATAAGAATCATAGTTGCCAAGGCACCACCTAGGCGGCAAGTAGGGGTCTAGGCAACCTAGTTGGAGTCTTGGTGACTATTGCCTTATTACAGTATGTAAATGTTTTTATATTTGTTATTTTATTTAGTTAATATATTATTAAAAAATGAGCAAATACCCCCTATTTGAATCCAATAAAAATAGTTTAAAAGTTAAATTCTAAAAGGATAAAAAGTCACAACCCCAATAAAAAGAGCAACCCAGTGCACGAGGCTCCCGCTACTGTGAGGTCTAGGAGGGGCAAGTTGTACGCAACCTTACCCCTTGCTTCGCAGAAAAGGTTGTTTCCAGGTTTTGAACTTGTGACCAACATGTTGCAATAGTGCAACTTAACCATTGTTAAAAAGTCACACCCCCAATTCAAGAACAAAAACCGAATTTTTTTGTTGTAGGGGCAATTTTCAACTTTCAAATGCTAGGGTTTTTCTAATTCTGAAAATTTCAAAAATCTTATCATTGTAAACATTGCTAAAACCAAAATTCTGGCAAAATAATCTTTTGTTTTAATATTTATAAAATTATTTTCATTTAGGAAATTTTAATAGAATTCGTACACTTTAAAATAAGTTTGACCAAAGCATAACTTTGTCATTAAAACTCAGATTTAAATAATCTTAGGCCCTCTTTGGTATCATTTTTCTTTTTGATTTTTACCTATTTAAAAAAAAAATCATTAATGAAAACTATTTTTTATCAAAACATAAAAATGGTTTGGTAACTACTTGAGAAAAATAGTTTTTTGTGAGAAATAGTTTGGTATCCCTAAGTGTAAAATGGTTTTATGAATAAATGAGTGAAGAGATGTTCCCTTCACCCATCTTCCTTATAACTCTCTTTCTCCACTTTGGACTGCAGAAGAGAAGGCACGTGGCTAAGATTTCTGATCACAAAGCAAGTAACTATTTTACCCCTCCATATTGGGACTTTAAGTACGTGTTCATTAAAGTTTAGCGTTAAAATTACTGAAGATCAATTTTGGCCAAAACACATAAATGACTCTTGATCTCTTTTTGGTTTCTGTGTTTTATCATTTTTTTTTTAAATAGAAACAAACTCCATAAATGATACCAAATGCAACCAAAACCATTTTTGTGAATAAAAATCTAAAAGAAAAATGATACCAAAGAGGGCCTTAAACTTATTAGAAAGATGGTTTTGTGCTCTACCTAATACAAAATGTCTCATGTAAGAATACAGATATTTAACTAGTCAAACTATTATAGAACAAGAACATTTCTCTAAATGTTGATTTTTTACGACTTAATGTGACTTAAGGTTGATTTTTTATGATTTGATGTGGCTTAATGTTGATTTTTGATGACATGATGTGTCTTAATGTTGATCTTTTATGATACAAGGTATATGTAGTATACTAAATAATGTTAGAAAAGAGGGAAAACAAAAAATAACACTTAGTCGCCTTGTTCACCTTAAGGCAGCCAAATGTCGCCTAAACGCTTAGGAAGCCCTCCAACGCCTTGGCGCCATGACTACTATGATACAAATGCATATTGTAGATAAAATTCCACCCTTCCACACAGTAATGCATATATACATATCACTAGATATTCGTAAACGTTTGCCCACAAATGAGGGAAAAGGTAATTTATGCGGGCCCATCAGGGTGCGCTTTCATTAACAATCAGAATTTTTTGAGGCGTGTGGAGGCTTTCTCTGTCAAACTGACCATGGATAGGAAGCTCTACCCTTGGATTAGCCTTGCCTCAATTTTCGGGTCTTACCTCCACTGCATGGGCCCACCAAGTTTCCAAAGTTTTGGGTCCTCTTCATATCATGGTTGGTTCTAATAACCTAAAAAGATAGAAGGAAATGATTTTTAAAGAGGGTCCTGATGTGGTCTATTGATAAGTTTATAGCAATTTGAGTTTAAAGGATGCTTTTGTATTAATACAAGTCAAAGAAAGTTGAAGTTGAGTTCTCAACCAGTTTTTGAAACTTTATATCTCCAGATCAGAAAATGGGATATGGCAGAAACTTACCGGATGATAAATGATCTTGTGGACAACATGTCGACAAATATGAGGCCCACCAGACACGCAACATGTAAGATTTTTGGGGCATCAAGGGAATATTTGCTCTTCGTTTTCCCCATCTAAATTATTACTAGTAATAAGTAACAAAATGTAAATAATGACTAGAAGAACCTGGGGGAGTTATTTCACCACATTAGTACCTGTTATAGTAGTTTTTTAGCACTATGTTCTCACATAACTCTCTAGAACTCACTTAACCAAAATACTCTCTAATGTCATCCAATATATGGATATAGAACTAGAATGGTAGCCTATTAGGATGATTCCAGAAAAATTTAAGTATGCTACCTATACAGCAAGATAAAGCATGTAACCAGCCCAAAAATTTGTCATCATCTCCATACTCAAATAAATTTGTAGCTTCTCTTTCCCTAACCTTGACCCACACTAACCCATTTTATCCCTTTCCCTATGACAGATGCAGGAACTGATATCTTGTATTCACAAAAAAGAATCCTGTTGGGCTAAAAATCTTGGTGTATCCCAACTCAAACCGATTAACTAATTTCACTTCCTCATAATGAATGGTACCCTAACTCAAAACTGGAACAGGAAGAAGAAAAATGATTTCACTTAGAAACTTCAGTAGAACAATACTTGAAGATGGGAGCAACTTATGCCATGGGGAGAAATTGAAAGAACTAAATTGAATTGATTTACAATTGAAACAAATTTGGACTGAAGGTCTATAGAGGCCTAGAGAACCATGAGATTTAGAAAGCTAAACTTCTCCCTCAGCATGAGTGTTGAGATCTGACAGTAGTCAATTGTGCTCCGAATTCAACTTCAAGATTGATGGGCAAAAAGGAGTACTTAAATGTACCAGAATAGTCCAACCAAACAGAGGAGAGATAAAACAAAGTTAATTTGTGCAATAACAAAACAGAAATTTCACAAGGGCCATAACCCAGTGCAAGTCCTACTTTAGCAGGGTTCCGGAGGGGGCTGACTGGGGTTGGTCCTACCTTTGCCTTTTTTGCACAAAAAATAGAACTGAAGTTCAAATCAGATCCAGAAAAGAGACCTGTTGAATCAGCCAACAAGCTGGTCATGCAACAGAGGTTGAATGAAGCAGCAAAACTACATTAAGGAGGATCTAAGAAAATGATCAGACCTGAGTTCAACTGATGATTAGCACTAACTAAATGTCACATAATTAACTGGAGGAGAATGCAGCAGCAGTAGAAACAGCAGAAAGAAAGTAACAAGAAAGCGCACATGACTTTTACTAATATAATCAACCCATAGTTAAGGCGACTAGGCAACCCTAGGCACTGGAGAACGCTTAGGTGACAAGGTGTCTGCCTAGGCACTTTAGGAATGCATTAATGAATATATGAATATAACAATAATAATTTTATATAATTATATTTAGGCAGAGGGCTCCCTGAAAGGCAGTGTGACCCCTACACCAGCAGGGATTAATGGGAGCATGTGCAAAAGCATCAATGAGGGCAGGATGTCTGCCTCTCATGAGGGGCAAGGCACTCATTTCACCCCCTGAATCTGGGCACAGTATCCACACTGCCTTTCAGGCTTCTTTATCCCCTATATTTATATGTAACATAGATGTCAAATCATTGCAATCAAAGTTTAAAGTATCAGTATTGGGTATCATATCAGAAGGTTGATTTTAAGAGATATATCATATCGTATCAAAGAAACGAAAGATGCTAGATACATATGGAAATGGCTAAGAAACATATGAAAATGCTTAGGATATATATAAAATACATCTTTGAAGCATAAAAGCACTATAAATAAGTAATAAGTAAAATAGGTCATGTATAAAAAGGAGAACAAAGTATGACGAATAAGGGCATTTGATTGATTATATATAAAGGATGAGGTTTCTTACATGTACTAATACCAATTTTTTTTTTTAGGTATCATATCGGTACGTTAAAGATACGATACATATTGGTTAGTATCGATAGATATGGAAGGATACTCAAAACCATGATTGCAATATGATATAATTATGATAGTACCAGCGTAATATGATTAACCAACATCTAATAAACAAAGCATGAGATATAATATAAACATATTCAAAAAAAAAAAAAAAAATGCAAAGCAATAAACATAAATGTAAACAAGTGAAGAAACAAGGTATGCGGTCGCCTTGGACCCAAGAAAGAGACTAAACGCCTTGACAACCATGAATCAACCTAAAATCATATTTACAATTGATCATCAGTGGTGTATTTTTAGAAATAAGTCTCTAGAAAAGTAAATTCAGACTCAACTTTGATAAAGAAACCAGATCTAGATAGACTCTAACTAATGACACCAAACATTACTAGATTTCTGGCAAAAATCAATGTCCCAAGAGTCCAAGACCACCCCATATATGAGCTTATAACCAGGCCCATTACAAATACAAAAAAAATTAAAGGAACCAACCAATGCATATGCAACCCACTCCCACGTCTGGGACCCAAAAACCTACAGTGTTTGACATGGAGATTTCCCCAGTTATCAGAATAGCCTTATCCCAAAAGACCTCTCGAAAGTCATTGTGTTCAACTGGCCAGGATTAATCCAATAATTATCAATAACTTTCCACCATGACATTGAGGCCTTCCATACAAGTAGAACTGATTACTTTTAAGCAGTCAGAAAAAGCATATCAAACTTTTAAGGGAAATCATATAAGATCAAATAAACTTCTCATTAGATGGTTATAGTGGTTACAGTGTTGTGGTACACTAATATCAGTTCTGGATGGCATCATTCCCCCGCATGCATGACATTGTAGATGAGCTGTAGTCTGATTACACTGGAACCCACCAAATTCAGTTCCTGTTCGTTATTTTTAAATCAGTTAAAAGAAGAACAAAATTAAAGCTAAGAACATAGATGAAAAGTAAATAAGCCAAGCAGAGTTTTATTTATTTTATATTTGGGAGTATGTAGGAGATTGGTTTCAGTTTTAGTTTCCTTGTTGGAGCCAATTTTCAGTTTTAAGAGAGTTCCTATACGCATATAGTTGTAATCAATTTTTAGACATTGGAATCATAGTTGTCATGGTGTCTAGGCGACCCTAGGCATTGGAGGGGGCAAAAACAAGGCAATCCCTTTCTCAGGTTTGATTTCTCTTACACTTTTTTCTATTCTTCTTCCTTCCAATTCCTCTCTTCTTGTTTCCTCTCCGGTTATTTCCCTTCATTAGTGATACTCTGTTCTGGGTTGGGTTTGGGGAACTGCAAGAGTGGATTACCCTCTTGATTCCTACAACCCTGCAAACATGCTTTACATATTGACCACCTAACCATAGTCAAAATCTGACATCCACCTGAAATCCCAATGTGCTGTTATAGAGGTTTAAAAAAATTAGAAAAGTCTAGGGAAGCAAACTCAACAGGAGTTCACTAAAAACTGGGAAAATCCCATATAGGGGGCCATTTGGTTTAGATAGGACACCGGATTTGACAGCTAACCTAGCAAGGGAATCCCAAATATATTCGACAGTCAAGCTGCCAAATAATCAGTCCAAATGGCAGAAAAATACAATGTTATAGTCTAGGGAAGTAAACTCGACAGGAGTTCACTAAAAACTAGGAAAATCCTATATAGGGGGCCATTTGGTTTAGATAGGACACCAGATTTGACAGCCAACCTAGCAAGGGAATCCCAAATATATACGACAGTCAAGCTGCCAAATAATCAGTCCAAATGGCAGAAAAATACACTATTCCTAACATTAAGCTGTAGACCTTTAATGGCTTAGGCTGTCATACAACATATGTGATAGACAATGAAAGTAATACAAAAACTAGCAGTTGAAGTAATAAGATATAAAATTCGCACTGAAAATTGGTGTAAGAAGCTAATATTACCACATTGAGGGCAAGGAAACTCCGGTCCAATACTTTCCTCATTTGGTGGTGTATATGACCTTTTTCGACCAGTTCTTCCAGTCCTTACTACCTGAAAATGTGTCATGAATACAATGTATATGAGAATGGTAGTGAACATAGTCATACAGTACCTAATTAGAACAGTTAAAATTTATATAGTCACCAGAACACAATCAATACATGGAAATCGATCTAAAAAATAACTACTCATCAGAGTATAATGATTCAGGAACAATTCTGATAAATGGCAACTGAGTTAGCTACACAAAAAGTGTCCAAATGTTACCCAAACTACCCCTTTCCATGTGGCAAAGCCACTTTGTTTAACTAGTCCATGCTTAGATAAAAGTAAGGTCTTTTGCAAGTTTCAGTATGAGTCAGCTACGAGTCTGCAAATGCAGGTCATAGAATACTACCAATTTTCAGAATTCAATAGGAAGAAGCACACTCACTGTTGTCCCACGGAATTATAATTATTACCTTTAATCCTGTATATGAAAATCAGATGAATGAACCAGTCAGAGTTTCAATGAATACTGAATATAACGCTCCCGAATTATAATGGCAGTATAGCATCAAAACAGTAGCTTCTTTTTTTTTCTTTAAATTTTTAGTTACTTATTAATAATTGTGAAATTCAAATTGGCGTATTCCAAGTTCTCTATATTTCAGAAATTCAGCCAATTGATTGCTTCCCCTAAATATCATTGCCAATTGAAATTTTCTCTCCAAGATCTCATTTAGAAAACAAACCTGTAACAATCTTCCATAGAGGGTGGACCTTGGTGCAACGGTAAAGTTGCTCCATTGTGACTAAGTGGTCATTGGTTTGAGTCAGTAAACAGCGTCTCCGCGAAGTGGGGGTAAGGCTGCGTACGTTATTGATGCGGATCCGGATCTGGATCCGGATCAAGGACTGAAATCGGATCGCTTAGGGCCCACAAGAATGACTAAAAACTCAATGTAATGGTTGAGGGGTATTCTTGTAATTTCATAAACAATTTAAGAGCTTAAAAGAGAGGAAAATAAATAGTAGGGTCAAACTGGAATAGAAAAATAAAAGAGGGGAGCATTCTGGAATTACTAAAGTATGGAGGATTTATTAGAACACAATTTCCTGAACAAAGGGGTTTCCTATAATTATACATATCTGTCCTTACTTGTGATTTTAGGAAACCAGTCTTTCTTCCTCCCTAGGTCACGATAGAACTAAGAACCAGCGGCAATAGGAGAAGCCTTGCGATGGAGAAGTTTGTCACCACAGCTCGAATCACTTCCAGATTTCAGTCGAACCTTCTTCCCTTCTGAAGGTATGAAGATCAATAGCAGTCTACCCCAAAGGTGAAGCAACAACTGAGAACCTGTGACACAAACCTGCTACTGGCGGTGACCTGCAGAACCAGCGATGATTCCTTGTGGGTTCTCACAGCATGGAAGGACTTTGGAGCTGGAGCTTGAGGTGTTATGTCGCCCAAGAGGAAGGAACTTACACAAGTCTCAGCCCCACCAGGTCAAGCACCAAGGAGTTCGATCCACTAATCTGAGGTTGGATTTATCGCCTAAAACAGGGGATCGACCAATAGAGAGAATGAACAGTAGGAGAAAAAAGAATGGAGGGAAAAAAAAAGAAAGTCAAGGGAGGGGAGAACAACTCACGGCAGCCATGGTTTCATACCAAAATTCCTATACTTCAAACTTCAAATTCTAAAACTGAAATTTCTCCATCGATTACATGTCCAATATAAAGAAAAAAATCAAAAAATTAATGGCAACTAACTTAAAATGGAAACTAATCTAAAATTAGAAACTAACTAATTTCAAAGAAATTGTTTCTAAAACAAAAGAAAACCAAATCAAAAGATTTTTTTTTTCCTAAGTTCATCGTGCAACTGCATCAGTTATGAACCTCCGCAGGCCCCACAATGGCAGGAGCCTCGTGCTCCGAGTACGCCACCTGTAACAATCTTCCATGAATTTGAGTAAGAAACTGATTTTTCTGAACAACGATCTCCATTTTTCTTCATTCTATTTTCAAACTTCATCCGATTCTGACATCATTTGATCAAGTTTCTTAAATTGTCTCTTGAGACCCTGTATCTCAGCATCTTTATGAAATTCAGCCTCTTCAGTTCTTCATTTCCCTTTTTCTTATCCTCTAAGATAAACCCTAGTAAGGAGTGGTTATTGACAAAGAGGTTATCCGCATTTGATCAGTTGGCCCATTACTCACAGGAATTGATTTTCTTGGAAAAATCCCACCATCATCTCCACAAGGGCATTACATAATCTGTCTTGAGAAGGACTAATAAGGTAAGGATCCCATTTAGCACTAACCAGTTTTGGACCTCAATATTGTTACTTTACTGATGCATTGAAACAAGAAAGTTCTTGAATTCTACAGCCTAATACTAACCCACTGCTTCTGGCTTATTCACTTCTATGTTCTATCCATCTAACACCATTACAAAAGAAGCAGCTTATGCCTAGATTCCAACACCATTTCTTTGAGTTACCCTGCTTACTTGGGAGCATTAAACAAATATCCAACCAAAAGTAACTTTAGTTTCTACAAACAAGTAATCTCCAATTTGTTGATTGTCTGTCACCCAAAACTTCAATATGGCACCAATTCATTCCATAGTTATCATTTTGGAAATGGCATCCATGATTGTGCCTCAAGGCTTTGATTGAGAAACAACTGGAGTCCAACCCTAATGCAGACTTTTTGTTGCAGTTATTTGGTCCAGTAGGATTAATTAGGAATTATTTCAGTCAATTGTTAATCTTTATTTCCTATTCCTTTTAGTAGCTGATAAGTAGGGGTTGGAGTCTGTTTCAAACGCTACCATCCTTTTAGAGTTTGATAGGGAGACTCTTTTTTCTTTCTGTCATATGTGTAATTAAAACCCATCGAAATAAGAGTAGTCGAATGAGGAATAAAAATTTACATTTCTGCTGCACAAAGCTAGGCCAGGGTTCTCCTTTTTAGCTTCTCTCTCACAGGCTTGGTCCCTCCCCTAAAACCTTTCCTTTGTCTTCTTCTAAACTATTCCTTATTTCCCTCTAAACTGTTCCTTATTTTCCTCTCTCTCTCTCTCTCTTTCTTCTGCTCAGTTTCTATAGTTATTTTTCCTTATTATTGGTGTAACTCTGTTCTGATGGTAATTTTGGCTTGTCAAGAGAGAACTTGATCTCTCTCAAGTCTTCTCCTTTCATCCTCAAATCTTGGGGCCTGTAACCCACCCTTAGGGCGACCTACACTCTAGAGCCTTTCCCCCACCATCCTGCTGTGAGATATTCATCTGAAATCATACCTGAACCTAAACTGCCAGATGCCGTTTCAGAGATGTAATTGAAAGCTATGACTTAATACTCTGGTCTGGTATTACTTGGGCTCCAGAGTCCAAGGGGTTAGCAACCTACATAATCCTGAAATTTCAAGTCAATTGGTGCAGTATCGACCAAGTTCTTTCAGGCTGAAGCATTCCCTAATCACTGTTCAGGTTCTTTTGTGAATGGTTTAATGTTCTAAGATTGAAGATGGCCACACTTTTGGAAATTACAAGGACGTATTATTTCTGTTTTACCAATCTACCCTTCTTTTCTTCATTGAGTCTATATTATCCTCTGATGTTCTGAAATCCAAGAAATATCCTCCCATCAAGTTATTTTAAGGTTCTGCTCTTGTTTCCTACCCAAAAGGGTAGTGAAATATTCTGAATAATAATGAGAATGTCACTGCTCCTTTATAATTAGATTTTCAGCACTTCAGTGGGCCCATAGTGACCTACATTGTTTTGGAACCCAGGTTCCCATCACTTCTGAAAGACAATTTTTCTCAATTCATGCACTTTCTGCAGCCTCTACTCAGGCTTCCCATCCTATTCTTCCTTCTTCATGAATGAAAAGTACTAGAAAGCCTAAATCGTTATATGTGTCAATCTTTTTCGACTGAATTCAGAACATCTCTAACAGTGCTAGAGAACAAGAGAAGCAAAGAGAGAGAGAGGGAGAGAGAGAGAGAGTAGGGGAAGAAGGAGATCGGCAGGGCTCGGATTACCCTACTAGACCCCACTAAGCTTTATTCATAATAAATTAATGTACGGGGTGGTTTCCTACAAGGGCAGTGTAAAAGAAATCTGCATGCTAAACCAACGAGGGGCTGGAGAATGGTATCATCCATATGGGGTCCATGTGGAGCCCACATGGTCAGAATAGGGGGGAGAGAGAGTGTGTGTGTCGTGTGTGTGTCAGTGTGGGCCCCACTGTTTACTATGTGAGAAGATTATAAAGGAATCTGCTCGAGGGTGGGGCATGCTTTCTTTTCCAATTAATGTATATGACAACATCACATAATTACCACCAACATAACAAGAATACCAGAAATACCCCTACAGTATACTTTAACAAAGAAACTTGCATGCATCACCCAATATTCATTTGGAAAGATTTGTATCCAGTTCCACGGACAAAATGCCAAAATGATTATATATTATTTCTTTGAGAAACCTTGCAAAGTAAACAATGTAAAATTAATTTATTCACATATAAATTGAAAATTACCTTCTAAATCCATGCATGGAGAGGCCCACATGCATCATATGTTACTAGTTACAAACAATAAACTTAATCATTAGCAAGCCGGTAACTAATTATCTGAATAGGAATACGTGTTCTATAACTTAAATATTCTTGATTAGCCATTTAGTACAAAAGTATCACTCACAAGATTTGACTTGATAGATGCCCGAGCATCTAGAACTGCAACTTCTTCGCTGGAACGTTTTAAAGACGAATCACTTTGAAGTATATTCTACAAAATGAGTTACAGCAAATGGCATAAACAATAAGGATGATAGGATGATAGTATACGGAAGTGAATGTTCAAATACTAGAACATGAAGGAAGAAATGCTTGAAAATGCGATCACACATCCAAATAAATATCAGAACTTGGCTTCAGAAATTAGTTATAGCAGTCATATTCACCAAGGCATTTTCGTAAAAGTACTCAGGCCTAATTTTTGGTCCCAAGCCTGGTTAAAGGAGGGTTGGTGCGTTAGGTCGCCATCTGGCACTATAAAAAAAATCCTAAAACCTTATATTTTCGACTATATGTTAGGGCATCCCCTGGATGCAACGCGCTACACTAGACCCGGGTGCAATGAATAGTGAGCATGGGACCAAGGGTTAGCTACTGCATTCCCCTATAAGCGATGCACCGCCTTAGCACCCGATTGTGATAACAAATAGGCAATGGTTCTCGTGCCATAGATGAGTGCGAGTAAAGAAGCAAGTCCAAAAGCGTAAGATTAGATTAGCATCTTGTAGCATAGGAACTTTAACAGAAAGAGTCCAAAATTGATAGATGCTTAAGGAGAAGAAGAATTAGCATGGCATGTATTCAAGAGACTAGATAGAAGGGTAAAAAGGCTAAGGAATTAGATCACTCTAAACTTTGGTAAACTAGGGGAAAAGGTAATAAAAGTGGGGTGGAAACAGTAGTGGATAAAGATTTTAAAAATGACAGGATATGAAAAGAATTGTTGACAGGATAATATCCATCAAGCATGTGTTAGCGAAAGAGGTTATCAATGTGCACCCCAAATAGGATTGGTTGAAAATAGTTACAATTTTGGGAACACATGGATGGATTAATTCAATGATTAGTCAAGGAGAAAAAATTCCTCTAGGGAGAGTCTAAATGGACATGTTGAAAGATATTGAAGAGGTTATGAAAGAATTCATGAAGGATATGGTCTTGGGGAAGAAATGAGGGGACATTTTTAGATTTTTCTGTGGCTTATGATTTATCCATAGTAAACACATACTTTGAAAAGAGAGAGACATGTAGTAACTTTCAAAAGTGGGCAAAATAGTAGCCAAATAGATTTTTCTGACTAGAAGAGCCAGTAGGTTATGTAAAGAGGGAAGAGTTAAACCACACAATTAGATTAGTGGTCATAAATATGTTCTTAACGCTGAATCGTAAGAAATGTGAGATTCTTTTCCCTCGGATAAGATGGAGGAGCTTACAAGGAGAAAACTTGAAAGCACTAACTCATAAATTGGTCAAACAAGGAAGAAGGGACCTTTGATGGAGACACTAATATAATGCGTGAAGAGATGACTACTAGTGTATTAAGAACATTGCTAAAGAAGACCTAGGTAAATCTAAAGGAAAACGACATTCATCTATGTGAGAAGATGAGGTTCAAGCAGCCATTAAGTTTAGGAAATCTAGTTTTAAGACATGGCAAAGGACCAAGGATAAATAGGATTTAAAAAGTTATAAATTTACTAGAAATAAAGCTAAGAAGATTGAGAAAAGTAGGAACTAAGAAATGCGAGGGTCTTTATAACAATTTGCGCACAAAGAAGGGGGAAAAAGATATCTATAAAATAGCTAAAATTAAGGAAAGGAAGAGTAGAGATTTCAACCAAATTAGATGATGCATTAAAAGTGAAGATGATAAAGTATTAACAAGTGATGAGGATATTAAAGAGAGATGGAAAGACTATTTCACAAGTTCATAAACAAAGACAATATGAGTAATAGTTTCTAGAACATTGCAATAACCATCAAGAAATCACAAGTCATAGATATATGCAAAGAATTATGGTGCCTAAAGTAAAAGAATTTTTAAGGAGGATGAAAAATAGGTAAGGCTTGAGGTCCAGATGGTTCCAATAAAGTGCGGAAGAGCTTAGGACTATGTGGCATTTTAGCACAAGAAAATGCCAGATGAATTGAGGATAAGCATTGTGGTTCCAATTTATAAAAATAAAGGTGATTTTCAAAGTTTTAACAACTATAGAGGCATAAAATTTATGAATCATACAATGAAATTATGGGAGAGTGTAATGAAACTTGCCTGAGACAAGTAACTAATATTACAAATAACCAATTTAGTTTTATGCCAAGAAGAACAACTACAGCAGCTATTTATTTAATTAGGAGACTCATGGAAAGATTTAAAGAAGTGTAAGAAGGATCTTTAAATGGTCTTTATTGACCTAGAAAAATTTTATGATAGAGTACCTAGAGATTTACTTTAGCAAGTACTAGATAAAATAAGTGTTTCAGAACATAGTTAAAGATATGTATAATGGTGTGATGACTAATGTAAGAATTATGGGGGACCAGAGTAATAAATTCCCAATTACTGTTGGGTTACATCAATGATCAGCTTTAAGCGCATATAGATGAATTGACTAGAGATATCCAAGATCAGATCCCTCGGTGTATGCTTTTTGCCGATGACATTGAATGAATGAAACAAATGCTGGGATAATGCATCAACTTTCTTGTGAATAAGTTGAAGTTTTCACAAAGATCGAGAAGAGTAAGACCTTATGGCACAATACCAATGTCCAAAGCCTCGATAAGAATTACCATAAGGATGTCGAGGCCATGTGGGAGTTTAAAAGGTTGTGGAACCACGTGTGGGCATATCAAAGGATGTTAATTGTGTCATGTAGCTGAGATAAATTGGCCAACCGTATTCTCATTTTTTTCCTTGTTTCACTTTCTTTTAGGTATTTAGGTAAAGAGCATCATTGGTTTGAGTCAAGTGGTCAACTCTTTTTGTCTCGTTTAGGATCAAGTCGGTTCGTTAGGTTCAGTCCAATGTAAGCAATTTTTCAAGGTTCTCCTTTATAGACAAGTTGAATTTGAGACCTAGGAGGTTGGACCTGGAACTTCCATGGAGGCACCTATAAATGTCATTGTTTCTCTGTTCACAAGCTAATGAATTTCAACGAATTTGCAACTGGAGGACTCTCTCAGTTTTCAGAGTGCAATCACTTCAACCATAGATCTAGTTGATATGAACCATGATAAGGTAACATTTGCAAAAGGTTTTGAAAGAAAGTTTTGGGCCTCCAAAACAACCCATAATAAATAGATAAAGAAATTGCGTTTCTGACGTGAACAATATGTGAGACTCCTCATATGGACAGCTTAATTCACTCATGTGTTATTGGGCCTGAAACTTTGTGGACATATTGCTGATGTCATTATTAGTCATTAATTAATTTTAATACCAATCTGACTTCTATACATGTCAATATATTGCTTTAGAAGTCAAATTTGATTGGACTGTTTGAAGCGAAGGGACTACTGAAAAACAAGGAGTAAAGTCCCACATAGATTATATGATTGAGAGAGGCTGCCAAATTTGACTTGTGAGTTTGTGACCTATCCACAATGTTCCCCATCTATCCAAAGCAACTGTCAATCCACACAGTAGAAGGCTCTTCATGTGGGAATTGCTTCCCACAGTGTCCATGCAAGAAACTTTTATCGAATACAGATAAATTCATAAATAGATAAAATAAAACACCAATAATACTTTTTTGCTTCATAGAGCCAAAAAATCACTTGCTTCCAAAAGCTTAGGTAAACACTGCCGATCCCTTCTCTTCTTGCTTCTTTACGAATTTTCTGCTACTTATTATATTTTTAAGCTGCATTTAAAACATTAATCTAAGCCCACAACCAACCCTCAATTTCCACCCAATTTTCAAACCCTGAAGACTTCAAAATGAAATCAAAACCCACCTACAGCCAGTTTAAAGTTGCTCCATGACCCCACAGCTAGGAATTGGGGTTTTGACCAACAACACTTCCATGAAATTTCAATCTACCCCAGACACCACCTTAACTTGACCCTAAGCTGCAATTCATGTTGGCCATTTAATCAAACTTAAAGATACTACAGAATTAAAGGAAAGCTGAAGCTATCATGTAAGGGCATAAGATGAAAATACCTCCTCGATATTGCGCAAGAAATGGTTTCTTCCAACATAACATACAACTGCTCGACACTGAGGACAAAGAACACTTGACCGTTTCTCCTGACACCTCCTTAGCCACTCCGAGAAGCAACCGTTGCTAAAATAACAAAAAGAAGGATTTGGTCGTAATATGAAGAAGAAAAATCAAATCGAAATGCTTATATTAGAAACAGATATGTGGACCACGTACCAGAAGTTGTGGAGACAAGGGGCAACAGTCACAACATCATGCCATATATTCAAGCAAATGCTACATTTAGCATGGTCAACATCTAAGGAGATCTAGCACAACAGAAAGAAAGGAAGGAACGATCAAATAATGATATTAATGACAAGGGATTCAATGGAGTCGTTTAAAGGTCCAGGAATTATAGGTGACTTTAGACCTTTAACTGTCTGTTGCAAAGTTCCTGGGTTGGCATTACTTCAAATCTATAACTCAGGTAACCTGAAACCAAATAAAAGAGCATCAGCCAGTCCATGGTCCATTATACATTTTATTTATAATATATTTACAGCATTCTAGTGACTAGCACAATCAGCAACCATAGGTAGGATTTAGTATATTGGGACAGGAACAACTACTGTTACAATCTCAGAAGCTGTAACTAAACCAGAAAAACCAGAAACAAGAATGAAAAGAGAGAGAAAAGTGAAGAAGAGAGGAAGAAGATGAAGCAACCAAAGGAAGTCTCAAGAATGGAGAGCAACCTGAGATTAATTCAATATGAATCTAATCTCAAGTTCTCTTATGAATATATAACATTAGGTCAAGAGGAAAGACAATGAAGCCCCCCACTTACATAAGAAAAATCGCAAAAAGACTCAAACAAACATAACAAGGACCAAATAGTCCCTGTCATAGGCGCTAATATTAGCGCTATTCCCTATTTGGGAATAGCACTAAAATCAACACTCCCCCTCAAGCTGTAGCATATAAATCTCCCATGCTCAGCTTAGTACAACTACTATGGAAGCTAGGAGCAAATAAGGATTTAGTGAACATATTAGCCAACTGATTCTTTGATGAAACAAACGGAGTCTCAATCAGCTTCTTTAGAACAGCATCACGAACAAAGTGACAGTCCACCTCTATAAGTTTGGTCCTCTCATGGAAGACCGGATTGCTAGCAATATACACAGAAGCTTGGTTGTCACAATACATCTGCATGGATTTGGTTACTGGAAATCCCAACTCCAAGAGTAACGAACGCAACCACATCAATTCAGCTGTAGTATGAGCCATAGCTCTGTATTCTGCCTCTACACTAGATCGGGCAATGGTGGTTTGTTTCTTGCTACGCCACGTGACCAAATTACCTCCAACAAAGGTACAATATCCAGTGGTAGATCTCCGATCACTAGCAGAGCCAACCCAATCAACATCTGAGTAGCCAACAAGATCCATGTGCCGATTAGGATGATACACTAGCCCTTTTCCAAGGGTCCTCTTCAGGTAGAGAATAACACAAATAGCAGGATCCCAATGAGCCTTCTAAGGAGACTGCATGAACTGACTGAGAACTCCAACAGCATAGGAGATATCAAGACGAGTCACAGTAAGGTAAATTAGCTTGCCAATTAGACTTCTGTACTGGTGTATATCCTAAAGAGGTTCACCATCATCAACACCAAACTTTTGGTGAGGATCCATGGGGATATCAACAGGCTTGGATGCGAGCATCCCAATATCAGATGAAGTTAGCCTAGATCCTTTGTCTAAAAATGATGTTGGAGATGCCTTTTCACTTCAGAAATTCCAGTTTCATCATTATCAGTAAGGATGATATCATCAACATATACTACCAACACAACTAACTTGTCACCCATGTGGCGACAAACACAGAGTGATCAGAGTAACACTGAGAAAACCCACAAGTGACTATAGTAGCACTGAACTTATCAAACCATGCCCGAGGAGATTGTTTGAGACTATAGATCGCTTTGTGTAAGCGACACACCAGACCTTTATTCTTCCCTTGAGCAACATACCCGGGAGGTTGCTCCATATAAACTTCCTCATGTAGATCACCATACAAGAATGCATTCTTGATGTCCAACTGAAATAAAGGCCAATCAAAGTTGACATCAAGAGAGATAAGAATGCGAACAGAGTTAAGTCTAGCAACTGGGGAGAAAGTCTCAAAGTAATCAACACCATAAGTCTGAGTGTAACCCTTGGCAACCAAGCAAGCCTTCAACCGCTCAACAGAGCCATCAAAGTGATATTTAACAGTATATACCTAGCGACATTTCACCAAGTCCTTACCAGGAGGTAAATCTACGAGACTCCAGGTACCACGACTCAAGAGAGCATCCATTTCTACATCCATGGCACCCTTCCATGGAGAGCCTCAATATGAGAATGGGGAACAAGATTAGTAGAAAGAGAAAGAGCAAGATCATGAATAGAAGGTCGAAGGTGAGAGATAGACATAAACTCATCAATAGGGTAAACAGCCAAGGATTTCTAAGTACAAGAACGTATACCTTTCTTACTAGCAATTGGTAAGTCATCAGATGGATCAGAAGGAGGAACTTCACCAGAGAAAGAGAGCGATAGAGGATGTGTAGTAGCTGGATCAATAACCTCGCCACTAGACTGTCCAACCCTCGCCCTGCACCGATAAACCTGTAAAGGAGGTGGAACAGGTGCACTGGTACTAGGGGTACCAGGAATCGGTATAAGGAATGGAATGGGAGGAGAGGTAAATGACCACTCCTCAGTAGACTGAGACACCTGTGAAGAAAAGAAAGAAATACCTTCAAAAAAGGTCACATCAGCACTTACAAAGTTCCGGTGAGTAATAGGATTATAGCACTTGTATCCTTTTTAGGTACAAGAGTAGCCCAAAAAAAAATACATTTAGTAGCCCGTGGAGACAACTTATCCACATGCATATGAAGATTGTGAACAAAGCACACACACCCAAAAACCCGGGAGGAAGAGGAAAACTAGGTAGAGTAGGGTATAAGATTGAGAAGGGAGACCTATTCAAGAAAACAGAAGAAGGCATGCAATTAATCAAATGACATGCGGTTAAAACTCCATCATTCCAAAAATGCTTAGGAACATGCATATGTATCATAATAGCCCGAGCTACCTCTAGGAGGTGCTGGTTCTTGCGCTCTGCAATCGCATTTTGCTGTGGGGTATATGCACAACTAGTCTGATGAATCATGCCATGAGTATCACAAAAGTCAGAAATATCATTTTGAGCATATTCTAAAACATTATCAGAACGAAAAATCTTAATAAAAATGCCAAACTGAATTTATTTTGGAACACAGATAGAAAATTAAATCTGTCCTTTAACATGTAAAGCCATGTGAGGCGAGAATGATCATCTACAAATGTAACAAAATAACGAAAACCAAGTATATTACTAACTCTACAAGGACCCTATATATCAGAAAAAACTAAAGAAAACAACAACGGACTACGAGACACTGATCGAGATGGAAAAGACACCCGATGGTGTTTACCCAACTCACAGGCCTCACACTCTTATCTAGAAACATGTAGAAAACTGGGAAACAAAAACTGTAATCTAGGGAAGGCCAAGTGTCTTAGACGACAGTGCCATTAGAATGGAGAGACATCCCCAATAGCAATAGCGGCAGCAGAAGTGGGAGGACAGCCACTGTTGAGGTAATACAATCCATCATTTTCACACCCTCCACCAATCGTCTTCCTCAAGTGAAGATCCTAAAAAATACAATAAGAGGAAAAGAAGGTTACTGAGCAATTGAGAGAGATCTAGTCAATTGACTCACAGAAAGAAGACTTAACGGAATTGATGTACATGTAATACAGACGATAAGTGCAGTGAAGAAGTAGGAGAAATAGTACCATGTCCAAGGACAGGGGTGGATGTACAGGGGTGGATGTACCATTAGCAAGAATGACAGATGTAGAACTAGTACTGGATGAGAAGGTCTGGAAAAGTGATGACTTACCAATCATGTGAGCAGAAGCACCTGAATCAATGATCCAGGGGGTAGATGTAGTGAAAAGAAGTGCTGATGTACCTGCATGTGCAAGGGTAGCAGCGGATGTGGAGGCACTATGGGATGTACTAGAAGAAGCCTCAAGAGAGTACAAGCACCGGAGTAACTGGTTGATGTCATCGTGCATACTAGTAGAAGTGATGCAGATTAATTATCAAAATAGGCTTGTTTTATTAGGAATAAGCCTAGGGTTGGGTTCCATACATGGGCCTTTGATCCCATATGTTTTGAGTCTAATAAACCACTTTTATGGGTCTAAAAGGGGGGGGTCTAGTAATGAGTACGGGATTACTAGTAAGTTTCCTTTTTTCATTAGTTTCCTTTTTAGTTGGGTTTGATTTGAGTTATATTTGTTTCCTTAGGAGTCAAGTTATTAATTGAGTCAAGTCATTAGTATTTAGCTTCCTTTTTCACTAATTTCTAATTTTAATTTTTAGTAACTATTTTATTAGGAGAATATTTCATTTCCTTTTTGAGGAACCTTCTATTTTGTAATTCCCTTCCCAAAGAAGAGGAGGCTCCTAAAAGCCTAGAATGATTTTGATAAAAAAAAAATAATTGTTGTTGCTATTGTCTTCTTCATGAAGAGTTGTCTTGTGTTTGATCAAGGCTGAAGGAATTGGTATTTGATCCAATTGACTCTTTGCGGCGTGAAGTCCAAGAGGTCTCTTCAACTATTATTTCTTTCTTTTCAAAGTTAATTGCAAGGTTCTTCAAATCAGGTAAGAGATCTGAAACTATGATTGTGTTTAATTTGGGACCAATCAGACCAGGGAATTTTGAGTTATGAAGTTTCTCTAAATTCTAGCCGAATGCTAAGTCTGTCCAGATCTGAATTCTGTTTCTGTTTTGCCTTGCTGAAATCTGTTGTCTATTTAATATCCCAGTTCTGCTACTATTTAGTCCTACAACTAGTGATAACTGATTTCTGCAATTCTGAGTTCACTGTGTTGCTGTTTTGTGGAGTCGATTCTGGTTTTACCTAATCTGTGATGAAGTTAGTTGCTACCCTTGTTCCTGAATGGACCAATTCACCTAATAGTAATTTGAAATTATCATATGCTGTTTATTATTCTACTGTTGAGGTTTTCTTGAAGCTGTTGGGATCAACTGCAAGGTTTTAGAACCTGTTGTCCAGATTTGTTAGTATACTGCCGTTGGGTTACTTGGTGGATTTTGGTTGTTCTTTGGTTTATAAGTTCCTGCAGTATTGGGTCTAGTTTGGTTTGTCAAATCTAGTCCTACATTAAGAAGAATCTCCTAAAGCAGGTATAGGTGTAGTAGTCGTCGGAGATACAGTATCAGTACCATCATCGGACACTGCATGATTGGCTAACTGAGTTGCCCACTCTGGCTTACCGTTCTTGGCCCAACACCTCTCTACAGTATGGTTAGGTTTCCCACAGTAAGTACACTGGCAACCGGTGCGATCCGAGGACTGTCCACTAGAACCTCAACCCATAGGTCCACGTCCTCCTCCGTGACAGCACCCACGGCCACAGTTAGCAAAGAATGCAAAATTATCTCTGGAAGGCTGATCAGATTTGGATGAAGAGGTGATACGCTGTAGTCGTGAAAAAGCATCATTCAAAGTAGGAACCGTATCACCAACAAGTAGATGGCCCTTTACTGCCTTTAGATCACTTTTCAGACTGGCCAAAAATTTGGAAATGAAGAACTCATTCCGCTGAGCCTTCAACTTATCAATATCAGTAGTCAGAGGATGGAAGACATTAAGCTCACCATTCCCTTAAAGGCACTATAATACTCAGAGAGTGATTTGTAAGATTGACGAAACTGGAAAAGCTTCTCATATACGTCATAGATCCGTGTCATGTTCTTATCTTGGGAGTATATTTCCTTCAAAATCATCCCATACTCCCTTGGTTGTAAAATGGAACATAACATTGGCAGCTACATCTGGTTCCATACTGTTCCACAACCATATTAGAATCAAGGCATTCTCCTTCATCCAATTGTCATACTTAGCATCATCAGGCAAAGGAGCCTCAGAAGTGGTATTAGCTCAATTTGCCTTTAGCTAATAAATACACCTTAACAGACTGAGCCCAAAGAAGATAGTTCGAGCTCCCTTTGAGCTTGATAGAGGTGATCTGGATATTGATATTATCCGATGCAGAAGAAGCAATAGTAGAAGAAACAGTAGAAATAGTAGCAGGCACAATCCCAGCCATGACAATCAAGTAGAGTGACTAGCAAGCAATAGGATGAACGTATCCAGATAGGTAATAATGCAATTCAGATCTGAAACTTAACATTCAATCCAACATTCATACCACAACTCAGATCTGAACATGTAGGCATTAATAAAATATATCGGCAACAAGCAAGCATAAGCATCAATAAGCACTATCGGCAGCAAGCACATATATGCATCAAACAACTCATATAGGCAAGATAAACTAGATCAATCAATCAAGAACAGCAGCCTCAAACTTGACTACCATCATATAGGTAGAGTAAAATAAAAGAAGGAGAGGCGGCGGCGTCAAATCATCAAGCAATCAACCACTTACTCTAACAATAAAGGCAAGGTAGATCTTCACAAAGGAAAAATCACTTCATTAGGTATTAGATAATAGCAGTTGCAGCATTGAGTGGCTGCGCACCAAGAAGAAGAACCTCTAAATCCTAACCAGCAGATTTCTTCCCTTCGAAACTCGATTAATTTAACTACAGCAGCTCTGATACCATGTTACAATCTCAGAAGCTGTAGCTAAACCAGAAAACCAGAAACAAGAATGAAAAGAGAGAGAAAAGTGAAGAAAAGAGGAAGAGTGGAAGAAGATGAAGTAACCAAAGGAAGTCTCAAGAACAGAGAGCAACCTGAGATTAATTCAATATGAATCTAATCTCAGGTTCTCTTGTGAATATATAATATTAGGTCAAGAGGAAAGACAATAAAGCCCCCCACTTACATAAGAAAAATCCCAAAAAGACCCAAACAAACATAACAAGGACCAAATGGTCCCTGACGTAGGCGCTAATATTAGCACTATTATCAACAACTACCAATGAATCTAACAAACTGTTGGTCGAAAAGCTTTTATTGTGGAACACCATTGACCAGATTTTCTTTCCTTGCCAGATCAACAGACCCAGACAAATTTTGATCAGTATTGGTAGAGGCCAATCCAATCCCTATTACTGATACCTGAATCCTTGAATGAACCAGAGGAAAGCACCATTATAAAGATGTGCATACCTTCACAAATCCATATCCCAAATATGGCAGAAATTAGTAAAACAGAGTGCATAATAAATGCATCTCTAGCATGTATCTCAGAATACAAACCGAGAAACAAGACTCTAGATCTGAAAATTTGATTCAAACTGTGAAGAAGATGACACTCGTAGTTCAGCATTCCATGCAATACAATTTTCCTGGCATGGTTTCCACCAAAAGGTTTAAAACTCAAAATTCTTGAGTATGCTCTCTAGTATGTCTATGGTCTTTTCAGAATTATAATCTGTCACAAGCAATTCAAGCATTTATGTCACTCGAGGAAAGGGAGCTTCAAACTGATATGAAGAGAAAGATTCAAAAGGGAAACAAAAAAAAGTAGAAAAGTTAATCCTCTCATAAAATTTTAACAACTAATAATGATACAAAATTAGTCATCTTAATTTGAACAAGCAAGTTAGCCAATAGCAATGCCAAAACTCTGAGAATTATATTGAATAGTGAAGACTGACACCACATTGTCAGGGACATTATTCCAAAATCAACATGATGTATAAGCAGATGTCATCTCAAACAATTATCTCCGCTCTATGCTGCAGCAGCCTATCCATGAGCCGCTGCCTAGTTCGTGTAACTTGCCGCTGACCAAGCCGCAGCCTAGATTTGGTTTTGCCGGTTTCTCCATCTCCTCCCAGAATGATTCGTTTGCTCCGCCAGCACCCTCAAGGCCAGCCACTTGCATGGCCAGCAGCCCGCAAGGATGTCAGCTATGCTTGGTCCACAGCCACCTTGTCGTTGCCCTCTGCAAGGCCGGCACCTCTCCTACCGCAACTGTCACCAACGCTTGGCCAGCTTCACGCTTGGCCATGGCCCTCCACAAGGCCAGCACCCCACAGCCGTGGCGGCCTTTCTCGCCAAAAGAGCTCCGAATCTGTCTTGGCGGCTAGGATGTTGAAGTGTGGAAACATGTTGAGTAGGGTTTGGTGGAACCCTACTTGGAATTGTCTTGTTTGCCCCTCTTCTTTAATTTGGTTTTCTTGGTTCTTGTCTCTCTACCTATGTGGTGTTTTGTGTTTCGAGTTGTGTTTCCCAATTGGGCTTGATTTTTAAACCCACGTGGACTTTTGTGATGTAATGGACGTCTTTTATGACATGTTTTTGAGTCTTCAAGCCCATTGTGCCTTGGATGTAGTCCTTTTTGGGCTTTGATTCCCCTTATTGGGTTTGTAATCTCCCCTTGTACTCTCCTCCCCTTCTTTTAATGCATTAATTTATTCACCCAAAACAAAAAATTATCTCAAGAATTACAAACAACTTATAAACAAAGTCTAAAGGTTAAGAAATCAGCAAATGCTAGCCTTCCCACTTTTCACAGAAATATCATGAGAAACATTATCAATTTGAGTAAGAACTAACAATATTACCTTAACAATCACTTGACAAAATAAAATACATCATCAACATGAGTAAGTATTTACCTTCTCTATTTGGCCCAGAAATTATTTCGCTCCCACAATTGATTACCACTGTACCTTCTCTCCCAAGAACAGTTTCATCGACTATTATAGTTTCTGAACTATATCAATAGAACCAAAAAAAGGAAACAAGTCAATCCTAGCTAAGAAAGAAACAAAAGTGGTAAATAAGAAACTAAAATGATAAGATCACATAAAATTTCCTACTATGGAGCCAAAAAAGTTAGGGAGAAAATTTTAAGTCTTCAATGATAACTAAACATGAATGGTGTTCCAATATAGAGCATAGAGTTCAACTAACCCGAAGTCCTTGAGACTGAATCATAATACATTTCAAGTTTATATTCATGATCCCAACCACCAGAGATATGGGGATTAGGGCTCAAGCAATTGGGGAGAGAATTCTTGCAGGGTGTAGAGGGATTGGGAAAACTATCATGTAACTTGTCTGAAACAATGTTTTGAATCTTTTATTTGAGATTTCAAGACGGAGTCAAAATCTCAAGGAGCAAAAGATATTCAAATGTGTTATTTATACACAATTTTGTCTTTTTCATTTCTCTTTCTTCTCCATCTTCCTAAATATTAGCTATTTCCCTCTTCCTCACATAGATATTCTATATCTTTCCGATCTCTCCTCTATTTATACATTTTCTTTCCTATCTCACGAAATTCAACTTAGGTATATTGCTTTGTAGAATTCTTTGCCGCGACAAAACTGTAATGAAACCTCAATGTTGCAAGAATTCAAAAGAAATTTAAAACCCTGCACCAAAGAATTTTAAATGAATAAGTTGATATAGTCTAAATTTCTTAATGCTTCCCATTAAATATTTTATTTTCTCAAAAGGAAAATGTCCTTTACAAGGACCAGTGAAGACAACCTTGTATGCAAGGTCATAATATCGGATAATCTATAGGTTATCCATTAAATATTAGTGACGAACATATGTAAGGATTGTCCAAAAATTTTGTTTATATGATTCTCAAAATATATATGGTACTGATCTAATTACCCTTATTAAAATGTACAATAATTTGACGAGTACACACTTACACAATTAAATATTTTCCCTTTGCATTTACAATCCAAAATTACATTAATCAACCTTCAAAAGATTGTGGAGAGGATTTACTTACATGTATTCATAAAATGTTATCAATTACATAGAAATAGGTTAAACCATTATAATCTACATTATAAAAGTAGATAACAATAGGTTATTACAGCCTCTCTGCAAAGCGGAGTAAGGCTGTGTACATCTGCCCCTCTCCAGACCCTGCAGTAGCAGGAGCCTCGTGCACTGAGACTCCACATTATAATCCACACTTATAATTAACATGGTACTGGATTTAAATTTCAGTCACAAGGTCATAGGTGGACCAAATAAAGTATGTTTCGTCTGAAATTTTAGAATATGATAGCACTCTAATAAAGATTTCCTTTTCTGGGCTTCTTTTTTTTTTTTTTTTTTTTTTTTTTTTTTTTTTTTTTTTTT
>NC_056563.1:12462397-12492602 GCF_013358625.1 Macadamia integrifolia | reverse complement strand
GAGGGTGGGGTGGGGGGACAGGGGGCTGGGGAGAGGGTTAAACTTCTTATAAAAACTTCAAACCACCAAAATTCAACCCAAAACTATGAGTCTAGGTAGGTCTATCACATCCTATTGAATTGATGCAATTTTGTTTCCAGAAAATCACCCAGCTTAGAGATTTTCCGAAAATTGACCAAGCACGAAAATAAAATAAAGAATGTGAAATTAGGGTAGATGAAATAAAGTGAGATCTAGGCCCCAAAGTTACATCTTGAGCCGAGTAGCCGACAACCCTAGGTAGGGTTTGTTCCCAACACGACCACAAGGGAATGCTATTACCTGGAGCACCAGTAATGCTTTTTCTTTGTCATATTTCCAATATGGATTGAAATTTGAACCAATTTCCAGCAACGTTCTGGTCACCCCTCGTCCAGGTGCCAAACCTCCAACTAATTAAGCCAAAGTAAATTGATTGAAAGCAGTTTTTAGCACTCACATAGTCACATGTTCACGGCTAACGGTTAACAGACCAAGGCAAATTAAATCAGCAGCCTGCAATAAATTTAGCTGATGCAATCCACTAACAGAGGTAATATGGCGCCAATAGCAAGAAAAATGAACTTTGACAGTGTTAGAACTGTTCAATTTTTCAACTCCATGACTCCATGAACCACATATTATGATGTCCCATGAGATATATACAGACTCTTACAACTTTCTTTTAACACAGTTCAGAAAATAAGACAAATAAGAACCAGAAACTGGAAACGTAAGGGAAAAAAATACAAAACAACTAAAAGCAAAAAACCAGAGCCCTCTTGTTTATTATTCTTACGGCTATTTTGGTATGATTTCTATTTCAATTTCATGGGCTCATAAATTGAAAATAACAGTGTTTGGTATGGTTTATTCACCTTATTTATGAGAAATTGAAATCAATTTCATCATAAATAGTGAAATAGCCAAGGACCGATTTCAATATTGAAATTGAAATCAATTTCAAGTCCATTCTGCACTCCACTTTAACGAGCATGTGTTAATAAAAGAGGTAAATGTGTCATTTGACATGTTTAAAAAGAAATGAAAGCAAAATCACCCTAGTTCGCCACCACCACAATGGTGCTACCCGACGGGCACCTAACCAAGACCGACCGATTAATAGCCCGACTCAGCCCTACATGATTAAAGCTCGTCTACTCAGCCTGACATGTTTAAAGCCCATTTAGAGATAAATTTCTCATTTAGCCTATCTAGGGCCCGATTATTGTTAGCCCAATTAAAGACCGGTCCCTGACCAACCGTTTTTAAATGGGACCATGCCTAACCTATGAGGACCAATACTTAAACAGGCCTGATGTAGATCAAAGCTTGAAGAAGAAGACAAAAACAATAGTCAGAAAGTACTGTTCACGAAACATTGTTCACGTGAACGTAAAGTGGTTCCATATTTCATATTTCAGTTTCCTATTTAGTTTAATTAGTTCCTATTTGGTGAGCTAGTTAGTTTCCTATTTTAATAGTCAAGGAAGTTTCTATTTTGTAACTTAGATTAGTTTCCTTTTGTGTTTAATTGTTAGTTTCTAACTAATTCTTAATTGGTTAGCAAGTTAGACACAAATTAGAAAGTCCTATTTCAGTCCATTAGTTTCCTTTTTTTATTGTCTTTGTGTCCAAGCAATGTAAGGCTATTTAAAGTCCATCAATTATAATGAGAAGGGAGATTTTTTTAATTAAACAAAAAAAGATGGCTTATGCTATTGTGTTGTGGTATGCAGTTGGGTGAGATGCCCTAGGTGAGATGCCTAAACTTGAGGGGTGAGATGCCCAAAACCTAACCTTCTTCTTCCCATTCTCAATCCTCCATCGAATTCTCTTTTTGTTTTCTTATTTTCCTTTTGTTTGTTTGCTATGAGAGAGTGTTTGAGAGCTAGAACCCAGTCAATTGGAGGACATCTTCTCTATTCAGCCAGAATTTTAGATCCTACCTGGGATTAGGATCACGTGTGATTCTAGTTCTACATTATTTGGTATCAGATCCTACCATGGCTAGCATCGACGATCTCTACAAGGAGGGGATGAAATTATCAGACTGTATGACTGCTCTTGAGAAAAAGTTCGATGCCAAGTTTGGTCTCTTCTACCGTCCACCTCCAAATAATACTATCATGACAAAAGAAATTTTGAAAGAGGTACAATAAGAATTAAATAGTCCTCCCAAAGAGGTCTATGTTGAGGGATTCAAAGTAAAGACAACTGAGTTGACTGTAGACGATCACCAAGAAGAACCCAACGAGATCGACGTTGCACCAGAGTTTGAAGAGGAGGAGATCAAGAACATGCTAGATAAAATTTCCGTGGATACAATGTTCAATGACAAATCAGATTTGAAACTTGATCACGTTGAGTTCATTATGCAGCCAGAATTTTTCGAGGAGCAAGAGCCACAACTCCAAGACTCTGTTCCAAAAACCCATAAGTTGCTGGAGTATTGTTTTGGGCTGAAACTGGATGTGCACCACGCCAAGATTGTCATTAAACTATACAAAACTCGAGGTCTATATTTTTTTTAAGACGGGGCGAGTTGATGCAGATCAAAGCCTGAGAAGAAGAGGGTTGAGAATAAACTACAAAAAAAAAATATATATATATATATATATATTCCTGTTCATGAGTACCCACGTGAATAGTAACCAATATGGGTCCCACTGCCAACTCATGATGTGGAGAAGACTTAAAGAATATTCCCTCTTGATTCTTGGGTCCCATGGCCAGCTCGCATGGAGGAGTTAGGCTGAAGGATTTTAGGAAATCTTTGATTGATATAGTTTCCATTTTCATATTTTCTTCTAATAATTAAAAAGATATTATCTAGCTAGTTTCTAATTTTAGTTTTTTACTTTTAGGAAGTAGGAATTCTAATTTATTGGGTTTCTATCTTTGTAAAAGGGAGAGATTTGATTTGATTTGTAATTAGTTTCCAAATAGGATAATATCGAGTTGTAAGGGAATTTCTTTCCTTTCCATGCAAGGAATGACCCAATTTTGTAATCAATTTAAAGCTTATAAATAAAGAAAGAAGGTTGATCTACAGCCCACGATTGAATGAAAAAAAAAAAAGTTTTGTGCTGGAAAAACTGTGAGATGCAGTGCTGTGAGAGATAGCATGGGTGAGATGCCATAGGAAAGAGTGATATTCTCGACCCAACCTATCCCCGTTCTCTATTTATGTTTATTTCTTTCTCTCTATTTTATTTTCCCTGCTATCAACCAAACCCCAACACCTGCTGCCATTGTAAGATCTGAGAAGGTAAGTCCGAGATCTCTTTTGTTCAATCTACCAACCGGTAACACGCATGATCCTGTTCTGGAATTAATTCCTAGTCATCTAGCTGGGAATTAGTTCTACATTAATTGATATCACAGTTGATGTAGATCAAAGCTTGAAGAAGACAAAAACAAGAGTAAAAAATTACTGTTCACGAAACACCGTTCACGTGAATAGTAACTCAAAAATTACTGTTCACGAAACACTGCTCACGTGAACAGTAAAGTGGTTCCATATTTCATATTTCAGTTTCCTATTTAGTTTAATTAGTTTCTATTTTTCTTAGTGAGCTAGTTAGTTTCCTATTTCATTAGTCAAGGCAATTTCTATGTTGTAACTTAGATTAGTTTCCTTTTATGTTTAATTGTTAGTTTCTAACTTATTCTTACTTGGTTAGCAAGTTAGACACAAATTAGAAAGTCCTATTTCAGTCTATTAGTTTCCCTTTTGATTGTGTCTTTGTGTCCAAGCAATGTAAGGTTATTTAAAGCTCATCAATTATAATGAGAAGGGATATTTTTTAATTAAACAAAAAAAGATGGCTTATGCTACTGTGTTGTGGGATGCAGTTGGGTGAGATGCCTAAACTTGAGGGGTGAGATGCCCAAGACCTAACCTTCTTCTTACCCTTCTTAATCCTCCATCGAATTCTCTTTTTGTTTTCTTATTTTCCTTTTATTTGTTTGCTGTGAGAGAGTGCTTGAGAGCTAAAACCAAGCCTATTGGAGGGCATCTCCTCTATTCAGCCAAAATTTCAAATCCTGCCTGGGATTAGGATCACTTGTGATTCTAGTTCTACATTATTTGCTATCAGAGCCTAGCCAAAGCAAGGATGGAGCCACATGATTTTTGTGAGGAACTTTATTCATACATCTTCCTTGAATGGGTAGATGAATTGGACATGTACTTTGACAACTACAACTTGACAGAGACGCAACAACTTCAATATTTTTTCTCCCAGATGAGTGATTGTGTTCGAATACAATAGAGGGTTTGTGAAAGGCAACTTCAAGCTCAAGGACGTGAGCCTAGAACTTGGGAAGAGATGCAGTACAAGTTGGCGGGCATGTACCTATCTAAGCATGAACGAAAGATGTACTTCCCTCCACCAAATTTCCAAAAGTCACTCTCAAGTCACAAGATTGCTATTGTTGAGAAAGAGTTAGTTAGTGATGTTCCTATCAGAGAGACTAATGTGGATGAAGTCAAAAGCAACATAGTCACAATTGTGGACAAGGAGATCGAACCCAAGGAGAATGGTGGTTCAACATCTGTGATGCCTGTGAATAGCTAAGAGGAAGATCTTAAAGGGTTCGAGATTGAAGTAATGGTTGAAAAAATCATTGAAGAGACTATGAACAACAAGGACGAGGGACTAAAGGAGCATGTAGAGGAATTGCTAGAAGACAACCCCATTGACACATCCATATACATTAAAGTTGAGCAAGTGGAGTTTGTCATCCCCTTGAAGTACCTTGACGAGCATCAACCATGCTTATACGACCAAGGTTCACGGTATTGGGTTTCGACCAGGTTTTGACCTCTGGGGAGACCGAAATTTCGTGGAAACCTAGAAAATTTTGAGGATACTAGGGATTTTTTTCCGGTATGGTGGAAACTTAGGTTTCGACCCCCCAAACAATGTTTTTTTTTTCTATTTTTTGTGTACAGTCTATTTTAAACATTTTTAACACATTCACATCATTAGTTTCATAAAAAATAAAATAAAATAAAATAAAATAAAATAAAATAAACAAAAAAATAAACACAAAGTCTTACTTGTGTGGTGAACCAAAGGTTCTATAATCATTACGCTGACTTGTTGGCTTCAATTCTGAAACTTTACTACATAATGACTATATATTGTCTACAACTACATCAAAACATAAGACATAATCCAAATGATCCAAAATAGATAAAAATATTACATCATCAATAGTTATCTATCAATACTCAACAGTAGTGACTCAATTACTCAACACTCGAAAGTAGTGACTCAATTCCAAGTAGAGTGTCTAGGCGGTTCCATCCAAGTAGTGACTGCTACCCTCAAGGCACGCATGTTATCTTTTCTAACATTATTTAGTAAGCTATATATACCTTATATCATAAAAAATCAACATTAAGCCACATCAAGTCATTAAAATCAACATTTCGCCACATCAAATCATAAAAAATAACATTAAGTCACATTAAATTATAAAGAATCAACATTTTGCGAAATGCTCTTGTTCTATAATAAGTTTGATTGGTTAAATGATTTTTATTTTTACATGAGACTTCTTGTATTAGGTATAACATAAAACCAGTTTTCTAACAAGTCTAAGATTACTTAAATCTGAGTTGTAATGACATAGTTATGCTCCGGCCAAACTTATTTCAAAGTGCACGAATATTGTTAAAATCGCGTGAATGAAAAAAATTTTAGGGATATGAAAACAAAAGATTATTTTACCTGACTTTTGGTTTTTAGCAATGTTTTAACATTATAGGATTTATAAATTTTCATAATTGAGAAAAACACCAACATTTAAAAGTTAAAAATCGCCCCTATAACCAAAATCCAGTTTTTGATCTTGGACTAGGGGGTTGACTTTTTATCCTTTAGGAATTTGATTTTTAAACTATTTTTATTGGATTCAAATAGGGGGTATATCTTTATTTATGAATATCTTAAGTAAATGAATGGCATAAATAAATGCCAAAAAATGAAAATCTCCATTGTTTCCCCAAGTTTCCTACACTTGGGAGAAAAAATGCACAAGAGAAGGTCGAAATTTCCCATGTTTCGGTCAAAACATGGGAAACCTGGTCAAAACTTGTTGAAACCAGGTCGAAACAGGTGATTTTTAAAAATCCCCTAAGGTTTCGTTTCGACCATGGTCGATACCTGCGAAACATACGAAATTTTGCATGTTTCGCTCAAGTTCTCGACCCATGTATACGACTACATCCATATGATCAAGAAGCTACCTGAATTTTTCCATGGCTTGAAAAGGGACGTGCAACATGCTATAATGACTCTCACACTCTACAAAATTCGACAATGAATTTTTTTTAGAGGGGGCGGGTTGATGCAGATCAAAGCTTGAAGAAGAAGACAAAACAAGAGTCAGAAATTACTGTTCACGAAACATTGTTCACGTGAACAGTAACTCGTGTTACTGTTTGGACACTGTTCACGTGAACAGTAAAGTGGTTCTATATTTCATATTTCAGTTTCCTATTTAGTTTAATTAGTTTCTATTTTTCTTAGTGAGCTAGTTAGTTTCCTATTTTATTAGTCAAGGAAGTTTCTATTTTGTAACTTAGATTAGTTTCTTTTTGTGTTTAATTGTTAGTTTCTAACTTATTCTTACTTGGTTAGCAAGTTAGACACTTAGACACAAATTAAAAAGTCCTACTTCAGTCCATTAGTTTCCATCTTTATTGTCTTTGTGTCCAAGCAATGTAAGGCTATTTAAAGCCCATCAATTATAATGAGAAGGGATATTTTCTAATTAAACAGAAAAAGATGGCTTATGCTATTGTGTTGTGGGATGCAGTTGGGTGAAATGCCCAAAACCTAACCTTCTTCTTCCCCTTCTCAACCCTCTATCAAATTCTCTTTTTCTTTTCTTATTTTCCTTTTATTTGTTTGCTGTGAGAGAGTGTTTGAGAGCTAGAACCAAGCCTATTGGAGGACATCTTCTCTATTCATCATTTCATCTAGAATTTTAGATCTTGCCTGGGATTAAGATCACTTGTGATTCTAGTTCTACATTAGGGCCGGTCATGATGCAAGGTCCTATAGTGGGGAAGACTGATTAGGCCTAATTGAAACCGGCCACCCCACCCGCCTTCACCACCACCACTCTCTCCCAAATAAATATAGAGAATCTATTCTCATAAATTCAACTACCAAATGGAGTTCTTATTCTTGAAATATTTCAGATTGATGCAACCAAAACAATTTCAATTTCTTGACCTAAAATATATTTATTGACTATTTCATGAAATCAATACGAAATTGAAAACAAAATCATACCAAACCAGCCCTTAAAAACTTAAACTAAAAAACAAAAAAATTACTATTGCAGTAAACCCCTCTTACAACCTTCTTAAAATCCTTTTAGTTTATCCCTCATTTGCGGAATAGAATTCCATGGGCTAGTGGATATGTACAGTGAATAAGAAGTTCCAATACCGTTCAAATATCATCTCACGTTGCTAGCATAAGTGCAAACAAGAAATCATCTCCAAATAATCGGCCTTCAATTATACAAGCCTTATGGAGAAGGCGTTCAAAATGATGGCTAAAAAATTATGACTCCTCTTAATGAATAAGATGCTTCTGGGATCTTACAGATGTTATGTCAACCAAAATAATGAACATGTTGTGTCAAACTAATATAAAGTTGACAACACAGAAGCATTACAACATATTCTGTAATATCAACTGAAATGTTGTAATTGTTATAGTCTAGTGGGATGATGTGTTGAACGTCTCAGAGATGGAAATATAAAAGGCGCCATTACCCCGTTCAAATCCCCTTTTTTTGTGGGAAAGATTGACTAGGTCGATTTAAAACTTTAGCACTTTTTGCACAAGATGGCCCCTCAGATTTGAACTCATGTCTTTACATGGGCAGTGAATTAATCTCTAAAATTTGTTTGCTTTTGCAATGAAATCTTAATGATATCAATCATTCAACGTTTTATAAGGCCCCGTTTGTTTAGAGGGGTTCATGAGGTGGGAGAGTTGTTAAGGTGGGACCTATGTGTTGGTGGGGTTACCAATAGGGGTGGAAAGTGAAAACCCAATTGGGATTTTCTACTTTCCCAATTCTCTATGTGCATTTGATTGTTGGGGTCGGACTACCCTGGGGAAGTGAGAGGAGAGAGAGAGAGATTGAGTATCCTCGTCTTCTCCAACTCCGGCCACAGTTCGATAGAGATGCTCTAATGCGGTAAAGCAAGACAATGAGAGAGCTGGGATCGTGCTGCGAGTTCCATTGTTTTGTGCAGGAGAAGACCCACCTACCTGCTAAATTTATCAAACCCATCTACAGAACATTGAGGCTCCAAATGAAGCAACATTGGGAGAAGAAGAATCAAGCCCATTTGTCTTCTGTTGAGTACCCAAATCATTCCATGCGGGATCTTGTGATCCTATCAAGCTCAAAACCCCAAACAAAAACAAGAAACACCATTCTTTTTTTCTTTTCTTTTTTATGTAACACCATTCTGTTTTGATCAGTTACAAAGGGCCTAACCTGTAAAATGGCAAAGCAAAAAGGAATTTAATCTGAAATCCAAATGGAGAAGAAATAAAAGGGATTATTTCTTCTGATTCTTTGTTGGCTATATGTTTCTTTTTTCTTTTTTCTTTTTTTTGTTTTTTTTTTGGAGATTAGAGCTTGATTTTTTTTATCAAGCTTATGAGTTCCTTTTCATTTTCTTACTAAAATTCACAGCCTCGAGGGAGTCCGGCTGAGTAGTAATTGTTGGTGACTTGGTATTCGATCTTGAGCAGCACATGTTTGGTGAGCTTGGAAGACGCCATCGAATGTAGGAGAAGAGATCCGAGGATGGAGATTACAAAATCCCTGGATTTTTTGCAAAGTCCCACCAATTGGCAGGACTTTGCGAGGCAGTGGGGTGGGAGAAATCGTCGACCACGTGGGCCGACAGGAAAAGCTCGTTTATTTTTGTTGTCAACCCAAAGTCCAACCCCTGACAATCAAACAGACTAACATCTCAATGGGGTGGGAAAGTTTGTACAACTACTATACCCCTATAACCCCACCCCCATCAAAACCCCTTCAATCAAACGGGCCCTAATTGAAGCATTAATACGGCAAAGATCAAAGTAAGTTGTCCAAAAAGAATGCATAACTAACCTCAGATTCTGCAATGTTGCTGAACAAAGGTCCAAGTTCCTCGTTATTTTGCACCACTCATGCTTTTCCGGTGAAGAACATGTTATGTCTGAGCATATAACCGTCCACTCTGACTGTATCACAACATCCGGATATCTTGAGTCTGATGGCACTGTAAAATAACCAAAATAGAATAAGCAACATGTGGATATTTTGTCAACACTCTATAGTAAGACCGATGGGCCGTGCCTGAATAGATCTTAAATGGCATAATGGTCACCAAAATGAAACACTGAAGGACAGGACTGTCCTTGGAATGCAATTAGCTAAACCTACTGCTATTATAATGATAGCCATATCTGAAAGAAACAATCACCCAACTGAAAGTTCAGGATCTTAGTCAAATGAACGCTCTTACTTGGACATCAGAATCACCCAACAGATATGAAAAACTCCCAGCTATCAAAAAAATGATATTCATAGAGCCTGGATAAAGCATAATGAATAAATATTCTTCCTGGTACCCCCACTGATTCTGGAAGCTGAAGGAGTATTTTTATTCCAGGATCTAAGCTAGATCATTAAAGCTTCATCTAGTAGTGTGTGTCAATTTTGGGTTGTAGCAGGATCGGCTAAACATCTTGGTTCAGGTTGATGAATAACTACACAATACTTTGGGTAATATAATTATTAGCATTGATTAAGAATGCTATCAGAGAGTGGGGGACCTCAAAAAAGAATTGAAAAAGCACAAGGAAAATGCCTGACCAGCATCAAGAGAAGTTCATATTACCTTTAGACAAATATTCTAAATTTCGAATTTTAGTGGAATTTCGATCCCCAAACCCAAATTTTGATGGGATTTTTCGTTGGGGGGGACCGAATCCCACCAAAATTTAGTTTATTTCGAAGGAAATTTCGAAATAAATTTCGAAATGGTCATTCAATGGCCAAAACCTTGGATTTTTCCGTAAAACTTCAGGGATTGTCTGTTCAAACATGTGTATGTTTGAATCATTTAGATTGACAGAAAAACAGTTTGGCTCATAGTTATTAAATTTGCATTTAATACATGAATTATACACATCCCCAAGATGATCCACATATTTCCAAAGAGTCTGAAAACATGCACACTTTATACTATCCTGTATTAACGCGTAATTACGCACTTTTTACCATTTAAAACATTAAAAAGAAAAATGAAACTACCAAAAGGTGTATATGGATATTCCTGAATCATGTTTGTACAGCAGAATCAAATGCACAGCCACTTGTCCAGAGTCTAACATCAGCCATATGGTAAGAGTTTTTTGATATATCTGAAGTTCCTCAGGAAAGTGTTGACCTCTTATAGTCATAGACTTCAGCAACTCTCAATAAAACTTGGGAAGTTAATCTAGCGATGTTCTTTGCGACTTCCTAGGCTGAGGCACAAATTGGCTAATAGCTTGCTAAAGGTAGAGGCAATACGGTGGACATGTACAATAGGATTGAACTTCAGTTGTAAATACATATCGCTCGCACTTGCCTCTGGCTATTTGTACCTCACCCCTTTTCAGGCAAGGACATTGCACCTCAGTCTCTAATGTCACTGATAAATATCTCATATAAACAATCAGAAGTAGAAAATGCAACTACTTCAGTAGGAAATACATATCGCTCGCACTTGCCTCTGGCTATTTGTACCTCACCCCTTGTCAGGAAAGGACATTGCACCTCAGTCTCTAATGTCACTGGTAAATATCTCCTATAAACAATCAGAAGTAGAAAATGCAACTAGAGCATTAGATTCAAGATATATTGACTCCCAATAACAAAACATCTTTGACAATCTGGGCAGCTAAGATGGAACAGGGCTGATGACTTTTTCTTTTGTTCTACTCAATATCTTCTTTGATCGGCTAGGAGTATTCTATTAGAGACTGGAACAAGAACTGTGAGCTACTGTGGAACCAACAAGAAACCTCAATCTTGAGTCACCATAAGAATGTTGGCATTACAAAAGTCGATTCTTGAAACTTAATATTGCAAAATCTATATAAGAACTTGGATTTCAAAATGTAAAACGTTGAAGGAGGCTACAGACCAATGCATTCAGACATGCAGCCTTATCAGAAAATTAGAAAAGTCAATAGCTTCAGCTCCATGGCTTCTTGTGTGTTTTCAAACTCCAGTTCCTTGATCATTATTAAAATATCAAAGAACCATCCTTGGAGAAAAACCGGAGAAGTCCAGGACACAATGGAGATAGTATTGGAAAAAATTATCGAATACCCAGAAAAATAATGAATGAAATATAATGAAATTAAGAGGAAAATAAAGAGCTCACCGAGTTTCGCCCAGACTTCGTCATAGGGTTTCGCTCCAGAACTCTCTCCGGCTTCCATTCTTCAGAGTAGAGCAAAAGTGCCGGGAATTGAGTTGGGACTTGGGACTTGGGACTTGGGACTTGGTAGGAAGGGCCGAGCGAGGGAGTTAGAAATACTGTTAACAGCTTGTTCGGTACGTTGAGCTGCCCAGCACGCTAACTGCAAGCCACCGACCTGGGTGGACTGTACCTAGGGGCTGGGTGGCCAATAGGAGAGGACCCCACCTTTCTCCTGCAAAGAAAAATATTCGAACAACGAGGAAGACACGATGTCTTGCGACGGGAGGAGGAAACGTGCGCACCGCTTACAGCATAGAAGCGAAGAAGTGAAAGAAGGGTGGAGTACTGGAGTGTAAATGTGTAATGCAGGGTTTCAAAAATCGGTGAATCGTATCGGGAATCTGCCGATGCGATTTTGAATCGCATAGGACCAATCCAATTTCGACGCTCTGGGAATCGGATTATTCCTTCCGTGATTCTATAAATCGGTGGATTTTCAGATCGAATTGCTGGTTTTAGGGTATTAGAACCGATTTCCTTGTCGATCTGAATCAGAATCGAGACCGACTGACGAATCCTGACTATAAAACCTTTTGCATGGCCTTTTCTTATGGCAATAAATGGATAGAAAAAATAAAAGGAAAAATGATGTGCACACTGCTGTATATAATCATTATAATGGAATTCTAGACTTTAGAATCTTATTCATGATCAAATCCTCCTTCGTCGTATCTCAGCCATTCAAATCATCAGTTGTTGCAATCCCTCTCTCTCTCTCATTGAAACTACGGGACCTATGGAAGGACTCAAACTTGCCAAATTCAAAGTGTCAATGGGACTAGCAGGGATGTCTATGGGTTCTCGATTCTCCAAAGCTACCTCAATCTTCTTTTTATTCAATTAATCTCGATTCTTGATGATCAAATCTATGAGTGAGGTCGGGAAACCAATATCTTCGACAAGGGATCTTTCATGCTTGAGGGTGATTGGAGATTGGCGATCAAGTGAGAAATCTAGCTGACATGGTGTGAGAATCAACAAATGCACTCCGCCAAAGTGACTTCGTGTCAAATCTTCCCTCCATCTCAAACCCTTGAAAGGAAAGATAAGTTAAGGATAGAGAGTCGTCACTTAGATTATGGTACTTTATGATCCATCAATATAACTCCATGTTTGACTACAACGGAAATTGATTAAACCATCATTCACTAACATGTCGAGGTATGTTCTGAGGAATGTCTTGGGCACACCAATCTACTTGACTTGTAGCCAGGTATGATGATATAAACAAGAATGCATAAATATGAACATGTGATGGATGCAATAACAAACAAATAAAACTAACATAAACATTACTTTGAATGTGTTGCAGGAAATAAAGGGTTAGGAATTCATGCAAGAATTAACCATACAATAAGGGAAAGGAAACCCTAAGAACTATGTAAGTGTTTAAACTTTTTTTCTTTTTTGGTGATAATTAAACTTGGGAATGTGTTTGATATAAATGAAATATATATATATATATATATATAAATATCCGTTGTTATATTGTATGTAAGTATGTAAAATGGTTTGTAGCACAGATTTCATGGTTAGTTAAGATTCTTGATCGTCCATCTAAGGCAGCAACCAACAGTTCAATGGTGATCACGTGCCTTGTGTAAGACCAAATTTGCTGGAGATGTTCCACTCCAATAGTGGGTCAAGAGCTTCAGAAATTACATTCATCAAGACCATTTTCAAATACATCTCTAGACTAAGTAATTTGTATATCTCTTGTAAAATCCTTTGTATAGCAATTGTCAGACCTTGGACACTTAGGACATAACCAAAAGGCCTAAATTAAACAACAATGGTGTATACCTTAACTTAGGACTTTTTGGTAATTTGGCCTTGGGAATTAACTTGACCTAAATTGACTGGTTTTAACTAAGAATATATTGGAATAAATTTGTATGTTTTTGGGAACATGTTTTTCCATTTTTCTATTCTAAGGAAAAAAAAAAAACACCTCAAAAAAATGTTTAATAAATGCGTTTTGTTTCTACTGCTTCTTAAAACATAAATTATAATTTTTTGCCTAGAAAATGGGTTTGATGAAATAAGTAGGACTTTTTTCTTATTATTTTTTGAAACAATTGCAAGGAAACAAAAGGGGTCAGAAATAACGAGGTGCTCAATAAAAAACTCCCAACTTGAGAAGTAGCTACATTGTTCTTTGTTGAAACTCCTCTTTATTGCAATTCCTCTTTGAAGCAATTTCTCTCATTTACACAATCTCCAAAATAACCGTCTCTAAACCTTAACTCCTCTTTGATGCAACTCTTCACATTTACGTAAGCTCCAAAACGACCTATCTCATAAACCCTAACTCCTCTTTTCTGCAATTCTTCTTTGAATTGAAGCAACTTACCTCATCTATGCAAAATGATCATCATTGATGTTGTTAACAAACTTGATTTAAACAAAGGATAAAATTAGAATCCCTTCTGGGCATGTTGCTTTGCAATCTCTTTTATTAGACTTAAGTTTACAACTTGACAATTGGAGTGTAATAACTTTTAATGTCATGGATAATTTTATTATCTAAATTACATTTTTGGATAAATATTTTTTTATTATTAAATTTAATAAATATTGATTGTATAATCTGATGAATTATAATGTCAATTACATAATTAGTAGGATTATAGTGTTAAAAGGTTATTGTGTCATTATTGGTACCAGTATAAAAAGCTTTTTAAAATACAGGTTTTTATCAAATGCCACTGGTGTTCCAATTGAATTTTGGAACCATTTTCGGAACAAGTTTACCAAATTCTTTTGAATACTTCAAAAACATTTTTCTCAACACATTAGTCAAAAACATTTGTTTTTGTTGTTTCTTAGCACAAAAACAACAAAAATGTTATCAAACAATACCTACATTAGTCAAAATCTTTCGGAGGTGTTTCCTATGGGGGAATGTGGTTCCTACGCATGCGTGACAACCTATGAGAGTGCACGAGGAAGTATCAACCCATTGGTGTCTAACACCTTCCCAAACCATAAATTTGGACATACCCAACTATCTAGAAGATCCATGCCTTGTCCATTAGAGTCAATTCTCCTCTCCTTTTCAGAAAGTCATAACCCCGAAGTTGATGGCAAAAAAAAAAAAAAAAATCCTGAAGTTGATGGCGAGTCCTAAAAAGAAAAACAAATGCTTAGCCCTTCTACATTACGATCAAGCTCCCCCCCTGGTTGTGTATGCCCACTCTTTCACAAGTATACATATATGTGTAGAACTCGTAATTTTGATTTACCCAAAGATCTGGAAATATATATGCTTTGTCCCTTAGAGTCAATGCTCCTATCCTTTCAAGGACATTTGGATCGTTACAACCACGATGCACCTATGCATCTAATCGAGTCCACTCGAGAGACCAAAACCTTTATTGTAGAGCATTCTATGTTTACTTGTTTAAGCATATTACTACTTATATTATTGTATTGTTTGTAATTTAGTTGCTTTATGCATTTCCCCAAGTTTGAAAATGAAATCAAGTGATGGGGATAATCAATGTCACGCATTACTCCCGAGGAGGTAGGGCACAATGTAGTATTCTATTTGGAGATCAATTGATGGGTAGTTCTACTATGGCATGTTCAAAATCGGACCTCAACAAGGATGTCCATGTTATGCCCTAAACCCCAGGGAGGTGGAAAACATTATCCTATTATGGGATTTATTATGGGATTGAAGGATAACCATTTCCGCCATGTATTGTCCTAGCGATGTATTGAAATAGCAACCTTTGATCTCATATCTGAGAGGGTATATAAAATGGATAAAATCATGATCGGTCGCCCCATGGTTGTGTTAGGACGCTTTGAGGTTTACATCTAGAAAAATGCACAACATGTGAGTCATTTGAAAACGACTTATGCGATCTTCATCAAATGTGAACCTTTTACAATCCTATCCCACCCAATTGTATGTATTGATGTAGATTAACCAGGGTTTGCCACAATGGTAGCAATTGCTTGAGACCTGATTATGAACCTTTTTAACCTAGTTCGTGTCTCTCTTAGACACCATTTGATAATGTTTCTTCTGTTTCTATATCTAGAAATAATAGAAATGATTTTTTACGTTTTTTAAAGCAAAAACGGATTTTTTGTGTTTGATAAACCTATTTCATGAAACATTTTTTACAGACATAATGCCACTAAAAAACCCAATAGTATCATCAGATGCCCAAAATAGAGAGAGGATTCGGTTGCTTCTTTTTAGGTTTAAATAGTTGAGGGATTTATCGAGCACAACAACATTTTTTTTCTCTCTCAAATTATTTCTAGAAACGACAAAACAAGTAGGACTTGTTTTGTCAAAGTCGTTTCTAGAATTGTAAATAGGCACAAAATTTTGATTTATGTTTCTAGAAATGGGTGAAATGGAATAACTTTATCAAACGCTTTTTAAGTTGTTTCTCCATTTTTTTGAACAAGAAAACATAAAAACGATAAAAACGGAACGTTGTCAAACGTTGCCTTAGTATTGTTTATTCGTCAATTGACACCCGGTGAACTTTGATATCGGTTTCAAAATACTTGATTAAGTGGTACATCTATACTAATATCTAGCATGACTAAGTGCCAACTTTCAAATCTTCAACTACTAATCTAGCATGGAACATGCTTAAACCTGTTCCTAGCTATTATGGTATAAATTTGTTTGGGATTGATTGATTAGGTTTGTTGATTTGCTTTCCCCTACACTAGCATGGATTTGCTAGTTGATCGTAGCTATCCGATGTGTCGATTGTTTGCCACTTCCCCATCTGCATGTCCTTCCGATGTGTCATTTCCTGTTAAATGCTAGTAACTTGGGTCAAGGGGCTGTTATTGAGGATTCATTTTGCTTGATAGGTCAACATTTCGCATCTCAGATAAATCCATTGCTAATTTAGGCTTGCCACTCGGACTGTCTGATCATAATCAGTCCCACTTCATTCCTTTTAGATTTTTATGAGACAAATCAAAACACCAGAATCATTCCATTCTCGCCAAGATTTAAGAATGACTAGACCAAAGCGACTGATGTTTATTATATGTTGGTCTATGCTTGTTCCTCAATCACTATTCAAATCTGATGTTCCCAATTTATGAATCCGGCAACTTTGGCTGTCTCTGTAAGTTGGGATTGATCGAACATTCAGTGGAGTATCATTGCCGTGTTTGCAACTTTGTGCCTGAAATCAAGTTTCATTCCTACAAGTTCTTTATCTCTCGACAAGGTTTCTGCTTCTGAAAGCCGTCAACTACAACGAGTTATAGTAATTTCTTGTTTTTCTTCTTATGGTTTATGCTCCAGAGAGGTGAATTCTCGAATTTAGATTTATGACCTCAGAGGCTTTACGTGAGGGAATTTATAAGTTCTTGTTTCCTCTGTTTTTTCTGGTTTAAGGATTTTCGAGAAGAGGGTGAGGGAGATGAAGACGAATTCAAGGATGCAGGACTGTTGGGAAGCTTTGAATTTTGTTTTCTGTGTAGAATTCTGGAGAATGGCAGTGTTTTGGCCATTTGCTCTTGTCAGCTCCTACTGGCAGTTGTTCTCCAGAGCTTTCTTCTCTGGGATATCTCACTCCTACCCGCGTTGTTCTCCGTCACCTACTCCCACTTCAATTTCCGGAACAAACACAACAACCAGGCCCCTCTGCATCATCACGGGCGTATGGCATTCATCATTAATCACTCCGTTGTTTACTTTTCTTCTCCCTTACCCATTACTTTATTTTCATTTGATGCCGCAGGCTACATCTGGTTTGGGTGCTGCATCTGCCCATGCTCTTTCCCGTGAAGGCTTCTATGTCGTTCTTGGTATTCTTAATATTTTTATATTTCTTCTGTATTTCTTTTGGTTCAATGGGTTGTTCATTCATTCTTGGCCATAAGCCATTTATTCTGTATATCTACAGATACTGTATCTACGAAAACATATTCAAGTAATTCATTTAAAAAATGATATTTCTCTCAAGACCTTGGATATTCATTCTTCACGTCACCAAAATCCTCATGTTTGTTAGGATCCTAAATTTATGTACAAGATAGTGTATCCGGTCTTCATGCTTGGAGTTTTGACGACTCAAAATTATAAAACCAATTGCAGGAGTAACTTGGTAATTGAAGGTCATATCATAGTATTTGGTGAAATAATTAAGTTACTGCTATTTGGCTTTGTTTTCTAGATTGAATCCGTCTATACTATATAGTTCCAAAGCTAGTTATATTCTAGGATGCTAGTGTTTTTGTTACCTTCATGACTAAACAATTAGTATGCATTTACCCACTACCATTTCATGCATTTGCTGATGGGCTACTTCCACACCTTCATGTCAAAAGCTTTTTCATCCACTGAAAGATCATGGGGTAAAGTTGGAATGGTGAGGGTGGTCAGGTAATGGTGGGAGAAGGTAGAGATGTGAGTCAGTAAACTAGGAGTGGAACATGAAACTTCTCTTATCTTCCACACACACACACACACACAAAACAAACACAAGCCCAAAAAAAAAAAAAAAAAAATCCAAAGGATTTTATGCTAAACCCACCACTATGTTAGTTATTTTAAGTAATTTACCAAAAAAAAGTTATTTTAAGTGGCATAATAGGAAAATAAATATAAAGCTTCGCATATTCTACTTCAAATTGTCTAACAATCCAATGGCTTTTTGATTGCATGATTAACATCAAGATGTCAACTGAAATCCAAGCATTTTTTAGCAGATTCTGATACAGGCGTGATCAATTTTTTTCCATTCTGTGTATTTGTAGACTTGGCTTCTTTGATCTGAATAAGGCATATATTGGATGTATTTTCTTTCTGTTTTTATGGAGACTTTTGGACGTTTGAACCTTGCATTGGCGTGCTTTAGTCAATCAAATTATACATGAAATAGTTTCTATTATTGTGTGATATAGAATATTCCTTTATCAATATCTGATCTAATAACTGAAATTCAATACTTTGTTTGCAGTTGGACGCTCTTCCCATCTTCTATCTAAGGTACAGTTCGAAGTTATATCTTGTTATCATTTTCCACTGCATCCTTTTCATTTCTTTCTACATTGCCATTCTTCTGGTGGTTTAATAGATTGTCGAAGAGATCAAGAAACAGGATGCTGATGCGCATCTCAAAGCATTTCAGATTGATCTGTCATGTTTCCAATCAATCATAAATTTCAAAAATGAACTTGAGCAGTGGCTCTCAGATTCAAATATGCATTCTTCAGTTCAAGTCCTGATCAACAATGCGGGGATATTTGCAACATCATGTAGATTCACAAATGAAGGCTATGATCAGTAATCATCTCATCTCATTTCTGTTTCCTTTTCATTATTTTTCTTTCCTTGTGCCAAAACAATCTCACCTTAGTTTCATCAACTTTGTGGTGTATTCAATTTAACACTACCATAGAAGTCAGAGTCCCATGGAGGACTCACTAAACCGCAGCCTGAAAACCAATATTAGCCCCAATTTACCCGTATGATCAGCCCCAAACAAACATCAGTAGATGGTCTCCCTAGGGTCTTCAATATCCCCAAAAATAATCTCAATCTGATGATGGGATGGTGAGATATTGTAAGTGCACCAAAATACCAACTAGGTTTCAAAATTAGTAACCTAGCTATAACTCCAAATACACACAGTAAACCCCCATCAAAATAACAACATATCAGCCATTCAATATAGGGAGTAACATATATCAAGCCCAAGGTAATCCATTGGACAGAAACTTCAAACTAGCAGCACTCCAAAATTAGAAACTAAAGGTCTAAACTTCAATCAGCAGCAGCCATCGATGGACACCATGGTTGGAGCCTAAACTGCTATTGAAGGGTCTGGGGTATCCTTTGAACACTTCAAAGGATCAGTGACAACGGATGGCTACATGTGGAGTAATGGCTGTTGCAAGAATTAGAGACCATGTGAAGAAAATAGCAACTTACTGTCACAGCTCTATTCATCAAAGGGATGTAGTTGTATCGATTGGACAGTACAGGAAAGGTAGTTACCAAAATATGGCATGAAGATGATGGCAAGACATATCGAGGTCTGAAAATCCCTGCTAGAGAACTTCAAGCACAGGGTGCTGCAGGGTGTATATGGATCTTCTGCACCACCTTCTTGGAAGGAATCAACGAAGCAGTCTTAAAGGGTTGTAACAGGAAACAAACAGAGACATAGGGTTGTCTTGGTTCCTCTCTGTTGGACCGTTGGAGACCTTTTTCAGGATTAATAAATAAAACTGTAGGGAGAAAGGAAGAGAAGAAGGGTGGGATATGACCCTCTCACCTATGGCCTTGGTCAGTCACTCACTGACCTTGGTCTCTCATCATAACTGTCTTTCACAGCACACAAGACACAAGCCAAGCTTTCTTCAAAACTCAAATCTTGGGGTGTTGTGTAGACACACCCTCTTTTATTGATACACAGAAATTGAATCCCTCCTTGTGTGGGAAAGGAGATCTCCTTACATTATGGTAACCTTCTAATTGGAAACTAATGACAAAATAGAATCTAATTTGTAGCTACTAAACAAAAATAGAATCAGTCCTTAAATTAGTAACTACTACATAATCGAAATCTTCCATAGGCCTCAATCTGGCCTATGAAAGTGGACCAATAGCTGGCCCAAAGGCCTGGTTGGCTGGCTGGATAAGCCAGGCTCGATGGGCTGGTGTGGCTGGTTGTTTATCCTCTTCAAGCTCCATTGATTTGCATCAGCTATCCCCGGCTTAAGAAAAACTCAATCACGAGCTTTTGACATTTGAAGGATAAACTTGGTATGATGACTATCTTGCTTAAGACTAACAAAACTCTGGCAGCTCCTTGAAGTTGGGAATGTAGTCTTGAAGGTGAGGAGCCCTTTCTTTGAAGTACTCTGGTGGAATGAAAAGCTTTATGTGCTTAACTTCAAAATCAGGTGTATAATTGAATGTAGTGCCCATAGGACTCTCTTCAGTTGCATCCTTGACTTCTACTTTGTCAAACTCCACTGTAGTGTCGAGTTCTTTATGTTCTTCATCTGTGTCATATTCAGTCATCTCAGTTGACTGGATGAAGCACAAGTCATGCGATCCTTGAGCTTCCTCTTCTTCCCCTTCATTGTCATTAGTTGGTTGCTCTTTACCACATCGTCAGCAGGGAGTCCGCCATAATATTCCGTATCCAGGTTGGCTTCAATGGTGGCTGTGATGGAATTCTTTGGGTGTTGAGGGAAAATTTTGGCAAAATGGCCATAGTTGTGACAATGATAAGTGATAACATTTTACCCCCTCCATCTACCCATGGGATCTTGCCCTTTTTTGTAACAGTGGGAGAATGTGTCTGTCTATTAGTAGGACCACCTGGAGCAACACTACTAGGTGTTCTATTATACTCCCCGGCTGGGAAACCAAGTCTCCTCATAGGTGGCTTCAACAATTCCTAAGCCTGTAGAGCCTTCTGAAAGCAATCTTGTATGTCATAGATGTCAACCACACCAAGTTCTTGCCAAATCTCTGGCCATAAACCTAACTGGAATCATGACTGAAGCTACATCATGTTCCTCAATCTCCATTCCCAAAACAAGTGAGTCAAACTGTTGCATATACTTAGTGACAGAAAGTGTGCCTTGCCTCAAGGAGATTAACTGATCATGCAGTCGTGCCCGGAAAGTTGTGGAAGTTACTTGTCTTTCATTATTTATTTCATCTCATTATTAACTGATCAAACTGTTGCCTTCACTCTTGATTATTCCGCCATTCCCTTGCTGGCTCGATAATCTTTGCACGTGCTAACTTCATCTTCGTTGGTTCTGTCAGCTCATGCCACTCCAAATAGTCATCTAAAGTGATGTAGAATCGAGGCTGAACCGAGTGGACCCTTTTGGCAATCTTGACCGAGACGAACCGGGTCCGGTTGGATTTTTGAGTTTAGTAGAATCTTTTAGGATTTATTTTATTTGGGAAAGATTTAGTTATTTTATTTTGGAGGATATTTTTGCAATCTTTTATTTTGGTTGTTGTTATCCAAGTAGGGAGTTACTGATTCGAATTTTGTTTAGTTTCTAATTTTATTAGTCTAACTTTCAGGAGATATTAGGAGATTTTAATTCTATTTCAGTTTAGTTTTTAATTAGGATGTTTTAATTTCAGTTTGGTATGAAAAGGGATGTAACCTAACTTGTGAAGGATGTTTTTTCGAAGAATGAATTGAATGAATGGTTATTGTGCCGGGTAGGTACTATAGCAATGGTCGTGTGACCTTTTCTCCCCCCCTTTGCGATCTCTATTTCTCTCTCTCTCTTCTGGTTCTTCCCTTATTTTCTTCTTCTTCTTCCTCTTTATTATTCTGGTTTCCTTCCCGTCTCCTGTTCTGGGTGATCATCTCAGGCTTACGAGAAGTGTTGCTGAACCAAAATCCCATCGATTGCATCTGGGATTTGGATCGAAGGTTTGGTTGCCATATGCGAACCAAACCGTTGAGCTCTATCCTTCAAAGCCCTCTTCCATAGTGAGCAGATCAACGAGTTGTAGATCATACCTGCAACTATCGCTGGTTCCAAGTTTCAGACTCAATACTCCATGTATCGCTTGAATCTGTGAACTATACTGGTTAGGGTTGATCCAGCAAGTTTAGGCGATAGTAAATCTGGAATTTCTGAACTGTTGAAGGAGATTCCTGTGGCTGAAGCTTGATTCTTTTCTCCGGTGCTCAACGTGAACCCTTGGCTGTCGTGAGGTTGAAGAACACATCAAAAGTAGGTTTTATTTCCTTCTTTCTGTTAAATCCCAGAATTACCCCTATTTTTTCCTCTTTTTCTTCCAACCTTTGGTCTTAATTTTGCTTCCTAATTTACCCCTTCACAATAATTCCTAATTCCCTCCATGTCCCATCTTTTACTTGAACCTCTGTTTACCCTTTTAACATTCTTTTTATTTACAAGTCTGCCACTCCTTTCTAAGTTTCTTGTAATTACTTAACTGCCACCTCCCTTGAGCTTCAGTTTAATTACAGAACTTCCATTACTCTTTATATTTTGAGTTAACTACTTTATTGTGGGCATTGGGCCCTAAGCGATCCGATTCCTGTTCTTGGAACCTGGATCCGCATCAAATGGTATCAGAGCAAATTTCCTACGAAATTCTTTACTCCGATGGCGTTTCCCCTTGAATTTATACTCTTATTGAGGAACTTAAGAAGAAATTTGATGATGGAATGAAGGAACTTCAATCGGAATCTCGGGAACTTCGATTAGACTTTCAAAAGCTTAGTACCAAATGCTTATGTGATAAGGTGTGCAACATGATCGAGGACGGGTTAGTGGTAGACAAGCCAGTTGACACTAAATGTGACGATCAAGATGAACTTAACGGTCCCATCAAGGTTGCATCTGAAGAACTGATCGATTGTCCACTTTCAGTTGTGAAACCCCAACATCGGATTCCAATCAAAGTCATCATTCGTTGGTGACCATCAGGAGACCGTGACAGATGAAAGCACAATGTGCTGGATCATAGGCCCATCAACGCCAAAGATCGTGGATGTTGATCGAGTGGTGCTGATCCTCTCCTTCTTTAAATCTCGTGGACAAGGTTTTTCTCAACATCAGGAGAGTTGATGTAGAATTGAGGCTAAACCAAGTTGACCCTTTTGGCAATCTTGACCAAGACGAACCGGATCCTGTTGGATTTTTGAGTTTAGTAGAATCTTTTAGGATTTATTTTATTTGGGAAAGATTTAGTTATTTTTATTTTGGAGGATATTTTTGCAATCTTTTATTTTGGTAGGTGTTATCCAAGTAGGGAGTTACTGATTCGAATTTTGTTTAATTGCCAATTTTATTAGTCTAACTTTCAGGAGATATTAGGAGATATTACTTCTATTTCAATTTAGTTTTTAATTAGGAAGTTTTAATTTCAGTTTGGTATAAAAAGGCATGTAACCTAACTTTTGAAGGATTTTTTTTTGAAGAATGAATTGAATGAATGGTTATTGTGCCGGGTAGGTACTATAGCAATGGTCGTGTGACCTTTTCTCCCCCCTTGTGCGATCTCTATTTCTCTCTCTCTCTCTCTCTGGTTCTTCCCTTATTTTCTTCTTCTTCTTCCTCTTTATTATTCTGGTTTCCTTCCCGTCTCCTGTTCTGGGTGATCATCTCAGGCTTACGAGAAGTGTTGCTGAACCAAAATCCCATCGATTGCATCTGGGATTTGGATCGAAGGTTTGGTTGCCATATGCGAACCAAACCGTTGAGCTCTATCCTTCAAAGCCCTCTTCCATAGTGAGCAGATCAACGAGTTGTAGATCATACCTGCAACTATCGCTGGTTCCAAGTTTCAGACTCAATACTCCATGTATCGCTTGAATCTGTGAACTATACTGGTTAGGGTTGATCCAGCAAGTTTAGGCGATAGTAAATCTGGAATTTCTGAACTGTTGAAGGAGATTCCTGTGGCTGAAGCTCGATTCCTTTCTCCGGTGCTCAACGTGAACCCTTGGTTGTCGTGAGGTTGAAGAACACATCAAAAGTAGGTTTTAATTCCTTCTTTCTGTTAAATCCCAGAATTACCCCTATTTTTTCCTCTTTTTCTTCCAACCTTTTGTCTTAATTTTGCTTCCTAATTTACCCCTTCACAATAATTCCTAATTCCCTCCATGTCCCATCTTTTACTTGAACCTCCATTTTCCCTTTTAAGATTCCTTTTATTTACAAGTCTGCCACTCCTTTCTAAGTTTCTTGTAATTACTTAACTGCCACCTCCCTTGAGCTTCAGTTTAATTACAGAACTTCCATTACTCTTTATATTTTGAGTTAACTACTTTATTGTGGGCCCTAAGAGATCCAATTCCTGTTCTTGGAACCCGGATCCACATCATAAAGTAGACAAATCATTCATGGAATATTTGAAATTTCCTCTGTATTCTTTCAACTCCAGGCAAACCTTTTGAGAATCATCAAAGTGTATATGCATGGTGTCCACCATTGCTACCTTTAAATTATGGCCTAATATATTCCTCAAAGGTAGGTTGAGGTGTGTGAATTCTCTATGGCCCTCTACCCATAAATCTCTGTTATTGGCTGTAGAATGAGTAGGTTGCCCATACTACCCCTACATTTACAAAGCTACCTTCTGAAGGTATAGGGGTACTCAAGGATTAAAGTATCGGTATCGGTCGCCGTATCGGTCGGCCAAAATTAAGATACGTGTCGGAGGGTATCATATCGTATCGGAGATACACTAAGATACGCTAAAGATACACACATAAATGGATAGGAAACATTTTTTTAAACACTTTTGCATAAAGAATTTGTTAAAAAAAGTTATTGATAACATGTATTATGCATAAACACTAAATTGAGGGTATCGTACTAAGAATTCAATGTCTGTAGTTATCCCATAAATGTAAAATCCTTGTTCCCAACCTTGATTTCCACTTTAGTTAGAGAGAAATATGGCTGGCAGCAACTTTGGAACAAAAACCCTTCAAAAAATCGTTTTTTTCTGAAAAATTACCCATATTGGCCATTATATGACCGTAGCGCCGATACGTACCGATATATATATATATATCGATACTCACCGATACGTGCTGATATATACCGATACGTACCGATCGATACATACCGATACTCACCGATAGGTACCAATACATACCGAAACGTACATTTTACCTCAATTTTATATTTTTCATAGAGTCGTATCGAGGCATGTCGTATCGTATCGATGTGTATTAGTGGTGTATTGATTCATATCGGTATGTATTGTAGGATATATATCGATACGAAATGATTTAAAAAATTCAATGTATCGTATCGGTGTGTATCGTATTGGCCGACTAAATTTAAGATACGTATCGGAGGGTATCGTATCGGTATCGGAGATACTTAAAACCATGAAAATAATAAAATATTAATTCCCAAGGCTCAACACATATGCAGCAAGGATGAGTCATAACATGCTTTCCGTAATTAAAGGTTTTGGAGTTACCCAAGAGTTAACATTTCATAACAACATATATTTCTATCAGTTATGCACAACAATTCATCAACAAAATGGTGTTTTTTTTTTTTCCTAACATTGGATGTCCTAAAGTCTTATGGGTTATTGGACTTCATTCTCGGAGTCCTGCTCTGATATCACCCTTGTCACACCCTGCCCTCAATATGGCACAGGTATGCTGGCACTAGGCACCTCACCGTATTCGATCAGTCGATTTTCCCCAGGATCCAAATTCTGGGTTGTCCACAACACCACAATACCTAACTAGAGATCAGAGTTGCTGCATATATCATATGTACAGTACTAAAATTCATAGCCATCCAGTGCAAGGTTTTAAAACTCAGTATTGGTATCAGTATCTGTCACAGCCAAAAACGATACGATACGGCTTAGTATCGATAAGGATCGGTCAAGGATCAGTTAAGGATCAAAAATCATACAGTATTCCCAGATCGATCACGGTATCGACTGGGATCGGTCAAAAAGTTTTTTTTTTTAAATCTAAAAAAAATAAAAAAAAATTGGATGCAACGCTGGGTTCCACCCCAAAATGCTAAGGCTACTACCATTATAGACCTCATCAGTGAAACCAAAGTTCAAGGCCATTATGAGACTAAGCTCCTGCTGATCAACTGAGCCGTACAACCCTTGGGCTCGACCCACCTCCTTGGATGTCGGTTCTAGTCCTTCCATCAATGGGTCATCAACCATCATCACAACACCGAAGAGGGTTGGCGATTTTTGAGTGTCTGCTGCTTGAGCCACCCTCACCGTGCTGGGTGTTTTTCCACTAATGGTGTCTTGGAAGTAGAAGTGCAGCTCCATCGACTTCTCTTCTAATTTCTTCACTTTTACGCTCTTGTGCTAGTTCTTGGCTTGGCAACCACCCAATTCCATGATCTCGATCAGGAAGAAAAGCAACAACACAACATGAATAAATCTTCCTATCTCTGTCTCTTTCTCTGTCTTCGGCGAAATTCCAAAACCCTTGGAACTCCTCAATGCTTCCATCACCGTGATCTCTGACGAGGTGGAGAAAGCCGTCCACAACACCTCTAAATTCAAATTCAGCAACCTTGCAGAGAAGAATGCACCCTAGATCTCTCTCTCATGTTTTAAGTTTTAAAAAATTAAATTTTTACGAAATAGATTAGATCGGCCGATCCAAATCGGTATCCGATACCCAAGACGATACCGATACCCATCTCCGGATCGGTCAAGTATTGGGATCGATCACAGTCGATATCGATCCGATACAACCGATCCGGTCAATCCGGTACCGATACTTGATTCCATGATCCAGTGTCTCTATGTGATACCATATTTATATTTATACACATAATACAGTTATCCATATCTTACAGTTATCCACATATATTACAGTTATCCAAAATATCATGGAATATTTACACAAAATATGTCATCTCCCAAAAAGAGCTCAGATCACCAAAAGTGATTTCTGCGGAAGCTTGTATGTACACAAAAAGAATGGTCAATGATATCGCTACTCCTCAGTAACACTAGCCTTCGTAGGCACAGTCGTCATAGTCACAAGCGGGTTCATGGTCGAGTTCATCTTCTTGAATATAGGCCATGTGATCTATGGCCATAGTCTCATAATCAGTGTTGGGAGTCGACAGAATACCGCCTTCGTCATCTATAGGATCAAAATAAAGGGGGGTGAGCATGTCATTCTCAGTGACGGGTGGGAGAGAACAAGCACACGTATCCATGTGCAATGCATACTCTACACATAGAAAATGATGCTCATAAGTCCATTTAATTAACTATTCTCATCCCCTAGTCCATTACTATGTCTCATCACCTATGAGTATAGTGCTACGCAACAGAGGTGGCATACCCTACCCTGTACGTTGGGCCTCAGATATACAAGCTCGTTGCGGGCAGGAGTCAACTGGTCCTAGTCAGAGCCTCGGTCCCCCAACTAACCCCTAGAGGATAATCTCGTATAATAATATCCACCAGGCATACAGTACGTCGTATCCTATCTCACACCCACAATTGATATCACACATCTCATAAACAGGTGCCCTGCTGATCAGGTAGCCATATAAGTCGGGATTAGTCCGTACCTAACCCCCTTCAAACAAGGGGTGTAACACTTAGGGTTGTGATACCTAACCAACATACTAGATGATGCAGAATCAATTCATCCATTTCACACATGCATGCAGGAGCACCTGGTCGTGACCCATCTCACTTACCTTACCTTCCATGTTTCCATCACCATCATTTCATCATACCACATATGCATAGAAGTAAATGCAAATGCAAGAAATAAATGTATATACGTAATCACAACCAGTGATGCATGTACAACAATAATAAACACGCTAAAAAAATTAAGATAGAGGGGCACCCACTCACCTTGGTAGTCAAGGCTAAGAAATTCACTCCTTTGGGCTGAGTAGGTTTCTACACTGCAATTCAGATTGCCTAGTTCATAGAATATTTGAAGTATCAGTTATATAACAGAATTCTATATCCACCCACTTGCTTTAAGTGAGATAGAGATCCAGTCTGCCCTTTCTAATTTTTCCAATTTTCCTTTACTATTCAGGATTTATTAAGAAATCCCCTTTTAGGGAAAAGGATTTCCACTCATACTTGATATCCTCGAGGTCTGATGACATTGCAAGCATGAAACTTTACCATTGTAGATCACACTTTCATAGGTTAGATGTCTTTGAAGTCCCTTTTTGGCTTCTGCTATGTATTCCCCAAATTATTTTCTTCAATTGATCAATAACTATATGGGTTTACTTAATTTTGTTTAAGTGGGTGAACTCCAAATTTCAGCTGAATTTTAGAGAAGACAAATAATTTCATAAATCACTAACTTTAAATTCCATTCAATTGATTCAGAATTTCCTTATAATCTTACAACATGATAGTACAAAGAAATTAGTAAGGGCACTATCATGCTTTAGATTAGGGTTCAATAATAATATGCCCATGTAATAGTTTTCCCACTTTTCTTTATAGGGTTCTAACCAAACTGACAGATACCTGGGTCGATTCCAATTGGATTTCCAAAATCTGTGGAGATTAGGCTTGTACTCAGAATTTATAAATCCTAAGCTTATATTAGCTCAATTCCTATTTATTTCCTTGTAAATTGATGAATACCCCTTTGAAATTTTACTTTAAATCATGAATTAAGAATCTGTTTTAGGGTTTAGGGTAGAACTTTATCTGCCCATCCCTATTTGGCCTTAATTCAAGAGGATCCCTTAAGGAATGAAACTTCTTCTTCCAATAGGAATTGCAGGAACCAATTTGGTGGCTGATTAGTCTTTCAATCTTGCTGAAATTGGGATTATACTACTAAATTTCACAAACTTTACACTAAATGCTCTATTCAGCCAAATCAGTGATTTTAACCTATTAATATCATAGAAATTTTGCAACTTCAGATTATACTGGGTCAGCTTCTTACCTGCACAATGGATCTTCTAATTGCTGTCCCAGAAATCTCAACTCTTTCCTTATCTCTTCTTCCTCTCTTCTTTCCTTACCTTCTTTTCTTCTTTTTCTTCTTTCTCTCTTCTTGTTCTTGCTGTGCAAGAAATAGTTAGGGATTTAAAACGTTGTTCGGGGGTCTCACTTAGGGGTGTCAATCGGTCGGGCCGGTCCGGTTTCGGTCGGGCTTAATCGGGCTTGAAGACTTTTAAAGGTTGCACCGTGTCCGCCCATTTAACTAATCAGGCTTAGTTAGTGAGGGCATGGTACACTTTATATTCGGTCAGTCGGTCTCGGGATATAATCGGGCCATTAAAATCGAGCCTTAATCGGGTTTTAGTCGGGCCTTAACGGGGCCACGAACATGTTTAATGTTAAACGGGCATAACCGATTTTTAAACGGGCCTTCTTTAATTGTTGAGTTTAATTGTTGAGTTTAATTGTATTGCTTCTTTAAATAGAGAGGAATCTACTTTCTTCCAAGTCACATATTTAAAAACATCACAAAAAATCCAAAGCATTGATCCAACATCCTCATAATTAAACTATTTAGAAACATCATAAAAAATCCTAAATCCTTATCCTGTCCAAGCATCCCATAATTAAAATATTTAGAATCATAAAAAGTCCTAAATCCTTATCCAAGCATCCCACAATTAACATATTTAGAGGAATCTACTCTCTTCCAAGTCACATATTTAAAAACATCACAAAAAATCCAAAGAATTGATCCAACATCCTCATAATTAAATTATTTAGAAACATCATAAAAAATCCTAAATCCTTATCCTGTCCAAGCATCACACAATTAAAATATTTAGAATCATAAAAAGTCCTAAATCCTTGTCCAAGCATCTCATAATTAAAATATTTAGAATCATAAAAAGTCCCAAATTCTTATCCAAACATCCCACAATTAACATATTTAGAAATATCACAAAAAATCTTAAATTCGTATCCAAACATCCCCAAAGTTAAATATTTAGTTACATGACTCAAAATTATCCTGATTTCGTCCAATCTAGAGAGCTTCAACATCAATCCCACCTAATAGAAAATAGATGAAACATAAACATTAGTAAATGTAAAGATAAAAGATAGCGAATATGTCATAATCAAAGAACAAGAATGATATTACCCATGGAATTTCACCTAAC